>NC_141878.1:78642954-78945984 GCF_056163025.1 Triticum urartu | reverse complement strand
GAGGAGCAATCGGAGTGCTAAGGAAATCATTGTTGTTGGTATTGGTGAAGTCACACAATTTAGTATTATCTTGAGCCATCGTGACAAGCAAGCAATCCAACACACAAGCAAACAAGAAACGGGCAAAAAGAGGCAAATAGAGAAAGAGAGGGAGGATGGAGAGAGAGGGCGAATAAAACAGCAAGGGTGAAGTGGGGGAGAGGAAAATGAGAGGCAAATGGCAAATAATGTAATGCGGGAGATAAGGGTTTGTGATGGGTACTTGGTATGTCTTGACTTGCAACGGCGCCACAAGTGACTCGTTGTCGGGAGCCAAATCTTGACTTGTCTTGCGCGAACCTCCCCGGCAACGGCGCCAGAAATCCTTCTTGCTACCTCTTGAGCACTGCGTTAGTTTTCGCTTGAAGAGGAAAGGGTGATGCAGCAAAGTAGCGTAAGTATTTCCCTCAGTTTTTTAGAACCAAGGTATCAATCCAGTAGGAGGCCGCACACGAGTCCCTTGCACCTACACAAACAAATAAATCCTCGCAACCAACGCGATAAGGGGTTGTCAATCCCTACACGGTCACTTACGAGAGTGAGATCTGATAGATATGCTAGGATATATTTTTGGTATTTTTATGATAAAGATCCAAAGTAAAATAAATCGCAAAGGAAATAACTAAGTATTGGAAGATTAATATGATGGAAGATAAACCTGGGGGCCATAGGTTTCACTAGTGGCTTCTCTCAAGAGCATAAGTATTTACGGTGGGTGAACAAATTACTGTTGAGCAATTGACAGAATTGAGCATAGTTATGAGAATATCTAGGTATGATCATGTATATAGGCATCACGCCCGAGACAAGTAGACCGACTCCTGCGTGCATCTACTACTATTACTCCACACATCGACCGCTATCCAGCATGCATCTAGAGTATTAATTTCAAGAGAACAGAGTAACACTTTAAGAAAGATGACATGATGTAGAGGCATAAACTCATGCAATATGATATAAACCCCATCTTGTTATCCTAGATGGAAACAATACAATACTTGCCTTGCTGCCCCTACTGTCAGTGGGAAAGGACACCGCAAGATTGAACCCAAAGCTAAGCACTTCTCCCATTGCAAGAAAGAATAATCTAGTAGGCCAAACCAAATTGATAATTCGAAGAGACTTGCAAAGATAACCAATCATACATAAAGGAATTCAGAGAAGATTCAAATATTGTTCATAGATAAACTTGATCATAAACCCACAATTCACCGGTCTCAACAAACACACCGCAAAAGAAGATTACATCGAATAGCTCTCCACAAGAGAGGGGGAGAACTTTGTATTGAGATCCAAAAAGAGAGAAGAAGCCATCTATATAATAACTATGGACCCGTAGGTCTGAAGTAAACTACTCACACTTCATCGGAGGGGCTATGGTGTTGATGTAGAAGCCCTCCGTGATCGATGCCCCCTCTCCGGCGGAGCTCCGGAAAAGGCCCCAAGACGGAATCTCATGGATACAGAAAGTTACGGCGGTGGAGTTAGGGTTTTGGCTCCCTATCTGGTAGTTTGGGGGTATGTAGGTAAATATAGGAGGAAGGAGTACGTCGACGGAGCAACAGGGGGCCCATGAGGGTGGAGGGCGCGCCTAGGGGGGGGGGGGTAGGCGTGCCCCCTACCTCGTGCCTTCCTCGTTGATTGCTTGACATAGGGTCCAAGTCCTCTGGATCATGTTCGTTCTGAAAATCACATTCCCGAAGGTTTCATTCCGTTTGGACTCCGTTTGATATTCTTTTTCTGCGAAACCCTAAAATAGGCAAAAAAAACAGCAATTCTGGGTTGGGCCTTCGGTTAAGAGGTTAGTCCCAAAAATAATAAAAAAGTATATAATAAAGCCCAATAATGTACAAAAAAGAATATAATATAGCATGGAACAATAAAAATTATAGATACGTTGGAGACGTATCACTCTTGTACGGCCGACTATGATATCATGGCCGAGAATTTGTTTGTTTTGCACGCAAAAAAGTGCAAGTTTTGAAAATCAATGTCTCCAACTCGAAACTTAGATTGTCCATTCAATTCAAATATGGATCATTGAGCTACTACAAGCAAATAGCATCATATGGTCCAATTCAAATGAAATTCCAAATGTGTTTATCCTAAATATGATGACAAAAACAAAAATGTGTATGTGTATGAATAAAGTGGATGATTATAAAGTTTGAACATGCCCGTATGTATATATCTCTAGGTTTGATATATGAATTTGAAATCACGAAATCCCGGCTTAAAAATGTACCTCTGTTTAAATGAATTACAAAAGCTAATGATGGAGTCAAATTCCAAAATTCCAATCTTAGGTTTGTAATTCTGGTACATCAAAGTGTATCACGCATGTTCAAAAGTATCATTATCTCATATTCCAAACTGTGAAACAAATTGATCAATCTTGAGTGCACACACTATTGACCATGTATATCTCAATTACGCTAAAGTCCCTCAAATATAGACACCTCACTCTTTATCTGAAGCCACCCCCCTCGTCGCCCCCCCACACACAGAGAGAAGTCGTTCTCTCCCCCAAACACCAACACACGAGCACATTAACACCCCTTTATCTTCTAAAGTCCAAACCCCAATATAGGTCTCTATCACTTTATCTCTTGGGCATGCACACATCTCTTCCCCCACTCTCTAGCTAGGTCTCCCGGCATCTCTCTTTCCCAAGCACACGCACTATGTAGAGTGTATCTTTACCATACACACAAAACGTCGCCCCAAAACGTCTATCTCCCTAGTTATGTGGTTCTCGCACACTCACCTCACACACCACCCCCACTACAAAACAAGCACACTTTGTCTCCTTGTGCACCACTCTCCTCTTTCTATCTCTCCCACATGCGGACCCGCCCCAGCTCCTCCCTGTATACATATATGTCGTGACTCTTTCCATAGCTCCCTAATGTATCATCGTTCTCGATCTCGCACATTGTTCTCTACACCATCTATTCTAGATCTCTTATGAAGTCCCTATCACACACACGATGACTCACTTCCCTTGCGTCTCCGTACATAGGCCAATTTCAAACAACATCAACATTGTCTCCCTATCTATACACCATTTATGGACACAAACGCCCCCTCTCTTCCTCTCTCTCTCTCTCTCTCTCTCTCTCTCTCCGTCGCTCTCTCTCTCTCTCTCTCTCTCGCTCTCACACCCCTCTCCCACACACAATCGATGTCTCTTCCAAATAGTCTGCTCCCCCCGCCCGCACCCATGCTATCCCTCTACTACACATGTCACACCATTCCACCTTCCCTTATACTAGGTTTACATCATTAGTGGTCTCTCTACTCCACACACACACACTCCCTCTCACACACAAATGCGCGCACAAACACACACAGACACGCACAAACACCCATTAATCTGGATCCTCATCTCTCCCCATGTCCGCATGTGTATCTCACACACTCACTCTCTAATTATGTATATGTGTCTCCATGTTACACAACACAAGGCCCCATGTGCATGTTCGCTCTCTCTATCCTCCACACACATAGACACAAAGAATCTGTTATCATTGCCTTGGTCTCTAGACATATCACACATGCACACTGTCTCTCTCTCTCTCTCACAAACACAGTCAACAAGGGTTTCCCCGTGAATAACTTACCGTCTATTCATCAACAGTCATGTCAGTACGACGAACACGGGACGTGAAAAATAATAAATCTACACCTGCTTAGACCACCTAGTATGACTAGTAGGACTAGACCAAGCCAAAAAGCGCGCCGCCGTCACCCCGTCCTTATCGGCGACGGGAAAACCTTTGTTTTACACAGTCGAGAAGTCTTTGTGCTAAGGCCTCACATGCTGAGGCGTTGAATAGAATGTAGATGCTAGTTTACGGAAACAAGTATCGATAATACGTTTGTATCTCCATACTTATATTTCTTCTCTTATAAAAAACCGAGTTGGTGATGATGGTACGCGTGCCATCTTGCAATATAGACCGTCCGATCTACATCTGACTGATGGAAATTAAACTAAAAGATACCCGCACCCCTCTCCACATTTGCAGAAAAGGCCTTCCCACGTTCATCCTTATCCCCAACAACTTCATTGTTGAGCAATTAAGAAAGGAAGCCTCTGGAACAAACTGGCCTGGTGGCCGCTGCCGGCATCGTCAATCCCCATGCCTCCGCTCAGTTCGACCACCAATCAGCACCACGCCCCACTCCTCTTCACCTTATATCCTATTTCTCGAGATATCATTAGTTTTTACACATGGCATTACTCGCGCATGGGTCAATCACAACGAGTGTTTTTTTAAAAAATGCATCTTGATGTTCCGTGCAATGCATGGATCTTGCTAGCACTCCTACAGAAGACTAAGTTGGTGATGATGGTGTGTCTGCCATCCGTTGTTTGTGACCATTAGATCTACATCTAACAACTGTGAGGTAAGTTGTTGCCTTTTCTCACAAACATCCCACTTGTCTACCAATTTACAGAAAAACCCATAATTAGTATCTTAAAACCAACCACATCCCTCCCTGACCTCACCAAAACAGCCCAAGGAATATATTCTAATTGAAACATAATATATCTCTAGTGATATATGTATATCAAAATTAGAGTGTTTTGTATCAAGTTTGTGAATAAGTATTATTCTAATTATGATTCATTGCAACACACATGAACATTGCTACTATTTCCAACCATGCAAAAAAAGTTCCCTAGTATTCCCTAGTTTCGAGTTTTCCATCAAGATATTAGTCACTCATGGTTGATATTTACTTTCAATCATGTACACATATGCACCATGTAACTAGCCTTGCTTATTGGGTTCCAAAGCTTAACTTTCACTCCTACTTACAATATGTAGAGTATTTAACAAAAAACTACCACTTTCAACCAGCCCTAGGAAGAATCTATTGTACAAAAAATAGCAAAAACATACCCAAAATTTCATAATCCACGCCAAAAACTACTACCTACCGATTAGGTTAGTTTAAACCCATTTATGACAGGGTTGGCCCACACGTCCGTGCTGACGAGGCAGCTTAAGCCAACACATTTTGTTTGACCATTGACACGAGGGACCCACATCTGACCTTCTATCCTATTATTCCCCCTCAAATAATTATTTTTCCTGAACATTACTTCCAACAGTACTGATGCGTGTTCATCGGTGGCGCCGGTGATGAGCGAGTTGGCCGCCGCTCCGCCGGACGGGCCGGACGCCGCGCTGGCCTCCGCACGGGTTGTCAGGCTGGTCCGAGCGTGACTCACGAGCGAGCAAGCCGCCGCGCTGGCCTTCACTGGAGCCAGATGGCTGGCCTTAGCCCGGCGCGCGCGAGCAAGCCACTGTGCCGCCGTGCCAATCTAGCTAGCAAACCTTGCAGACAAGAGCTGGACGGAGCTATCTTGGCTAGCTAGCGGCCGCGAGTGTCGGACGGAGCTGGCATCCGGGCTGCTGCAAGATGGGCTCCGCACCGCCGGCGGTTTTGAACTCGCCTTCTGTCGGCGGCGGTAGCTGCGTCCCATGGTCGAGGATGACTAGGTGGGCGGGCCGAAGGTAGGAGGTCACTCGGGGATTTTTGTGTAGACTGACATGTAGGTCCCACAAGTCATAACGCCCAGTCAAATAGAAGGCGTTGACTTAATGGGCGACATGGGCCCTGTTTGGATACTCTAAGTCAGAGGTCAATCTAACCCTGAACTAACTGTAACCAAAGTGGTGTTTGGATGGTAGGGTTAGATTGACAACAAATGTATCCAAACAGGGCCATGGGTTGTAACGTGCCTACAATGACACTTTGTAGAGTAGTCGTTTCTTGGTAGGGCTGGTTGGTAAGAGCATGTACAATGGTTGATAAGGTAGTCTTATCTTAAGTCTGCCATGTATGCAAGTGGTAGTAGTTTCTTGGCATTATTAGTGGTTTCTTGCATTATTAGGGGTTTCTTGTAAGGAACAATGTACTACTAGCGACAAAAGGCGATTCTAGGTTGTGTTGTACTCCAACGAGTACTACTAGTGGTCACGGGAGTGTATATCTCATTTTGTGGGTTCGATCCCGGCCGAATGCACGGTGGCCTTTTTTTAAAAAATAGTAACTTTGCTGCGAGCCAATATTTTACACGGGTAGTTTGAGTTTTGAAGTCAAACGGACGTGCGGCACCACAATCTGGGTGCACTGGATAGCCTAGCCACGTGAACAGGTTTTCCTTCCCAGCATCTCGTGGCTCGCGTGCTCGTCCTAGCTGCACCTCGCTTGCCGCTTCCTCATCAGCTAGTAGCATATTTAAACTAGCGCCTCCCAATTAAGCCCGAGGAGCCGAAAAAGCCTGGCGGGGCATTGGGAACTATGCAATATGGCTCTGTACGTAAAGTGCTCTACTACTACTCGGTAGCTTGTGGCGTTCCACGCATGGACTTCACTCCATTATCGGCTCTAGTATAAAAGAAATTCCTATTGACATGTTTTTTTTGAAACGGAGGCAAAAGCTTTGCTTCATCTCATTCATAAAGAAGGAACTACTAACAACGTTCGACGAGATCCATTACACCTCCACAAATGGAAGCGAAAAGCCTAGTCTTGCTATATCAAATAACTCAAATGTTCTGCCCCCGCAGTAACCGTCACTGATAAACAGGCTGCTAGCGTGTGCGCGAGAGGAGCGGCTGAGTAGGCCAGCTACGTGAGAGGAGCGGCTGAATAGAGCACCGAGAGTACCGACTAGGCCACTACGCAGGTGTACTTTCCCTGCATTGATAGTACAACGATGGTTCTAGAAAACAGTATGTAGTACCCTCCACTTCCAACCGTAGCTCCTTGACCCTGAGATTCAAGAGTTCAAAACTGGTGCACTATACTAGAAGTACAGTACATCGCACTACTAGTTGAGAAAGTAGTACTAGTACTGCTAAAGTACGAATACGTACTCCTCCGTCACATAATGTAAGACGTTTTTTGACACTAGTTGGTGTGTACAAAAAATAGCAAAAACATACCCAAAATTTCTTAATCCACGCCAAAAACTACTAGCTAGTGCCAAAAATTTCTTACTAGTGCTATTATTTACAGTATAATGCAATCGCATAACATCCCATAATGCTAGTACTAGTAGTAAATAATAGCCTCACCCCTTCGCTAAGGCTAGCCATAGTGGGGGTAACATAACCGGTAACATGCACTTGGGACTAGCAAACATGCTTATGTGGCACACAATTAAATAAGAGAGAGAGAGAGGGTTATAGTAACATAGGTACATACCGTATCATGTTAAATGCTATGCTACTTTGTGTCATGCATGGCAATAAATATGCTAATCTATGATACTACTTTATGATACTATGCACTATGAAGGTAGTATCATATACTAGTATCATATGCATTATACTAGTATATGTTACTCTCCACTATGAGTAGCCTAAGGAATGATCTACAGTTGGAAGGGACGAGGCCCTGCGGTTACTACGGTCTTATCTCCTCCTCGCTAGTTCCCCTCCCCCCGAAGAGAAGGCAGTTCGTCGCTGCTCCCATGGATTTGCCAGGCGGTTCTCCTCCTCGTCGGGGCTGGGAGACCTTGGATGACGATCCTCTGGGAGAAATCGCGCGCCGCTCCGACGTCCTCACCGCCGCAAGACTCGGTGCTTCCTGCACCAACTTTTTCCAGACGGTGCTTAAAATGGCTTGGGAAAAGGCCATGCTTGTTGGTCTTCCATGCGTCCTCGAGGTGAAGGTTCTTCTATGGGACAATCCTTCGGACAGTCCACCGCTCCCTGGCCATGGTTGCACGTTGACTCCGCTAGAGTTTCCGACGTTGAGAGGTAGTCAGATTTTGTCCGGTGAGTAGGTCAGTAATGGAGTTTGATCATGTAGTACTTAGTTATTCCATTTCCATCCCGTAATTTCTCCGCTGCCCACCGTCTTATATATAGGTCTGGGTCGGTGCCAACGAAGATCGGCTTGCATACCTCTGGCCAGATACCACCATCATTTTGCACAACATCCACAGCAGTGCGACCGTTCTGATAGACCCCTTCTCCACCATTGGGATTGGCCTTCCGGACTGGCTGGGATTGAATCCGTATGATGATGCCTACATTAGATTGAAGAAGATAGCAATTGCGGACCCGCCGACAAAGCGACGCGGCTACAATGATTACTGTCCCATCGTGGTGTTCGACATAAGGATAGCCATCAATGCAAGAGGCAGTAACGACAGATGCTGGCGCATGTTGGCGGCGGCAGATTTGTACCCCTACACGTTCAAAGACCCCGTGCGCCATCTAGGCTGCATCTTTGCGGTGAGAAGCCAGGGGACTTGTTTCATCTGGTTGCCATCCTACGGTACAGGAGATTACAAACGGAATGCACAAATCATCATTTGCATCCCTAACGGTACTCCATTATTTTGCAGGGACCAGTCATCCCGCGATCAAAATAAGACCGCCGATCCTGGATGTGCATTTGCATCCGCGATTCGGTCTAAACTGGAACCTTGTAGACTTTGGCATATTGGGATCAACTATCTGAGCAGTCATTACCCATGGTACCATTGATGTGCAACATGGTCACACAATCTACCACGATCGGACCGTCACCATCTACCCAGGTATTCCATTTTTAACCCTCTCGCCTTCTCTTTCATTGTTGTACTAGTACTCTACTTACGTACTAGTAGGAGTACTTTTTACCTTGGAGGACATGTATAGCTAGCTAGGCTCTTGAAGACTTGAACCCACTAGCTGCCACCATTTTTGTTTTTCCATGTCTTACTATCTCATCCATGTAGCCAAGAGTGGCTATATATAATAAGCCGGTTATTTTACTTCCTCTATACCGGAGTAGTACTATTTGCTGCATAGTATTACTGTCCGCCATATTTGAGCACAACATTATTATGCATGGACCTTGACTATGTACGTCACCATGTGTCCAGATCTGAGATGCCGCGTGTACCATATGAACGGCGCCGAGTTCGACCCCCGTGATGCTACGTGGGTGCCGAGGAACACTCTTGGAGAGTACTCACTTTTCATTGGGGACAGCTACCCCATTGTGAAGCGGATGCCACCTTCCGTGCACGACACGGAAGGCCTGCCGTTCATGAAGCATGGTTATGTCTTTAGTGCACATCGCCGGATGAACGACATGCTGGGACACGCTATCCCTGATTTATGCCGCTTCAGCTTGGATGAGTCTCCATCATGTGGAACCGGACTAGAAAGCTGCGACAATGATTCCCGTTGCCCACCGCTATGGATCATGCCATCCATGAAGAACACCAGGGACTAGAACCTTGAGGAGGACATGTAGCCCATCTATAACTTGTAAGTGGAGTACGATGATGACCCACAAGTATAGGGGATCTATCATAGTCCTTTCGATAAGTAAGAGTGTCGAACCCAACGAGGAGCAGAAGGAAATGATAAGCGGTTTTCAGCAAGGTACTCTCTGCAAGCACTGAAATTATCGGTAATAGATAGTTTTGTGATAAGGTAATTGTAACGAGTAGCGAGTAATAAAAGTAAATAAGGTGCAGAAAGATGGCCCAATCCTTTTTGTAGCAAAGGACAAGCCTAGACAAACTCTTATATGAAGGAAAGTGCTCCCGAGGACACATGGGAATTATCGTCAAGCTAGTTTTCGTCACGATCATATGATTCGCGTTCGGTACTTTGATAATTTGATATGTCGGTGGACCGGTGCTTGGGTGTTGTCATTACTTGGACAAGCATCCCACTTATGATTAACTCCTATTGCAAGCATCCGCAACTACAACGGAAGTATTAAGGTAAACCTAACCATAGCATGAAACATATGGATCCAAATCAGCCCCTTACGAAGCAACACATAAACTAGGGTTTAAGCTTCTGTCACTCTAGAAACCCATCATCTACTTATTAATTCCCAATGCCTCCCTCTAGGCCCAAACAATGGTGAAGTGTCATGTAGTCGACGTTCACATGACACCACTAGAGGGATGACAACATACATCTCATCAAAATATCAAATGAATACCAAATTCACATGACTACTAATAGCAAGACTTCTCCCATGTCCTCAGGAACAAACGTACTACTCACAAAGCATATTCATGTTCATAATCAAAGGGGTATTAATATGCATAATGGATCTGAACATATGATCTTCCACCAAGTAAACCAACTAGCATCAACTACAAGGAGTAATCAACACTAGTAGCAACCCACAGGTACCAATCTGAGGTTTGGATACAAAGATTGGATACAAGAGATGAACTAGGGTTTGAGATGAGATGGTGCTGGTGAATATGTTGATGGAGATTGACCCCCTCCCGATGAGAGGATCGTTGGTGATGACGATGGTGATAATTTTCCCCTCCCGGAGGGAAGTTTCCCCGACAGAACAGCTCCGTCGGAGCCCTAGATTGGTTCCGCCTTGTGGCAGCGGAGTTTCGTCCCATAAGCTTTCTTATGATTTTTTCTCAGACAAAAGACTTCATATAGCAGAAGATGGGCATCAGAGGGCCACCAGGGGGCCCACGAGGTAGGGGGCGCGCCCCCACCCTCGTGGCTGGTGAGTGGCCCCCCTCTGGTACTTCTTGCCCTAAGTATTTTTATATATTCTGGAAATAACTT
The DNA here is from genome assembly GCF_056163025.1 of Triticum urartu. Lineage (NCBI taxonomy): Eukaryota > Viridiplantae > Streptophyta > Magnoliopsida > Poales > Poaceae > Triticum > Triticum urartu. The sequence continues at coordinate 78,935,362 of NC_141878.1, read as the reverse complement.
CCGTGAAGTTTCAGGACTTTTGGAGCTGTGCAGAATAGGTCTGTAATATTTGCTCCTTTTCCAGCCCAGAATCCTAGCTGCCGGCATTCTCCCTCTTCATGTAAACCTTGTAAAATAAGAGAGAATAGGCATAAGTATTGTGACATAATGTGTAATAACAACCCATAATGCAATAAATATTGATATAAAAGCATGATGCAAAATGGACGTATCATACGGTAAATTGTGAACGGTAGCGCTGTGAATATATGTAGACTAGTCGTGCACAAATTTATCACATGAATTGGGGATGAACTTGTGTGGCATACTGGCATTTGTCCTTTAGAATTTATTGCTAGTAAATGTGTTATGTGTACGTGCAACTTGTGTGGTTGTTGCACGGGCTCCGACATGCTCTTTGAGAAAAAAAGGTGGCACAACTTTGGATATACGTGACGTGGCGGCATCATACAGTAGCATCGTTCACTATAGTTGTAGTACGCTCCTACTAGGATGAAAACTCCTATAAAACTTTGCTCTTGGCTCTTTGCCTCTTCGGGAGGTTCAACAGTTCGTACTCATGTGAACCTTGCACTTGGCTCTTCACCTCTTCGGAAGGTACAACAATGATGATACTACAGTACACATTATGCTTCTGGCAATCTGAGACCGATTGAACTGCTACACGTCCATCGCGAGGGCGAGGGCAAGGGAGAGGGAGAGGGAGATGGCATTGTAGTCAAAACCATCTCCTCGTCCTGCGAACCACCGCGCACGTGGGCGAGGGAGAGGCGTAGTAAGCAAGCTTCTCCTCGTTCGGCAATTTGACGGGACACATCAAAGCAGTACTAGTACTAGTCCATACTGCATCCTTTCTCGTTAATATGGTTTAATTTGAAATGATAAAAATACACTGGCGGTCAACGTATGTAACAATACGCTCTTTACGGTCACTATATATAGTTTTGCGGTGATTATACGATCACTAGCTCATCATAGAGGACCGTATTTCACCCTACTGACCGGCCACATAGTTGATGTGGCACTTTGTTGACTGGTTAAATTGTCACCTAGTTTCTGGGTCCCACCTGTCAGTTGGCAGAGCAAAGAAATCAGCTAAAAAACAAAGAGTGTAGTGCATCTACACTTCCAATGCATTTAGCCTTTAATCTAAATCGATATTGATTGACTAATGCACCAACTTGTGCTCTAGGTATAGGCTACATGTCTATCCTTAATTACAGCATGCAACAACCTTCATTTAATCTTCTTCTCTCAATGGTCGCATGCACACATAAGTCTGCTACTTTTGGGCGTTAATTATGCCCTGGTCAATGTGTAAATCTCTAAATTTACAGTCTTTCACGGACGTAGGGAGTAGGTTGAGCTCTTGAGCGTGAGCTTGTGTGTTGCGTCGTGTGCTGTGTGCCGCATGGGTGCGTGAGTTCTGCGTACGTCCATGTGTACGTGTGAGTGTTGCATGTTGCATGCATGCATGGGGCTTACTCCCTCCCATTGACATGTTCATATTTCAAGCTTCCTCTGCTCCCTCCATATGGTGATACTCCCTCTGTTCCAAAATACGGAGTAAAATCCTCCCTTTGTTCCCAACTATGGAGTAAAATCCTCCCCCTGTTCCCAAATACGGAGTATTTGCCTTTCTAGAGATTTCAACAAGTGACTATGTATGGAGCAAAATGAGTGAAGTGAGCGTAGAGGCATATGGATAATTTAGAAAGGAAGTCTTCCCGATCCATTATTCCCCATCTCGGTCAGGGAGAACTATTCAACTAGTCTTCGCAGTGAAGTGACAATACACGCTGCAGCAGATGGGACACTTAATTAATAAGCTGAACCAGCGTGTTGGTGTTACTAGATCAGCCTTACCTAGTACTGCCATCATGTTTGCCAGTAGAGCACGCTTCTGTCCTCCATTAACTGACATATGGGCCCTCTTCTGGTAGACACATATGTCATCGGTGTAACTATTTACACTCCGAAGGATGGTATATCCTGGTAGTAGTAGTAGAATTGAGATTTAATGCACTTTCTTCCCCGTCTTCCACTCTTCTTCCTCCTCTCTTCTTCTTCCTCCTCTCTTCCCCATCATCGGCCGCACACCATTTCCCCCGCTCTCTGCTTGCCCGCCCGCGCTATCTTCCTTGGTAGCTTGCGCGTACCATATCCCCCCGCTCACTGCTCGGCCACACAAGGAGAAGCTTCTTCGCTCGCCCGCCCGAATCCACTTCCCCACTGGCTCGCAGGCACCAAAAACCCTAATGGCAGGACCGACTGACACGCAGAGCCGCGATTAGAATTCCCTCCCCGATGTTCTCTTGGAGCAGATCTGTAATCGTATGGACCTACTCAGCACTGTCTGTCTGGTCGCATGCTCGGTGTCTTTGTACCGTCTACTCGTCTGCAACCGGCCGGCTATTTTCAAGACACCCTGCTTGCTGATGCCCGATCCTCGCAGGTGGCCCAGACACCGGCTTGACGATCCTACGGAGGTTGCCGTGGTGCCCCTCGGCATGCTACCAGTACCTGTCCACCTGTCCTTCATGCGCGGCCACTACTGGGCGGGCGTGAAGGCCAACTGTATCGTCCTCATCCACCAATCCGGTAGTCCGTGGCGTCTCGTGGATATCTACACCCAGCGAGATATCACCCTTCCATCTTTGGATACCGCCGCCATTGAGCCTCGCGGCCTGTTGGACACTCCTGCCTACTACGCACGAGACGCGTCGAGCTTTTGGCTCGACCTCTGTTTGCTGAAGGTTGTAATCTGCGAAGTGCCCACACCATCAGAAGACTACATGGATTACAAGCTCATTGCCGTGTTCAACATGGGATTACTCTATCTAGAATCCGGTCGCCATACATGGTTATGGCTCATCGTCGATCCTCTTTACTCAACACTTCCGTCTGATGCTATAGTGCACGATGGCATCGTTTATGCGGTAGACACACAGATTGGCTGCCTATACTGGTGGTATGTATCGTCGTGTAATTGTTCTATGTCATCTCATCTTTACCTTAAGAATACGACTGCCTGTTCATTGTTACAAACTTAGAATATATAGTATGTCTATAACCACATCATTGCTATATGTTTCCTCTCATTTCCTACATTTTTATGACCACACATGTTATTGTTAGAGTTGATATGAGAACAATTGGTATCTAATGATTGTCAGAATAGATATTATGAGTATAACCTCATTATTGCTATATGTTACTCGCATTTCCAGGATTTTTATAACAACACATGTTATTGCTTAGAGTTGATATGATAACTGTAGTAAGTGCTATGGTACAATATGAGTAGGCTCTGTCATATTTGTTTTCCTCTCATTGTTACATGATATTTGAACCATGATATATTGCTAGAATATGAAAGCCATTGGCTTATTTTTTTAAGCTTGGGGTATGAATATGACCACGGCATTGCAATTCTCTGTCTATGATATGTGTCACTGTTATAATAATCTTAATTCCACACATACTCTTAACATGATTGTTTATTTTTGTCCTTTTGGTCTCCAATTTGAATTGTTGCAGCTGACGCAAATGCGTTGGCCTTCATGATTCCAGGACCTGGAATCATACCAGTCGATGGGTGGTGGTTTATCGCTCGTTCAGGTGATGGTGGTCATTTGATGCTCATTTGCACGTACCAAATTGACCAAACCATTTCATCAAACCACATGCAGTACAATGCCTAGGGAGTTCATGACATTGATGGCTATGGCTTCTTCGTGTTCGAGAAAGATCCCAACTCTGTTGGGCTAGGCGTATTCAACTGGAGGCGGGTTTACAGCCTTGGCAACCACTCCATGTTCCTCGGGCTCAATTATCCGATCACCCAACCAATCATCAATCATATCACCGGCGATGATTACCGTGCTATGGAACTTCCATTCGCTAGGGGGACTGTGTTTACACATCATACCATGGGTTTCATGAATCACCATATCCAGAGATTCGTCGACACAGCTTGTTGCCAGATAATCTTCAGTGTGTGAAAGGCATCAAGCTTCCATGCGATGGATGGCTTTTGCAAACTCGACATGCGGCGATGTGGTTCATGCCAATAGCAAATATGCACAACTTGATTCATACTGATATGTAGACTGAGCCATGTATTCTACTGCTGTAGCACTGCCCTCTTTTGTTGGATATTATGTATTGTTGTTAGTTTGAAGCACTCCTCTGATTTGAAGGATAGATACCTTTCTGGGATCAAGTGCATCCTAACTCACCTGCGCAGGATGTACTGATAATCATGATGGAGATGCTGTGCAGTATATATATATATCACTTAGGCTTCAAGTGCGTACTTGTTAGTTAAACCTATGGTTAAAATGTGACACTAAATACGACTAGTAAGTAGTACAGTAGCGGTACTAGTATACGTCGGTCAAATTATTCATCATGTCCACACATTGAATTGACGTGACAACACGCTGCGCGTGACATGACACAAGAATCCCGGCGGCGTGTTCGGGTATTCTGTACTTCAGATTTGGAGTACCACTTATCTGTCGAAATCTTTCATCATTCACTTAAAGAAGTCGATTGATCATACATTGAGTACCATATAACTGGAACAAACCCATGCAAGTCGAAGAAGGATTGGCCGGTGCTGCCAGTTGGTGTCAAGTTCGATCCTATGGATCAGGAGCTGATCGAGCACCTTGAGGCCAAAGTGAGTGCTGACAGCGCGAGATCTCACCCTCTCATTGATTTTTTCATACGAACCATCAACAACGAGCATGGCATATGCTACACCCATCCTGAGAAACTTCCAGGTAAGACATTGATCGGCCGTCTACTTGCACAAACATATTCATTTGTTTATAACTCTATTTTTCTTTTTAGATGCAGACTTGGTGAAGCAATTACAATTTGACAGTTAATAAAAAGTGAAACAAGTGACTGCAACATGCCAAAGATGTTATGAAAATGCCAACTACGTACACTAAAACCTGTATTCGACAATACTGCAGGTATCACACAGTGCCTTAAGCAAGCATTTCTTCCAGCACAATTCCAGGGCGTTCAAAAGGGGCACGTGGACGCGTCGCAAGATACAGTCGGAGTGCGGCATGCAGGCGATGTGGCACAACACCGGCAATACCTTGCCGGTGATGGTCAACGACCGGCAGACGGGCAGCAAAAAGGTTCTGGTGCTGCACACCAACAAGAACTTCGACCAGCAGAGGACCAACTGGGTGATGCACTAGTACCACCACCTGGAGCAAGAGAAGGAGCGGGAGCTGGTCCTCTGCAAGATTTTCTACCAGACGAACACTAGGTCCAGGAGTAAAAAGATTATAAGTTAGTTTGGTATTGGTACTTGTACTACCTTGTCGTCCGCAAGTTGGTATTGTTGTTAACGATCTTTTGGTATGAACTTGGCATTTTCTTCCAACCATCATGCTGAGGGTCGACGTGGATATAAATCTGAATCATTTGTTTTGAAACGAATTTTCAGGCACCTGATTTTTATTTGATGGGTAGCATAAGCACCTGCCGTTTGAATTCCCAGTTCTCCAAATTTTTCGAAACAAGTGCATGCTCTTATTATCATGATGAAAAAAAAAATATCCCTGTTGCATCCCAGTTATCAGTCTGTACTTGCATAATTCTCTCATTTATTGAGCACATATATTGTTTTTTCCGGTCGAGCAAGTTTCAACTGGGCTGTAGACTGCCCAGGCTTGGTTTTGTTTTTAATAGGCCCAGCCCATGACGACAACGGGGCACAAATATGCAGCAGGTATCTACTGGCCTCTGGCTCACCAGCATTAGTTATATTTTGTCTTACAACATCCGCAGGCACTTTTTTTTACTGAATTAAACAGACAACTCAGTTCTATTTTCCTCTTGAAACGCATGTCCTACATCCGTTTTCTAATCTCTAGATATAGTTTTACTAGTTCATATACACATATCATTATATTGAAAATACATAAAATTCCCTTTTCATATTTACATCCTTATTTTTGTTGTTGTTTTCCCTCCCAGCGCAGATTTTTTTACCACTAGTTTTCCCTTAAACCAACTCAATTGTCCCACGTCTTATTTGCTTACAAAAACAAAACGTTTTTTTGGAAAATCAATAAGTTCTTAAAAAATGTTTATCATTTCGGGATTACAAAAGTTCGGACTCCACCAAAATATGCAAAATAAGATTGAAATTTTTGACCGTGGTCCTGGACAGAAAATGGGCTGTAATAAATTACTTAAGAATTAGCAAATGGGCTGCAAATTATTAAAAAATAGCAAATGGGCTCTATGTTGTCTGCCACAGATTTGGAGGCTGACTTGTGGGCCTACTAAGTTCATGCGTACACAAGGTTTATCAAAAAAGAAACTTAGTCAACAATCGACTCTACGAGCGTCAGACCGTTAGATGTCAATCTAACGGCAATCGTGCTTCTTCAGTCTCTCATCTTCCTGCCCCAGCCGCCCAAACCAGCACCGTTGGGACCGCTTGCTCCCGCCTCACGTGGCCGGCTGTGCTACCGGGCAGGCCTCACGGACCCATCATATACTCGCATCCCTGGCCTGTCTATCCCTCTACTCACCCACAGCTCCTGTTATTTTCCGGCGACGGTAGCCGAACCAGTCAACCCTCGTACTCTCCACCGCGTGGGCAGCCACTGCCGTGTTTTCCCCGGCTCCGTGTCGTTCCCTTCATAGGCCTCACCGTCGTCCACCGCCCTGGTGCTCTCGGCGCGGCGTGGTCAACGTGGTCAACGAACGACATCTATCGGAAGTGGACTGTACGTGGAGAGGCTGACAGTTGGGTCCACAGCCGCACACAAGGAAATGCCTCCTTAGTACGCATAAAATAATGATTCCTCCACCTGAAATCTGGGACCCGCCGGAAGGGCCTCTGTATTTCGCGAAAAAAACGTTCCCTCCGCTAACAGGTCGGACCCACCAACTATATCTTCGCACGCAAGGAAGTGTCTCCTTATTGCGCACAAAAAATGAATACCCCTGCCAACTAGGACCCACCATATTGGGAGGCTAACTTGTGGGCCTACTAAGTTGATGGGGATGGAGGGCTTTGTCAACTTAGTCAATATGAACGATTCTAGCTCCAGTGACCGTACGATGTCCATCCAACGGCCTTAGTGCTTCTTCAACATCTGGTCTTCTTGCTCCAGCCGCCCAAAGCAGCGCCAGTCGTGCTGCCTGCTCCTACCTCCCGTGGCCGGTTGTACTGTAGAGGAGGCCTCACCTCCCCCATACTACTCCCACCACTGGCTAGGCCATCCCTCCACTCACCCACACCCCCTGTTATTCTGCGGCAACGACAGCCTCACACTGCTGCCGAACCAGTGAACCCTCGTACACCTCTCCGCGTGGGCATCCACTGCCGCGTCTTCCCCAGCTCCGTGTCGTCCCCTTCCTAGGCCTCACCGTCGTCCACCGCCTTGGTGCTCTCGGCGCGGCGTGGTCAATGTGGTCAATGACCGACTTCCATCGGAAGAGTACTATACGTGGAGAGGCTTACAGCTGGGTCCACGGCCATAGCCCAGTTTTTTTTTGTGATTTGCCAAGTAAGTCGCTTTGTCAGGCCTGTTGGGCTGTAAATCTTTCAAGACGAGGAGAGCTTCATTCGGCTGGCCGAGAAAATGGCCTATCAGTAATGAGAAATGGGCTGTACATTTTTAAAACACATCAAACTGGCAATTAGTTTCAAATTTCTTTTTTCCATTTCGAGATTTTAAATTGAATTGATTTTTATGCGTGGAAAATTTGTTGGATTTTATATTGATATACATTTAATTTTAAAATCAGTTTGAATGTGACTCGAAATTTCAGGATTAAAAACAGTTCGGACCGCACCGAAATATGCAAAATTTCATATAATTTTTTAACCGTGGGCACAATATGGGCTGTAATACTAACAAAAAGAATATGGGCTCCAAAAAAACCTTAAGAATTAGCAAATGGGCTGCAAATTATTAGAAATAATGGCAAATGGGCTGTATGATATTTTCCACAAATTTGAGGCTTTCCTAAATTAAGGGTGACGCACAAGCAGTGACTGTTGGATGTCCATCCAACGGCCGTCGTGCTGCTTCAATCTATGCTCTTCCTGCTCCAGCTGCTCAAACAAGCGCCGGCAGGACTGCCTGCTCCCTCCTCCCCGCGGCCGGCTGTGCTGCCGTGCAGGCCTCACCGCCCCACTGTACTCCCATCACTGGCCTAGCCATCCCTCTACTCACCCACACCTGCTGTTATTCTCCGGCAGCGGCAGACGAACTAGTAAACCCTCGTACAGTCGTACTCCCCTCCGCGTGGGAAACAACTGCCGAGTCTTCCCTGTCTCCGTGTCGTTCCCTTCCTAGGCCTCGCCGTCGTCCACCGCCCTGGTGCTCTTGGCGCGGCCTGGTCAACATGGTCAACGACCGACATGTATCTGAAATGGGCGGTACGTGGAGAGGCTGACAGCTGGGTCCACGGCCGCACGGAAGGAAATGCCTCCTTATTACGCGCAAAATAATGATTCCTACACCTAACATCTGGGACCCACCGAAAGGGCCTCTGTATTTCACGAAAAAAATTGTTACCGCCGCTGACAGCTTGGACCCACTAGCTATATCTTCGCACACAAGGAAGTACCTCCTTATTACGCACCAAAAAATGAATACTCCCCTGCTAGCTCGGACCCAGTATAGTTGCAGGCTGACTTGTGGACCTACTAAGTTGATGGGGATGGAGGGCTTTGTCAACTTAGTCAATATGCACGATTCTAGCTCCAGTGACCATACGACGTCCATCCAACAGCCGTAGTGCTTCTTCAATCTCTGGTCTTCTTGCTCCAGCCGCCCAAACCAACGCCGGTCGTGCCTCATGCTCTTGCCTCCCATGGCCGGCTGCGATGCGGCGGAGACCTCACCGCCCCCTACTACCCCCACCGCTGGCCAGGCTATCCCTATACTCACCCACACCCCCTGTTATTATGCGGCGATGGTAGCCTCACACCGTAGCGAACTGGTGAACCCTCATACTCCTCTACGCGTGGGCATCCACTACCGCGTCTTCCCCGGCTCCGCATCGTCCCCTTTCTAGGCCTCGCCGTCATCCACCGCCCTGGTGCTCTCGGCGCGACGTGGTCAATGTGGTCAAGGAACGGCTTCCATCGGACGTGGACTGTACGTGGAGCGTCTGACAGCTGGGTCTACGGCCGCAGCAAGGAAGTGCCTCCTTATTACACGCAAAATAATTATTCCTCCACCTGACAGCGGGGACCCACCAGACAGGCCACCGTATTTCACGAGAAAAATGTTTCCCCCTGACTACTGGGACCCACCAGCTACGTCTTCGCACGCAAGGAAGTGCGTCCGGGCAAAAAAAAGATTTGCCCGCCTGACTGCTGGGACCCACCAGCTACATCTTCACAGGCAAGGAAATGCCTGACAGTCGAGACCCACCTGGTCGAAGCATACGTAGCATTGTCATTCTGGTCGCAAACGTGTATGTACATACTGGTCGATGTAAAGGCGCGCACGTGTCATAGTAGAGGCGCGCACGTAGCATGTACACGTACATACAACGGCAAGTGTGCAAGAAAGAAAATACTGCCACGTACATACATACAGGCAGGGTCTCGAACGCCTACTCGCGCATATGTACGGCTAGGGCTCATGTACATGGCTGGGTTGAAACGGACAAACTGCATCGTCGTCGTGTTCATGGGGAGCCAACCGGCTGGGTCAGAACGGAATACGTCGCCGTGTTCATCGGGAGGGCTTGGACGGAACAACCGATGGAAACGAGGCCTGGCGTACCGCAAAACGGAGGAAACAGCCTTATGTTTGACCGGCCACGTTTGAAATGGGATCCTGTTCATCGGGAGGGGTCTGGCGTACCACAAAACGGAGGAAACGGACCTCCTACGGTCGAAACGGGGGTCCTGTTGATCGGGAGGGGTGTGGCGTACTGCAAAATGGAGGAAACGGACTTGTGTTGGAGCGACATGGTCGAAACAGGGGTCCTGTTCATCGAGAGGGGTGTGGCATACCGCAAAACGGGACTCCACGAGATACTGTTCATCTCCACCGTCGACCCCCTCCAGCCTCCACGGGCTATTGTTCATCCACCGTCGACCTCCTCCAGCCTCCACCTGCGACTGTTCATCCACGGGCTCCTGTTCATCCAGCCTCCACCGCGCGCTACTCCACCGGCTACTATTCAACCAGCCCTCTCCACGGGCTCCTGTACAACCACCCCTCCACGGGCTACTGTTCATCCAGCCCTCCACCATCTATTGTTCATCATCCCCTCCATGGGGTGGTCCTGTTCATCCATCCCTCCACATGGTCCTGTTCATCCAGCCCCAACCGGCTCGATCGATCGGGGTCCTGTTCATCCAGAGGCAACACCACGAGGTCCTGTTCATCCACCCCCACCGGGAACTGTTCATCCAAACCCCCCAGCAACACTCACTGTTCATCCAGAGGCAACACCACGGGGTCCTGTTCATCCACCCCCACCGGGAACTGTTCATCCAACCCCCCCAGCAACGCTCACTGTTCATCCAGAGGCAGCATCGATCAGCTTCAGTTAGCAGCAGTAGCGAAGGAATCGCTCGTCCGGGTTTAGTTAATAGCCATTGATCGATCGCTCGGGTTCAGTAACGCGTAGAGTGCAGTGCAATCGCTCGGGTTTAGTTAGAGCCCAACGCCTCGCACCTACGCGCGTGTGTGTACGATAGAAATGCGCATCGCTCGGCCCCGACCACCCACCGTAACCGGGAACACCCCGATATTTTCTCGCCCTCACTTCTACCATGGTTTTTTCCATCATGGACGGCCCAAAGAATGTCATGCAGATACGTCTCCGACCCGCCCAGGACGAAAAGCCCATTTTCTATCATGATTTTTTGTCATAGAAGTAGGACCCCACCACATCTATGATGATACCAGGTTTTGTCACAATTATCGTCATAGAAGTGTCATAAGGATGAAATTTTTTTCTTTCGGCCCAAAATGTCACGGATGTGTCTTTTTTTGTAGTGTGATTAACCCCCCTCGCAAGTTTCCGCAACTACGAAAGAAGAATTAAGGTAAACCTAACCATAGCATGAAACATATGGATCCAAATCAGCCCCTTACGAAGCAACGTATAAACTAGGGTTTAAGCTTCTGTCACTCTAGCAACCCATCATCTACTTATTACTTCCCAATGCCTTCCCCTAGGACCAAACAATGGTGAAGTGTCATGTAGTCGACGTTCACATAACACCACTAGAGGAAAGACAACATACATCTCATCAAAATATCGAACGAGTACCAAATTCACATGACTACTTATAGCAAGACTTCTCCCATGTCCTCAGGAACAAACGTAACTACATACAAATCATATTCATGTTCATAATCAGAGGGGTATTCATGTGCATAAAGTAGCTGAACATATAATCTTCCACCGAATAAACCAACTAGCATCAACTACAAGGAGTAATCAACACTACTAGCAACCCACACGTACCAATCGGAGGTTTTGAAACAAAGATCGGATACAAGAGATGAACTAGGGTTTGAGAGGAGATGGTGCTGCTGAAGATGTTGATGGAGATTGAGCCCCTCCTGATGAGAGGATCGATGGTGATGACGATGGTGACGATTTCCCCCTCCCAGAGGGATGTTTCCCCGGCAGAACAGCTCCGCCGGAGCCCTAGATTGGTACCGCCAAGGTTCCGCCTCGAGACGGCGGCGCTTCGTCTTGAAAGCTTCCTACCCACATAGATTAGATGCATATCGGGATGTAATGTTCCTTCTGATTTTTTCCAGGGGGGCCTGCTTGTCTCGTGGCCCCCCTGGCAGGCCTCTGGTGCACATCTTTGGTTATTTGAAGTCTTTCGTCCTGGAAAAAATCATAAGCAAGCTTTCAGGATGAAGCGCCGCCGCTACAAGGCAGAACCTTGGCGGAACCAATCTAGGGCCTTGGCGGAGTTGTTCTGCCGGGGAAACATCCCTCCGGGAGGGGGCAATCATCACCATCGTCATCACCATCGATCCTCTCATCGGGAGGGGGTCAATCTCCATCAATATCTTCACCAGCACCATCTCCTCTCAAACCCTAGTTCATCTGTTGTATCCAATATTTGTCCCAAAACCTCAGATTGGTACCTGTGGGTTGCTAGTAGTGTTGATTAATCCTTGTAGTTGACGCTGGTTGGTTTATTTGGTGGAAGATCATATGTTTAGATCCTTTATGCATATTAATACCCCTCTGATTATGAACATGAATATGATTTGTGAGTAGTTAGGTTTGTTCCCGAGGACATGGGAGAAGTCTTGCTATAAGTAGTCATGTGAATTTCATATTCGTTCGATATTTTGATGAGATGTATGTTGTTTTTCCTCTAGTGGTGTCATGTGAACATTGACTACATGACACTTCACCATTGTTTGGGCCTAGGGGAAGGCATTGTGAAGTAATAAGTAGATGATGGGTTGCTAGAGTGACAGAAGCTTAAACCCTAGTTTATGCGTTGCTTCGTAAGGGGCTGATTTGGATCCATATGTTTCATGCTATGGTTAGGTTTACCTTAATACTTCTTTTGTAGTTGCGGATGCTTGCAAGAGGGATTAATCATAAGTGGGTTGCTTGTCCAAGTAAGGGCAGTACCCAAGCACCGGTCCACCCACATATCAAATTATCAAAGTATCGACCGCGAATCATATGAGCGTGATGAAAACTAGCTTGACGATAATTCCCATGTGTCCTCGAGAGCGCTTTCCTTTATATAAGAGTTTGTCCGGGCTTGTCCTTTTCTACAAAAGGATTAGGCCATCTTGCTGCACCTTATTTAATTTTATTACTTGTTACCCGTTACAAATTACCTTATCACAAACTATCTGTTACCGATAATTTCAGTGCTTGTAGAGAAAACCTTACCGAAAACTGCTTATCATTCCCTTCTGCTCCTCGTTGGGTTGGACACTCTTACTTATCGAAAGGACTACGATAGATCCCCTATACTTGTGGGTCATCAGGAACTCGACGAAGGTAAGGAGTCAGGTATAACACCTAAGTTTGATTGTGTTAAATCTTTTAAGGATACTGATGCTTTTCGTTAATTTAGCACTAAATATGGACTTGACTCTAAGATAGTAGCTTCTTTCTGTGAATCATTTGCTACTCATGTTGATCTCCCTAAGGAGAAGTGGTTTAAATATCATCCTCCCATTGAAGTAAACATAGTCAAACCTATTAAAGTTGAAGAAAATACTATCACTTATAATGTTGATCCTATTGTTCCTATCGCTTATATTGAGAAACCACCTTTCCATGTTAGAATAAAGGATCATGCTAAATCTTCAACTGTGGTTCATAGGAGTAATGCTAGAACACCTGCACCCCCTGAGAAAATTAAAGTTGAACCTAGTATTGCTATGGTTAAAGATCTCTTGGTCGATAATATTGATGGGCATGTTATTTACTTTTGTAATGAAGCTGCTAGAATTGCTCGACCCGATACTAAAAATAAACATAGACCTGTTGTAGGCATGCCTGTTTTTTCTATTAAAATAGGAGATCATTGCTCTCATGGCTTATGTGATATGGGTGCTAGTGTGAGTGCAATACCTTGTTCCTTACAAAGAAATTATGCATGATATTGCACATGCTGAGATAGAAGATATAGACGTTACAATTAAGCTTGCCAATAGAGATACTATTTCACCAATTGGGATTGTTAGAGATGTTGAAGTCTTGTGTGGGAAAGTTAAATATCCTACTGATTTTCTTGTTCTTGGTTCCCCACAAGATGACTTTTGTCCCATTGTATTTGGTAGACCCTTCTTGAATACTGTTAATGCTAAGATAGACTACAAAGAGGATATTGTTATTGTTGGTTTAGGGGATATGTCTGATGATTTTAATTTTGCTAAATTTCATAGACAACCCCATGATAAAGAATTTCCTAGTAAAGATGAAATTATTGGTCTTGCTTCTATTGCCGTGCCTCCTAATGATCCTTTAGAACAATATTTGCTAGACCATGAAAATGATATGTTTATGAATGAAAGAAGGGAAATAGATGAAGTATTCTTTAAATAGTGACCTATTTTGAAGCACAACTTGCCTGTTGAAATTCTAGGGGGTCCTCGTCCACCCAAGGGTGATCCCGTGTTTGAGCTTAAACCATTACCTGATACTCTTAAATATGCTTATCTTGATGAAAAGAAGATATATCCTATTATTATTAGTGCTAACCTTTCAGAGGAGGAAGAAGAGAAATTATTGAAAACTGTAAAGAAGCATCGTTCTGCTATTGGATATACTCTTGATGATCTCAAGGGCATTAGTCCCACTTTATGCCAGTACAAAATAAAATTGGAGAAAGACGTTAAACCGGTTGTTGATCACCAACGTCGGTTAAATCCTAAGATGAAAGAAGTGGTGAGAAATGAAATACTAAAGCTTCTGGAGGCAGGTATAATTTATCCTGTTGCTGATAGTCAGTGGGTAAGTCCTGTCCATTGTGTCCCTAAGAAGGGAGGTATCATTGTTGTTCCTAATGATAAAGATGAATTGATCCCACAAAGAATTGTTTACAGGTTATAGAATAATGGTAATTGATTTCCGCAAATTAAATAAAGCTACTAGAAAGGATCATTACCCTTTACCTTTTATTGATCAAATGCTAGAAAGATTATCCAAACATACACATTTTTGCTTTCTAGACAGGTATTCTAGTTTCTCTCAAATACCTGTGTCAAAAGAGGATCAGGAAAAGACAACTTTTACTTGCCCTTTCGGTACCTTTGCTTATAGACATATGCCTTTGGTTTATGTAATGCACCTGGTACCTTTCAATGATGTATGACTGCTATATTCTCTGACTTCTGTGAAAAGATTGTTGAGGTTTTCATGGATGATTTCTCCATGTATGTATCTTCTTTTGATGATCGCTTAAGCAACCTTGATCGAGTTTTGCAGAGATGTGAAGAAACTAATCTTGTCTTGAATTGGGAGAAGTGCCACTTCATGGTTAATGAAGGTATTGTCTTGGGGCATAAAATTTCTGAAAGAGGTAATGAAGTTGATAAAGCTAAAGTTGATGCTATTGAAAAGATGTCGTGTCCTAATGACATTAAAGGTATAAGAAGTTTCCTTGGTCATGCCGATTTTTATAGGAGGTTCATTAAAGACTTATCAATTATTTCTAGGCCTCACTTTCCTGATGAACAATTAGCTGTCATAAATGCTTCTCGTACTACTCCATGGTATGCTGATTATGCTAATTATATTGTTGCTAAATTTATACCACCTAGTTTCACATACCAGCAAAAGAAAAAGTTTTCCTACGATTTAAGACATTACATCTGGGATGACCCACACCTTTATAAAGAAGGAGTAGATGGTATTATTATACGTTGTGTACCTGAGCATGAATAGGAACAAATCCTGTGCAAGTGTCACTTCGAGGCTTATGGAGGACACCACGCTGGAGATAGAACTGCACATAAGGTATTATAATTTGGTTTTTATTGGCCTACTCTTTTCAAGGATGCACGTAAGTTTGTCTTTTCTTGTGATGAATGTCAAAGAATTGGTAATATTAGTAGACGTTAAGAAATGCCTATGAACTATTCACTTGTTATTGAACAATTTGATGTTTGGGGCTTTGATTATATGGGACCATTTCCTTCCTCTCATGGGTACACACATATTTTAGTTGCTGTTGATTACATTACTAAGTGGGTAGAACCTATACCAACTAGTATTGTTGATCATAACACCTCTATTAAGATGCTTAAAGAAGTTGTTTTTCTGAGGTTTGGAGTCCCTAGATACTTAATGACTGATGGTGGTTCACATTTTATTCATGGTGCTTTTCGTAAAATGCTTGCTAAGTATGATGTTAATCATAGAATTGCATCTACATATCACCCACGGTCTAGTGGTCAAGTAGAACTGAGTAATATGGAGATTAAATTAATTTTGCAAAAGACTGTTAATAGATCTAGAAAGAATTGGTCCAAGAAACTTGATGATGCATTATGGGCCTATAGAACTGCCTATAAAAATCCTATGGGTATGTCTCCATATAAAATGTTTTATGGAAAAGCATGCCACTTACCTCTCGAACTAGAACATAAGGCATATTGGGCCATTAAAGAGCTCAATTATGATTTCAAACTTGCCGGTGAGAAGAGACTGTTTGACATTAGCTCACTTTATGAGTGGAGAAGCCAGGCCTATGAGAATGCCAAGCTATTTAAAGAAAAAGTTAAAAGATGGCATGACAAAGGGATACAAAAGTGTGAGTTTAATGTAGGTGATTATGTTTTGCTATACAACTCTCGTTTAAGATTTTTTACAGGAGAACTCCTCTCTAAATGGAAAGGTTCTTACATTATCGAGGAGGTCTATCGTTCTGGTGCCATAAAAATCAACAACTTCGAAGGCACAAATCCGAAGGTGGTGAACGGTCAAAGAATCAAACATTATATCTCAGTTAATCCCATAAATGTTGAAATAAATGTTATTGACACCATAACCCCGGAGGAGTACATAAGGGACACTTTCCAGAACGTTTCAGACTCCGAAAAGGAATAGGTATGTGATACGGTAAGTAAACCAACTCCAAAACATTTCTAATAGCATTTTTTCCCTATTTTGGAATATTTAAGAAAATAGGAAAATAAGGAGTAGTCCGAAAGGGACACAAGGCATCCACGAGGGTGGAGTGGGCGCCCCTGCCTCATGGGCACCTCGTGTGCCCTCCGGACTCCGTTTTCCTGCACGATACTTCTTTTGGTCGGTAAAAATTCATTATATAATCTCCCGAAGGTTTTGACCACCTTACCTCGCAAATATCCTTTGTTTTTGTTTTGAGTTGTTTCTGCCATAGATTAGATCAAGATGTCTTCTCAAGAGTCTGTCCGGGAGAGCCGGGTATCTCACCCAACACCGTGGCCAAAAGCAAACAGCGATGTCGATCACTTTGGGCCATCAACTGAGGAAGAGATGGAGGCTGAGTTGAAAAGGATAGATGCCATGGAGGAAGATCAAGAAGTTACCTCTCATCTCCAAACCATATTTATGATGGAGGAACTCCATAGCTCAGCAATTCCAAATTTGGTCATCCCTCCCAATGCTAGATTTCTTTCTTTTGAAAAAATGAAAAAGAGTGTTACTTGTTCTCCCGCAGCTATGCAACATCCATGAGTGAACGGAGCTTTAGCCGTCATGGGTAAGCTCATTAGGGTAATAATGGATCTCAAGCAGCAAGTCAATAAGCTCGAGAAAGAGAATCATATCCTAAGGGGCATCATCGCCAAGAATATCACATCACCACCTCCGAAGAAAGAGACATAAATACATGGGTATGGGCACTCCCCTTGGCAACTGCCAAGCTTGGGGAAGGTGCCCCGGTATCGTATCACCAACACACCTCTATCTTTACCGTTTTTCTTTGTTTGATCCTTTTAGTTATATCTTGATCTAGTAGAATAAAGTTTAGTATGATATAGCTTTGAGTATTTTTGTTGATCCTTATCTATGTAATCGAGTCCGTGAGCTATATATAATAAAGGTTAGTCTTGAGTCGAGGGCTTGGTTATCTTGCTATGATCTTGAGCGGGAAAAGAAAGAATAAAAAGAAATAAAGAGATCATATTGATCTTATGGGGAGTAATGACTTCACATATAAAGAGTATGATGAATAAAAGTTGTTGAGAGTTGACAAACGTAGTTTTGGTCATCATTGCAATTAATAGGAAGTAATAAAGAAAGAGAGGTTCTCACATATAAATATACTATCTTGGACATCTTTTATGATTGTGAGCACTCATTAAAATATGACATGCTAAAAAGTTGATGTTGGACAAGGAAGACAACGTGATGGGTTATGTTTTCTTATATCTGAAATAAATTATATTGTCATGGATCATCCAACACTGGTGCGCGTCGGTCCTAAACAAACGGTTTTTAGGCCCTTTCAACGACAACATTTGGAACAATCACCAAGTGAGTGTGTGCGATAGGGTGTCCTTCCCACACGACCCAGAAATCATCGGGGATAGGCCCTCCTGGGACACAGACTGGGGCCGTGTGTGATCGAGCAAGGCACGGAAACCCAATCATTTCCGTAGGTATGTACATCCCACACGGTAATCCGAGAAAATCATTTCCATAGGTATGCACATCCCACACGGTAATTCGAGAAAATCATTTTCGTAGGTATGTACATCCCACACGGTGAATCCCAAAAAAACATTTCCGTTCGTATGTATATCACACACAGTCAATCCAAGGAATACGTTTTCATTCTTATGTACATCCCACACAGTAAATTCAGGGAAAACGTTTTTGTTCGTACGTATATCCCACACAGTTTTATGTGTAGGCTTGTGTGTGAAAGGTATAACTATTACACATGCTCTGCCTTGGTTAACTGTTTGCTTTTATCAACTACATCACGCACGATTTGATGAAGAAAACTATGTGGCATTGGGCTATCCATCGCAAGCGCTTTTACTGCTAGAACCATTTGCAAATGTCCATGACACATTTAACAGGTGTATTAGTTTACAATTAATAATTCCAGTATTACACAAATTGACATTTCATATTGAACATCTGTTTGCCAATTTCATATCAGGCACATTAATATATTATAACATCACAGTACGGTAGCTACATGAAAACAACATAGTACAACATATAGTTAGTTCAACTTCATAAGAACAATATATTCATTACCCTAATCGAGATCATCCAGGCTCGTCTTATCCACCTATGCTTTCAATTCAGTAAGAACCCGTTTTGCACGAGCCAACTGGGAAGGTGCCTCCTCCTTCGCCAACACCATCTTAGCATAGTTTGATTTAAAAAATCTGAGCTCATTCTCCACCTTCAACTTTTTATCCCGCATCTTGAAATATGCTTCAGCGTTGACAAGACTTTCTCTAAGCCTACGTGTGTTCTCTTCCTCATACATGCTCCAGAGCTTCGCTAGGCACATCTTCAAAGACTGTGGGCACTCTTGATCAACCCACTCCAAGTAAGAACACTTCCGTTCATCCTATAATATTTAAAACTAGATCAGTAACAATTGTAGGGGAAATGGGTTTATAGCAACATAGAAAATCACCAATGCTTATTTTGGAAAACTGAAGAAACATGTTAATTATGACATATCTTCTCAAAAAGATCAATGTGCAAATGAAATAATTGGTCCTAAGATAACAACCAAATTCTGGAACATCAGAAGCTATAATTAACTACAACGACGCTACAAGTTCTTACTCATGTACAATAAATAACAAATTGAACATTTTATGAGGAAGGTAAATATAACTGCAATAGCATAGCGTCAGTGTTTGGATGACAGCAAATCTTTACCTAATAATAAAGCAAATTGGGTTTCTTTCGTCCGTCATGGCATTTTTCAGAAAAGTCCCTCTATTTCAGAGAATTCAACCCGCAATCCTGTTTTAAGTTAAAACGAATCGTTATTTTCGTATTTTACAAAAAAGTCCCTATCTTTTCTTGAAATCAACCCACCGTCTGGATTTAAGTCACACCCGAACCGTTATTTTACATTTTTCGAAACCCCCTGATGTTTTAGGTAATTCATCCATGGATCATATTTAAGTCAAACAAATGCTTTTTTTAAAATCATCCATATCTTTTAAACCGTAACTTCGATTTGAACATGTTATATATGAAATTTGATTAGAAAAATATGTAGAATATGAATATGAGATTATTTTTACCTGTTAAGTATTTTACATATTATTTTGAAATATATTTGAGTCAAACCAAATGATTTTCTAAATTATCTATATCTTTTAAACCGTAACTTCGATTTGAACATGTTATATATGAAATTTGATTAGAAAAATATGTAGAATATGAATATGAGATTATTTTTACCTGTTAAGTATTTTAAATATTATTTTGAAATATATTTGAGTCAAACCAAATGATTTTCTAAATTATCTATATCTTTTAAACCGTAACTTCGATTTTAGCATATTATATATGAAATTTTATTAGAAAAATGTGTGGAATCTAAATATGATGATAATTTTACTTGTTAAATATTTTTAAAATATTGTTATGGATGCAAACTTATAATTTATAGCGCAAGATCCATTTTTTCCCTATCGGCGGCGATCTAGATTGCAAATAAACGCCCCACTATAACCATATAAGGAAATGAAAACATCGATAACTACACATGCATACCTCTGAAAAATCTCGCAGGGGAAAACAACAGATTTCTCATCGCGAGAGTGAGAGAAAGGAGCAAGCGAGAGAGAGAGAGAGGGAGAGAGAGAGAGAGGAGAGGGAGGAGAGAGGAAGAGAGAGATGCCTTAGGATTAACCATATTCAACACACATTTTTTGTTGTTTTGTGTGAACATCGAGGCCATCATGGGCGAGGGTGAGAAGGAGGATAAGCGGCAACACAAATACGATGCCTCGCAAAAATAAAGGAGATGGACCTATTGTGGTCTTGAGTAATGGTTGTTGAGTTAAGAGCGTGTGTTATGTTTCTCTCCCGTTGCAACACATGGGCTCTTTTGCTAGTTGATACTAACATGTGTGTACATGCATAAATTTAGTAACATAGAACTAATAGCACTAAGGTCATTCACTATGTATGCCAAAACTGGGGTAAAGACAACTGTTGCTACATCTCGCAACGGTGCCCTTAACTGGCGAGCTGATGCAACGGAAAAAATATCAGGGACTCGGACTTCGGAGCACGTAGTTGCTTCGATGCCCAGTTCCTTTGTGTCATAAATATTTAGTACTGCTTGTCTGCTCGGATGTGTGGACCAAAGTTGGCTGCACAAACTGCTGAAGCGGTGCCAAATAATTTTCTAATGGCAACAATTTAAGATACTAGGTACAAACTGTGACACTGTCTTAGGATGCGTTTGGTTGAAGGTGTGGTATGAATGGGTTGGGACCATGACAGTGTCTGAATCACATCTAACAAATGATTTTTAACAACGAAAGAGGGTCTAACCTTCTCTGCACATGCCAGATACTTCCTCCCACTGTCCACAGAATTAAACAAAACTAGCTTCATGCATGGAGATTGATGGTGACAACGAGCAGATAGATCTTCAGCCACCCTGCTCCATTCGTTGCCACTGATGGTCCTAGGGAGCTACAAGAGGAATAAATGACTCAAATCAACCACCGGGTAAAAATCCTTCATTCCAAGTCATAGCCCGAGAGAGAGAAGAGAGGCATACCCGGGTGGTGAAGGAGTAGTCGTCGGAGGAGGAACCACTGGAGAGGTCTTTGAAGAAGACCATGGCGACCTCGGTGGTAGGATGCGAGACGGCGAGAGCGAGGAAACGGTTATAGGTTAGCAAGGAAGGAAGGAAGGAAGGAAAAAACATGGGAAATGTGACTTGTGGTCGGGGAGAAAAGGGGGTGGGGAAGGGGGGAAGGGGGCGGGGATAGATATCTTGGCAGTAGGCCAAAATTTTGGAAATGTGGAGGGAAACTTTGCGCGCGGTGTCGTCGGACCATTCACTTTGAACGATTGTGTGCATCGCAAATGATTCTTCTGCTTTACGCGCAGATGAGTTTGATAATTCAAATTTTGGTCTCAAGGCATGGGCACATTCACTTTGAACGCGCGCGGTGCCATCGGACCATTCACCTTGAATGATTGTGTGCATCGCAAACGATTGTTCTGCTTTACGTGCATGGGATGAGTTTGATAGTTCAAATTTGGGTGGAAATTTCCCCGGGTACGTCATTGTATAATTTAACATCACTTGCTAATTTTGGCAAAAGACACTACAAAAAAAAGACACATCCGTGACATTTTGGGCCGAACGAAATTTTTTTCAATCATACATATGACACTTCTATGACGATAATTGTGACAAAACCCGGTATCATCATAGATGTGGTGGGCTACTACTTCTATGACAAAAAATCATGACAGAAAATGGGCTTTTCGTCCTGGGCGGGCCGGAGACGCAGCTGCATGACATTCTTTGGGCCGTCCATGACGGAAAAAACCGTGGTAGAAGCGTGGGGGAGGAAAATTTCGGGGAGTTCCCGGTTACGGTGGGAGGTCGGGTTCCCGGTTACATGTACGCGCGTGTGTGCGAGGCGTTGGCTCTAACTGAACCCGAGCGAGGCGTTGGGCTCTAACTGAACCCGATCGATTGCACTGCAGGCTACGCGTTACTGAACCCGAGCGATTGATCGATGGCTGTTAATTGAACCCGATCGAGCGATTCCTTCGCTACTGTTGCTAACTGAAGCCGATCGATGCTGCCTCTGGATGAACAGTGAGCATTGTGTGTGTGTGGGGGGGGGGTGGATGAACAGGACCCCGTGGTGTTGCCTCTGGATGAACATGACCCCGATCGATCGAGCCGGTTGGGGCTGGATGAACAGGACCCCATGGAGGGCTGGATGAACAGGACCACCCCGTGGAGGGCAGGATGAACAGTAGAAGGTGGAGGGCAGGATGAATAGTAGCCCGAGGAGGGGTGATTGAACAGGAGCCCGTGGAGAGGGCTGGTTGAACAGTAGCCGGTGGAGTAGCGTGCGGTGGAGGCTGGATGAACAGGACCCCATGGATGAACAGTCACAGGTGGAGGCTGGAGGAGGTCGACGGTGGATGAACAGTAGCTCGTGGAGGCTGGAGGGGGTCGACGATGGAGATGAACAGTATCCCGTGGAGTCCCGTTTTGTGGTACGCCACACCCCTCCTGATGAATAGGACCCCCGTTTCGACCGTAGCGCTCCAACACAAGTCTGTTTCGTCCGTTTTGCAGTACGCCACACCCCTCCCGATCAACAGGACCCCTATTTCGATCGTAGGAGGTCCGTTTCCTCCGTTTTGCGGTACGCCAGACCCCTCCCGATCAACAGGACCCCGTTCCGAATGTAGGAGGTCCGTTTCCTCCGTTGTGCGGTATGCCAGGCCTCGTTTCCATCGCCTGTTCCGTCCAAGCCCTCCCGATGAACACGACCACACATTCCGTTCCGACCCGGCCGATTGGCTCCCACGCGTTCCGTTGCCTCCCGATGAACATGACGCATTCCGTTGCCTCCCCATGAACACGACGACGATGATGTTTCTCTGTTTCGACCCAGCCATGTACACGAGCCCTCGCCGTACGTATGTGCGAGTAGGCGTTCGAGACCCCGCCCGTATGTACACATACGTGGCCGTATTTTCTTTCTTGGACCCTGGCCGCTGTATGTACATGTACATGCTACGTGCGCGCCTCTACTATGACACGTGCGCACCTCTACTATGACACGTGCGCGCCTCTACATCGACCAGTATGTACGTACACATTCGCGACCAAAATGACAATGCTACGTACGCTTCGACCAGGTGGGTCCCGACTGTCAGGCACTTCCTTGCCTGCCAAGATGTAGCTGGTGGGTCCCAGCAGTTAGGGGGCGAATCGTTTTTTTGCCCGGACGCACTTCCTTGTGTGCGAAGATGTAGCTGGTGGGTCCCAGCAGTCAGGGGGAAACGTTTTTTTTCGCGAAATACAGTGGCCCGTCCGGTGGGTCCTAGCTGTCAGGTGGAGGAATCATTATTTTTTGCGTAATAAGGAGGCACTTCCTTGCTGCAGCCGTGGACCCAGCTGTTAGCCTCTTCACGTACAATCCACATCCGATGGAAGTCGTTCCTTGACCATGTTGACCACGCCGCGCCGAGAGCACCAAGGAAGTGGACGACGGCGAGGCCTAGGAAGGGGACGACACGGAGGCAGGGAAGACTCGGCAGTTGTTTCCCACGCGGAGGGGAGTACGACTGTACGAGGGTTTACTGGTTCGTCTGCCGTCACCGGAGAATAACAGCAGGTGTGGGTGAGTAGAGGGATGGCTAGGCCAGCGATGGGAGTACGGTCGGGCGGTGAGGCCTGTGCGGTAGCACAGCCGGCCGCGAGGAGGAGGGAGCAGGCAGTCCCGCCGGCGCTTGTTTGTGCGGCTGGAGCAGGAAGAGCAGAGATTGAAGAAGCACGACGGCCGTTGGATGGACATCCAACAGTCAGTGCTTGTGTGTCAACCTTTTTTTAGGAAAGCCTCAAATCTGTGGAAAACAGCCTACAGCCCATCTGCCATTATTTCTAATAATTTACAACCCATTTGCTAATTCTTAAGGTTTTTTTGGAGCCCATATTCTTTTTGTTAGCATTACAGCCCATATTGTGGCAACGGTTAAAAACTTATACGAAATTTTGCATATTTCGGTGCGGTCTGAACTGTTTTTAATCCCGAAATTTTGACTCACATTCAAACTGATTTTAAAAATAAATGTATATCAATATAAAATCCAACAAATTCTCCATGCATAAAAATTAATGTAATTTAAAATCTTGAAATGAAAAAAAAGATATTTGAAACTAATTGCCGGTTTGATGTGTTTTAAAAATGTACAACCCATTTCTCATTACTGATGGGCCATTTTCTCGGCCAGCTGAATGAAAGCTCTCCTCATTTTGAAAGATTTGCAGCCCAACAGGCCTAACAGAGCGAGTTACTTGGCAAATCACAAAAAAACTGAGGTGTGGCCATGGACCCAGCTGTCAGCCTCTCCACGTACAGTACTCTTCCGATGGAAGTCGTTCCTTGACCACGTTGACCATGCCGCGCGGAAAGCACCATGGCGGTGGACGATGGCGAGGCCTAGGAAGGGGACGACGCTACAGTGGAAGCCCGCGCGGAGAGGACTACGAGGATTCACTGGTTCGGCTGCGGTGTGAGGCTTCCGTTGCCGCAGGGCCTGGCCAGCGGTGGGAATAGGAGGGGGCGGTGAGGCCTCTGCGGCAGCACAGCCGACCACGGGAGGCAGGAGCATGCGGCACGACCGGCGCTGCTTTGGGCGGCTGGAGCAAGAAGACCAGAGGTTAAAGAAGCACTACGGCCGTTGGATGGACATCGTACGGTCACTGGAGCTAGAATCGTTCATATTGACTAAGTTGACAAAGCCCTTCGTCCCCGTCGACTTAGTAGGCCCACAAGTCAGCCTCCCAGCAAGGTGGGTCCCAGCTAGCCGGGGGAGTATTCATTTTTTTGTGCGTAATAAGGAGGCACTTCCGGTGGGTCCGAGCTGACAGCGGGGGGACGTTTTTTTCGCGAAATATGGTGGACCGTCCGGTGGGTCCTAGCAGTCAGGGAGAAAAGATTTTTTTCGCAAAATACTGGTGGCCGGTCTGGTGGGTCCCCGCTGTTAGGTGGAGGAATAATTATTTTGCACGTAATAAGGAGGAACTTCCTTGCTGCGGCCCTGGACCCAGTTGTTAGCCTCTCCACGTACAGTCCACGTCCGATGGAAGCCGTTCCTTGACCACGTTGACCACGCCGCGCCGAGAGCACCAGGGCGGTGGACGACGGCGAGGCCAGGAAGGGGACGAGGCGGAGCCGGGGAAGATGCGGTAGTGGATGCCCACGGGTAGAGGAGTACGAGGGTTCACTGGCTCGCTGCGGTGTGAGGCTGCCGTCGCCGCAGAATAACAGGGGGTGTGGGTGAGTAGAGGGATGGCCTGGCCAGCGATGGGAGTAGTAGGGGCGGTGAGGCCTCCGCCGCATCGTAGCCGGCCACAGGAGGCAGGAGCACGAGGCACGACCGGCGCTAGTTTGGGCGGCTAGAGCAAGAAGACCAGAGGTTGAAGAAGCACTACGGCCGTTCGATGGACATCGTGTGGTCACTGGAGCTAGAATCGTGCATATTGACTAAGTTGACAAAGCCCTCCGTCCCTGTCAACTTAGTAGTCCCACAAGTCAGCCTGCCACTAAGGTGGGTCCCAGCTAGCAGGGGGTATTCATTTTTTGTGCGTAATAAGGAGGAACTTCCGGTGGGTCCGAGCTGACAGCAGGAGGAAAGTTTTTTTTCGCGAAATACGGTGGCCTGTCGGGTGGGTCCCAGCAGTCAGGGGCAAACGTTTTTTTTTTGCGATATACTGGTGGGCGTCCGGTGGGTCCCTGCTGTGAGGTCGAGGAATAATTATTTTCCGCGTAATAAGGAGGCACTTACTTGCGGCTGCCGTGGACCCAGCTGTCAGCCTCTCCACGTACAGTATTCTTCCGATGGAATTTGGTCATTGACCACATTGACCACGCCGCGCCGACAGCACCACGGTGGTGGACGACGGTGAGGCCTAGGAAGGGGACGACGCGAAGCTGGGGAAGAAGCGGCAGTGGATGCCCACGCGGAGAGGAGTACAAGGGTTCACTGGTTCGGCTGCGCTGCCGTCACCGGAGAATAACAGGGGGTGTGGGTGAGTGGAGTTGAGGGATGGCCTGTCCAGCGGTGGGAGTAGTATGGGGGCGGTGAGGCCTCCGCGGCAGCACAGCCAACCACGGGAGGCAGGAGCAGGCGGCACGACCGGCGCTGCTTTGGGCGGCTGGAGCAAGAAGACCAGAGGTTGAAGAAGGACTACGCCCATTGGATGGACATCGTACGGTCAGTCGAGCTAGAATCGTGCATATTGACTAAGTTGACAAAGCCCTTTGTCCCCGTCAACTAAGTAGGCCCACTATACTGGGTCCCAGCTAGCAGGGGGAGTATTCATTTTTTGTGCATAATAAGGAGGCACTTCCTTGCGTGCGGAGATATAGCTGGTGGGTCCGAGCTGTCAGTGGCGGTAACTTTTTTCGCGAAATACAGAGGCCGTTTCAGTGGGTCCCAGATGTCAGGTGGAGGAAATCATTATTTTGCACGTAATAAGGAGGCATTTACTTGCGTGCGGCCATGGACCCAGTTGTCAGCCTCTCCACGTACAGTCCACTTCAGATGCATGTCGGTCGTTGACCACGGTGACCACGCCACGCCGAGAGCACCAGGGTGGTGGACGACGGCGAGGCCTAGGAAGGGAACGACACGGAGGCAGGGAAGACTCAACCGTTGTTTTTGTTTCCCATGTGGAGGGGAGTACGACTGTACGAGGGTTTACTGGTTCGTCTGCCGTCGCCGGAGAATAACATCAGGTGTGGGTGAGTAGAGGGATGGCTAGGCCAGCGATGGGAGTATGGTGGGGCGGTGAGGCCTGCGCGGCAGCACAGCCAGCCGCGGGGAGGAGGGAGCACGCAGTCCCGCCAGCGCTTGTTTGAGCGGCAGGAGCAGGAAGAGCAGAGATTGAAGAAGCACGACGGCCATTGGATGGACATCCAACAGTATACAGACCATTTGTGGAAAACATCATACAACCCATCTACCATTATTTCAAATAATTTACAGCCCATTTGCTAATTCCTACGGGTTTTTTTGGAGCCCATATTCTTTATGTTAGCATTACAGCCCATATTGTGGCCACGATGAAAAAATTATATGAAATTTTGCATATGTCGGTGCGGTCTGAACTATTTTTAATCCCGAAATTTTGAGTCACATTCAGATTGATTTTAAAAATAAATGTATATCAATATAAAATCTAATAAATTGTCCATGCATAAAAATCAATGCAATTTAAAATATTGAAATTAAAAAAAAATATTTGAAAATAATTGCCGGTTTGATGTGTTTTAAAAATGTACAGCCCATTTCTCATTACTGATAGGCCATTTTCTCAGCCAGACGAATGAAGCTCTCCCAGCAGGCCTGATAAAGCGACTTACTTGACAAATCACAAAAGAACTGGGCTAGCCATTTTCAGAAACAAAAAAAAACTACTGGGCTGGTTTGTGGTAAACATAAAAGAAAAGGCTGTCTAGACAGGCCAGAGTGTCCCGCATAGCCCAGTATTTCCGAACGAACGTGTAGGCCGGGGCGCCTCTTCGTGAACCGTGGCAAACTCGCAACCGTCCACCAACTCTTCGCCTTTCCCTCTCGATTTGGAACTGCTGTCGCACGTTCTTCCTCTCCCTCCTCCATTTTCCTTCAGCCCTTCACCATTTCTTCTGCCATTGTTCGATCATCTTCTCCATGGAGGGAACAGGCCGGAAACGACCCCGTTATTCTTGCCCCGATCTGAAAGATGACGTGGTGGAGGAACTCATTGATCGGTGCGACGTCATCACCTTGGCTAGCATGGCAGGTTCGTTCAAGCCCATTCTCGACTCAACTAATAACATTATTACAAAGAACCCAAGAGTCAAGGAGCGGTTTGATATCCCCTATCTTCTTTGCCATGACCCTGATGACTGGCGCCGACACGACGGAGGCCTCGCCCTGTGCCAGTTGATGCCGCCTGATAATGATACGTATGATGTTAAGATGCCATCGCTCGAGAGCAAGGCTTGGGCGGGCACAAATGGAGATTGGGTTTTTTACATTGGGTCCAATTGCGAGTGGGAACTTGTGAATGTGTACACTCGTTACCGGGTTCCACTTCCAAAACTCTCAGCACACTGCCCAGAGTTGAGCACACCGGTAATGTACACATGTTTAAATATGATAATGGTGACTGTCTTCTACGGAAGATAGCAATTTGTCGAGTTCCCAACCGCTCTTGGAATTACAACAACTATCAAGTTGTTGCTATCTTCGACAAGCTTGTTGTCGTCCTTCGTGGTTTGACTCAATGGATATTGCTCAAAAATCAGTTTTTGTACACGGATGAGTACTATGATGCAATTCAATACGAGGGCCTTGTGTTTGCTGCCACCACTCGTGGCACTGTTTTTGCATGGCATCCTAGTAGTTTCGGTACATTTGTCTTCCACCGTAATTATAATTGTTTCATCCACATGCATGTGGGTTAGCAAGTTTCCCTTTACTAATTAACCTTCTTCTTGTGTTTCCAAGGTCCTGTGAACATCCCACCACCTATACTTGAAAATTTTTATAACCAAGGGGGAGATGACGATGGTGATGATCACGAGCATGAGGACGAGCAGCGCCGATATACTCTGTGGCGCCTAGCAACTAATTCCGATGGATCACCTCTTCTTGTGTGTATACAACCCACTGATGATGTTACTGGTAAGGAAGCAGGTGTCTCCCATGGTCGCACTCTCCGGACCTATTCCAACACCCGTTGCATGGTATTCGGGATGGATACTAGTGTGCTAGCGCCAACTCCTTCTCCTTGGCACAGAATTGATAGTCTTGGAGAAAACTCGCTCTTCCTTGGACGAAACTATCCGATGATGGTGAAAGGCGATCCAACTACTGCTGACACATTTATGAGAAGCAACTATGTCTATACCTCGGCCATTTGGGTGGTTCCCTACCCTCGTACTGATATAGTAGGCCGCTTCAGCCTGGATGATCGGTCCTGCGTTGGTCTCCAGATCAACAACAGATGGCCCATCCCAGAGAATTAGTTGTGGTTCAAACCAAGCATTTCCAACGCCGCGGAATGGTTGAGTTGAAGTTCATTTCATGGCTTGTTATTTTTTGTGTGGTGAAAACTTTAGTATTTATAATGTATCCTCGTTGTCGATGTGGGTTGATGACCTGTTGTATGTAATAAAATGATATGCCTGTGATAAACTTACTAAATTTATGAATGGCTTTCGAGTCGCTTCTCTAAATTTGTACTAGCTTCACATGCTTCGCGCGTCAGGCGGGTGTTTTTACTGTAGCCATATGCTAATGTGTTCGTTGTACGTAACCAGCACCTCGAATCCTCGATACTAGTATACCATATACTTGTGGGAGTAAGTAGTAGGAGTAGTAGGGTGGCATGGGCCAGAACAAGCATTCACGTCCAGGAGTACGGCACACGCCACCACCACGACATCCATCTGACACCATATTATTTCTTGGAGTCCGTGCTAGAGCAATCTCTTCAACCTCGTCGTTTCTCTAAGGCTGGTTATAGTGGGGAGTAACTTAGACTAGTGTCATGCATATGACACTAGTCTTTGTTACTACCTTCATAGTGCAAAGTAACATACAAGTAGTATCATAGATGGTTGCATTTATTACATTACAGACTCATTTTGCTTTGGTTTGCGTTATGTTATAGTAACATATTATGTTACTCCAAACATTTATCTCCTCATTAACTATATGCCGCATAAGCAAACTTGTCTTGAAATGCGCTATGTTACTTGCTAAGTTACTCCCACTATGACCAGCCTAACTTCAGCCATCGCGCGGCGGGCGAGGTGGGGGTTTGCCGATAGTCGGTTTCCTTAACTGCGGTCCCACTTGTAAGGCCAACTCCAACGCACAACCCCAAACGGACCTCCATTTTACATGAACTCCAACGATAATTTTGACTAGAAAAGCAAGACCAAAGAAAACAAGAACCACAAGAATACATTTTACTACTCCTGTAAGTTGGATTAGTGCCTTCTCGATGCATTCATTGTTGATCTGCGGAGGCTCGATCTTGCGTGCTTCTTTCTTCTTCGAGTGTAAAGAAGTAGACGTTGCTTCCTCGCATCTAGTCTCATGTCTAGCCTCTATTCTAGTAGGAGTATCAACAAGTTCACT
Source organism: Triticum urartu (assembly GCF_056163025.1). Taxonomy (NCBI): domain Eukaryota; kingdom Viridiplantae; phylum Streptophyta; class Magnoliopsida; order Poales; family Poaceae; genus Triticum; species Triticum urartu. The sequence continues at coordinate 78,905,002 of NC_141878.1, read as the reverse complement.
AATCCCATCCGATAGCAGAACCAAAGATTTGGTCGGGTTCTTCCTCCTTTTGCCAACACATGGGACATCCAGCATCCAGGTCGTGTCATGAAAGAAAATAGAGTGGTAGTTGAAGCCACGAGATGTGCATCTTGGGTTAAACTGTAAATAGAATCTTACTACTCTTGAGTAACTCCAAAAGCGGCCACCGAAGATCTTTATTGGATTTGTTTTTCATCACCAGCACATCGAGGTGAAAGATGTGCAGGTTCAGTGGGTCCTCTTGTGTTTTCACTGACATGTGGGGCCGCATGTGAGCAAACAGACGATGGGCTCCGCGCGTCCACTGGCTGGCTGAGAAGAGAGATAGAGGAGGGCTGAGCACGGACTGCAGGAAATTTGTTCTACGTACCTCAATATAGTGGGGTGGCATGGGCCATAACTCAGTAGCATTCACATCTAGCAGTACGGCACACGCCACCCACACGAGTCCCATCCGACACCAATTTTCTTGGAGTCCGTGCTACAACCATCTCTTCTCCCTCATGTTTTCTCAGCCATCCGATAAGATAATTATTGTAGTATCATATACTACTACATGGATTTGACGGAAAGATAAAAATACATACGGATCCATCAACATTCAACGACATCCTCACGCCCTAGTGCGCCGGGTCACCAACCGACGTGTGAGGAGCAGCAGCGTTGGCGGCGAGCTCAACGTGCTTCCGAACAGTGTCGTCCAAGGTTGCCCTGCACTCCAAGAAGGCCAGTGTCCTATCGTCCTCCTCTTGCATGTAGTAGTCCTTGTGGACAATTTGCGCATAGACGTGGGTGATTCTGCCGATGGTGTCTTGCTGCGCCAGGCGCTGCGCGGCGAGCGGGACCTCGAGGTGGACATTCTCCGGCACGACGGCGGGCAGTCGCAGGGCCACCAGTGCGTCGAAGAGGTTGTTACCATAGTGGCCGTTGAGGGTGGCGGGCATCGCAGAGCCTGGGCGCATCGGCTGGAGGCTTACGTCAAAGTCGTCTGCAAGCTTCTTGACGACGGTGAACTTGTCGAGGAAACCGACGAGGACCTCATCGAACAAGGAGACAAAGCTGTCGTCCAAGCGGCCCCTCGCCCTGGCGGCCTCAAGCAATACTACCCGGAGACGTTCCTCGGTGCCGGGCCGCAGGCCGGTGTCGTGGACCATCTGGCACAGCCGGCTGATGCTCGCGCTCATCGCCTCCATGGGTCTACCGTAGCTTCTAGTCAACTGATCTTGCAATTCGAGTGATCACTCAGCCCTTGGTTAGCGTGCGTAGGTGCGTAGGATTTCGTACTACTCCTCGGCCCTCTAGTGCACCTGCCTTTGGCTGTATGATAGGTGGGCCAGCCACCCCCTGGGGCCACGTGCCATTCACCCAAAGGCAGTTGGCGTAAGTCAATGAAGCTGCGTCCCCCTCCGTGCTGGTGCGGTATAGTCATCTCACCGGACCTCTAGTTGGCGCCAAACAAGAGAAGTTTGATGTTTACTGGTTTATTGGTCCCCTTTGCATTTTGCGCCAAGTTTTGACCTTTGATTTAACTATTAAATGTTAATGCATGTAAACAAAAATGTTGTGTAAGTCACCTTATGAAAACCAAATAATCCCAAAATACTTAGGCACGGTGCATTAACTCCCTCCTTGTTTCTTATTTCGTGACATATCAACCAATGAGAGATGTGGGCCGTGCATGCTTTCAATGACTTGAGACTACCAAACATGACATGCAGTGTTTAGTTCATTGCATGTAATCCTATTAGTACTCTAGTTAGGAGTAGCAAAAAAACATTAAGTTCTCTCGCCGATAGGAATAAAACACCATGTATTTATTTACAGAGGGAGTAGTACATTTTTGGTGACATGCATTACTAGATATTGCTAGTCAAATACTAAAATCCAGATGGACGCGGTAGTACTCCTAAATCCAAACGGTGGTGCTACTAGCACTAGTAGTAGTACTACCAATGTAGTAGTAGGAGTACTAGCACTGTACTATCCGTTGGTCAAATTATTACGTGCCGCTCCTCACAGTGAAGTGACAAGACCCTGCGCCGGAGATGACACCTGCGTATAGGCGCCGTGTTCGGCATACCATAGTCAGCCTCACCGTCTGCAGTCACTATCATCATGGCTGTAGAGCAAGCCTGCTTACAACTAGCCATGTTCGACATAATTCCCCGTGCGTAGATGCCCGTGCATTGCATGGAACACCAAGATTGGGGGTGGACGGCTCCGGCAGCGGCCATCGCACCAGATTTTTCCACGACAGGCCTTCTACTCCTAGATGTGGTGGGGAGGAGATGAGGCTGATTGTGAGAGACAAGGAGTTGTTTGTAAATAGGGAACAAGTGCCGGCATCTTTTTGCAAAAATGGAGAAGCTTGGTTTGTATGCGTCAGGTCTAGATCCGACGGCTATTGGTGAAAGATGGGAGGCACAACATCATCACCAACTCAGGACCTGTTTGATTCGCAGGATTTTGAAAACGCAGGAATAGCCGAATAGGAAACGGCAATATTACAAGTTTCAAACTGATATTACAAATGTTAGGAGTAATGCTACACCTACGAAGAGGGAATTACTAGGAAGTTTACGTAAGAACTTTCGTTACTTTAGGTGGATGCAGCATTATCATACAAACTAAAATCCACCGCCCTGACAAGTCACTAATGGGCAAATAAGTTTTCGAGTCTCTAGCCACTTGATGTTTCAAAAACAAATTCAGCTTCTACGGAGAAATGAGCTCCACCGTGTACCCGCGCGGGTGTGGCTGGGCACGAAGCGTGAGTACGTGCACGGTGCACCTATTCTCTTCTTGTATACATACACCACCTACGTGGGGTTGTGTGAGAGAGATACAAACCTAGAGAGATATAGTGTGTGGGTTCTTGAGAGTTTTTTTTGTGGGGGGGGGGGGGTCAATCAAAAAATTTAACATATGCAATGTGTGTGAAATAGAGTCCTGGATATAACATATATATAGAGGGGGCGATCCACGAGAAGAGAGTGGAGGTATCATCGGCTGGAGGTCTCCATAGAATCGAAGAGAGGGGTGATGTGTGTGTGTGTGCGCGCGCGCACGATCGATAAAGAGTGCCATCGAATTTGTGTGTGCCCACGTCAAAGATATAGAGTGGCTGGCCTACTGGAACGTGAGATGGGACATGTGCAGTTTGTCTCTGTGGCATGGATACCTACATGCAGCGCTCGACTATCAATGTGTGGTGGGGGAAGAGGGAGGCCCAATTAACTATAGAGGTATAATGGCTGGTATATGTGTGGAGGAGGAGAGAGGCCTACCTCATGTATTTAGGAGATCGATCTGCCTCATGTATTAAGGAAGATCAATCGGCATCCATGCATATGTGCAGGAGATGAATAAGGTTGGGAGAGAGACAGAGCTAGAGTGTTGGAGGTGGTGGTAGTGGAGTTGCTTCTAACAAATGGTGGGATAGGCTTGCTAGACAAACGGAGGGCACGCCCGCAATATCAATAAGAGAGGAGATGGCTGCTTGTTGTGTGTGCACGTGCGTGTGAGAGACGGGTCAGGAGGCATGCACGAATGATGAGGGGGGACGATGTGGCTGTGAAAAGCAGACGTAACTACGTAGGAAGATCAATCGCCCTTTGTAAGATAAAGGAGAGACATAACTTGTGAGGTACGTCGATCGATGGGGTGGTAGTTAAAGTCGATCTAGGTATATGTTGGGAGATCGATCGGTATACATGCATGTGTGTGTTAGAAGCAAATGAGGCACGAGGAGAAGGATAGAGCGAGGGATGCATGTAGGAGGTGGTACGAGAGGCATACTATATCGAGGGGGAGGAGTGTGCGAGTATGAGAACGATGAAAAGAGTGGTGGGAGTGAGGCATGGACGGTGACAAGAGAAGAGGGGAAGCTTGTGTTTGTGCTAGGCACACCTGGCTAGAGAGGCATATCGGTCGATGTGTGCCGTAAATAAGGAGCTGGGGGGCCTACACACACCGTGGGTGACCGACCTAAAGTGAAAAGACGAATTTGCGCGATGGAGCTAGAGAATGATGAGGGAGGGTGAGAGGTATGCGGGCGTGTGCATGCACAAGAGAAAGTTAGCGCTAGCTACAAAGATAAGAGGGTTGTGTGGGTGTAAAAGACGAATAGAGATCATATGTACTTCATTATAAAAAGCAAATTAGAATATTTGAAGAATCATCAAACCGACGGATGTGTGAATATATATATATATAATAGTGATACACATGGCGTGGTTATGAACATGGTATACTACATTTAATATGTTTTATCTCTACTCTTATAAAAAACGGAGTTGTTGATGATGGTGTGCCTGCCATCCTGCATTATAGGCCGTTTGATTTATATCTGGCGGATAGCAAGGAAACTATGGTGGTTGAAGTTGGCAACAATCATGATTGTAGATTATTATTGAAATAGAGAAACAAATTCAAATTTAGTTCGAATTGCAGCGGTAGTATAGACATTTGGAATGCACTAAAATGTTGGTATGAGTAGGTTACATGCATTATACAGCAAGCGAAAAAATTTAATCGGACATAACATGGATTCATACTCCCTCCTTCCATCTATATAGGGCGTAATGAGATTTTTAAGACCGCCTTTGACTATTGACAAGATTAATAGTACATGACATGCACAATGTGAAAATTATATCATTGAAAGAACCTTTCACAGACGAATTTAACGGTGTGCTTTGTGTAAGTTGCATGTCATATATCATTGCTCTAATATTTGGTCAAAGTTAGCATCGAAAAATGCATTAGGCCCTATATAGATGGAAGGAGGGAGTAGCTTTGAATAGCATTTGTATAGTAAAACGGGGCAAGACTCTCTCTTTGTGTGGTCTGAATAGTTTTATTTTTTTTGTTTTCTTTTTGGTTGAGGGAAGTGCGAATTGATTTGGTATGTACAAGTACAATATTACTACACGTTAGGCTTGTCCCTAAAATTCAACCCGCGTCTTGTTATATCCCGAAAATTCAGATATCGTGCTCCCAAAACTGGCGCCTTCACAACCCGCACCTTGCTATCCCGAAATTACAACGCGCGCGAAAACTCCCTCCAGCTGCCAAATCCCGACACGCGAAATCCCCCTTCTAACCCTGAGCCGAAAGGGCCGCTAGTTCAAATCGGTGGGGGGTACTTTTGTAACACACCCTACATTTTGGACAAGCGCGTTCCTAAGTCATGCTTCACCCCCTCCCATCACCCCCTTTTCACCATTCGAAATCCCAGGCCGCCATAACCTTGCCGCTCCAGCCGCGAAACCCCACCCTCCTCCGTCCGCCACGTCACCGCTGCCCAGCCGGAGCCTCTTCCCCGATGACGTCGTCCAACGCAACAGCTCGACGTCCCTCGTCCACCTCCCCGGATGAGGATCCGTCGTCCATCTCGCCGTCCCGCCAGTTTAGCCGCCCCGTCCTCCACCTCCAAGGAGCTGCTCCGACGATCACCTCATCTATCGCGGCTGCTCCATCCCCACAGCGCCGCCTTAACCTGCTCCACCGGAACCGCAGCATCCTCACCGACTCCTCGGACGAAGCCGAGGCCTACTAGGCGCCACCAAAGAGGTTGTACACTCATTGCATCGCACCTTCTCCTTAACTTGACCTCCCGGCGCCGAGGGTGCTCCATCCCGCACCCCCATGGAGCGGCTACCTTGAAGCCGGCGCCACGGGCGACATCTCCACGGCGGCTCTCCCCCAATGCGAGGCCCCTTCGGCGGCGGCGGCCATACCAGCCGGATCTGCTAATGCTGCTCCGGCTCTCGCTCGATCGCTCGCTCGCCCAGCTGCTACTGCTGCTCTCCCCCTCGCTCGTGCTGCTGCTCTGCTCCGATTAAGCCACACTTCAGTCGACTGAATCGACTTTTGGGTCAATCGATTTTCAAGGGTTGGGGGGGCTCGTCGGAGTTAAGGAAGAACCACCCGCAACGGGGACGGGGGCTCGCCGGAGAGGTACCCCACTATCTATCTTAGGGTTCAGGGTGGGGGCGGGGGGCCTAGAGGGCTGGCCGGGGCGGCGGTGGCGAGTTGTTTCGGGGCGGCGAGGTGGCGCTGGGGCCGGCGGTTCGGCCGGTGGTGGCTGGCGGCTCAGGAGGGTGCAAGTTGAAGATGAACTGCAGGCCCTCCCTAAACTACATGTCAAGTGCCTCTCTGCTACCATTGCGCTCAGTTTCGACAGTAGCATTCAGATTCCACAGTAAATTTCAGTTTCGACAGTTAAGTTCAGAGTCAACAGTTTTTACCTCATCTGTTGTAGTCAGGTGGTTTTTGGTGATGTTAATTTTACATCCATTTTACATCATATATTGGAGATGCTATTAGAATCCCACTTGAGATTGACGATGTCTGTCTTGTGCTGCTTCAGCCTTGACGTCTTATGGCTCACCGGAGCTGCTCCAACGACAGAATGATCCGTCACAACAGAGCAGTGCCCTGGACGCCGTCTACAGATTCCTCATATCTTCCTCCACACCTCCGACAGCCACCTCTGCCTCAACTGCTTCAGCGACCAACCCAATGATGCTGAGGTCGACACAGCTATGGCAAAGAGGTTGTACATTTGTTGCATCACTTATTACTATACATTCACGTCGATCCATTAGGGCTATTTTGGTTCAACGGAAAAACATCGATCCACTAGTTGTTACCATCACTCTAAATTTCTGCATGCTCTCCTTACATAATCTCACCATATTTTTTTTGTATGCATGTCAGATATTGTACACAGTCATGCTGAACATGTAGAGAAAAAGAGAAGAGTTTTGCGCAGCAATACAATGTCATGCAGACATCACTCCATGGTGGGTTCAATGGCAAACCCTCCCCACCCCTCTCCAGATTGTAATCCAGAGGAAGATATCTGTTCTGAGGCGGATTCGGACGCCGCTGACCACTCCTATTTACCCCCCCCCCAAGGTGTTTGCTCTACCTTGGCATGATTATGTTAGTCATATCATGCATATGTTGCCTTGTAGTGCCTACTTTTAACATCATATATGTCATCTGCTTAGTTTAGACATGTTCTGTAATGCCACCTGTTTAGTTTCTATATCATATATGGGAATTATGCCGTCTCATGTCTTTTAGCTAACCATAATATATGTGAAATATGCAATGCCATCCTGTTTAACCAGGCATCATATATTTGAATGATATCTTGCCCATCCTTTTCTTCATTACATTTCCATTTGTCGACAATGTTTGTACATTAAACTACTCTTCCTGTGAATCAGCCATTTGGGTGGGAGAGGGAAAAATCTGGAGTGAAAACAAGGCCTTCAGAGCAGACAGTGCTACCTGTCAAAGCAGATCTCTTGTTGGGTCTCGATAGCTCCTCAGAGATGGATTCAGAGACAGATGACCAGTCCTATTCCCCCACTAAGGTGTATGCTCTAACTTGGCACGGTTATACTGCTCATATCATGCATACGGTGTCTTGCATTGCATAGTTTAGACATCATATACACAATATTCAACATCATGTTCTTAGTTCAGACATCATATCGAATGCCCTCTGTTTAGCATATAAATCACATATGTGAATTAAATGATGCGATCCTGATTACTTAGATAACATGTAGGTGAATTATGTCATGCGATCCTATTTAGTTATTCATCATATCTTTGAATTATGTTATGCTATGCTATCCAGTATAGATAGAAATCATATATGTGAAATTATGTCATGCTATCCGTTTTAGTTAAACAATATACATGTCAACTATTTCATGCCCTCTTTTTTCCACACTATCTATTGCATCTGTCTCTCATACAATGTTTGTACATTCAACTATGTTTCCTGTTTATCAGCCATTTGAATTGGAGCGGCTGATGCCAATATCTAGCGGACTAAAAACACGATCTTCAAATAAAACAGTGCTACCTCTTGGTGGAGATAGCACCCCGGTTGTACATGCACAAGAACCAGCCCTACCACACATAGCCGAAACTCTCGCAGATTGTACCCCTACTACGATGGACAGAGAACCAGCTTCACCCAATCTAACCCCAACCCCAGCCGATAGTAACCCAGTTCCTGTTGACACAGCATCATCTCCACCACAGAGCTCCCAAACAAGAGCAGTTAGTAAGGCAGCTCCAGTGCCCATAGGGCCAGTACTATCACGGCGAACCCCAACTCCACCAGTTAGTATGCCTATTCCTGTGGAGGAAGCACAACCAGCTAGTCGTAGTTTAGCATCTATCACATTTGATGTTTTTAAATCGTATGTGCGTGTCTTCCCATCTTGGAAATATTATACTGAAGATGAAGGAAAATGCCAGTTGCAGGTGTTTGTCTAGGAGTTATGTGTAAGTAATGTTATTCATGGCAATTACTTTTCTTCGTCCCATACATCCTACCTCCATGATGGCTATAATACATCAATTTTTCCCATTTTTCTCTATAGAGAAGGACCGATTTGGAAACTCAGGATGAGGTAACCTGTGCTAATACCTCTGCTATCTTCAAGAATGCTTGGTGGCAGTATCGGAATTACCTGAAGAAAACGTACTTCACCGGCAAAGAAACTCATCAGATTCCCTTACGTTCTCCTGAGACACATTTACTGGACGATGACTGGGAACGCCTTGTTCTGTACTGGTCCCGAACCAAGAATGTGGTAAGGTCTATGAGCTCATTTTCTATTTTTAAGTATTATATTCTTGCGTCTTACTGTACTCTGTTCATGTAGAACAAGTGCCTAAACCTGAAGAACAACTGTTCTAATTTAAGATTCCATTGCTATCATAGGACATATATATATGTTTGTTTGATGCTTTTATTATGTACTAGTACTTGGCAATAGAAGACTTGGTAGTTTAATCCTGTCCACCTTACTAATGAACTGGTTCACCGAAATGAGTTTCATATACTAGTACATGCTAAACTTGTTATGTGTTTGCTTGTTTCTTCTTTTAGAATGCTGACAGAATATTGGGGAAGAGTGCCTTATTAAGCAACGGTAAAGGAAGTAATGCAGATAAGGTTCAGGATAGTGACACATCCTGTCTTGGTTTAGTGTTGGAGTTACTGGCCACTATCGCTTGCACAAGCTATTCAAACTCACTGTCTAAATCAGTTCGGTTTCTTGAGTCTCAACTACAAGCTGAAAGACATCGATCAGCTATGCTGCGACAAGAAGCGGAAGGACTGTGGGAGTCCCTGGAGCATTCAGATGCATACTTTCTGGTGCAACAGCAAGCGTTGGAGGATTTTAGCGCCAAACAGGACAAAGCTAATCAGCTTGCTAAGCTTATTGCCAGCATGGTGGATACCCAGGATAACGTTTCTTGAGCTCTTCTGAAGTTGTTTCAGTTATGCTCTTGTTTTGCTGCCGCGTTTATTTGCACTGGTGGCCAATTTTGATGGCCAGTGTATATGATATGCTGCTTTGTTCCCTATATTTGCACTGGTGGCGAACTTTGATGCCCAGTGGATGTAATATGTGTAATAGTCGTGATAGCCTAGCGTTAGTTGCTTGCTTATTTATTTCCTTGTTGTCTTGTTTATTTGTTTCCTTGTAGTCATTGCAGTTCTTTTTCCGCGGTTAACTAGTGGCTGCAATAACCTATTTTTCAAAACTAGGCCACAATAACCATGGGCTAATATTTTCTGTAGTGACACTGGGCCTCCTACGGGCCGTAGAAACAGTGGGCCTTCTACGGGCCGTAGAAACAGTAGGCCTTCTACGGGCCGTAGAAACAATGGGCCTTCTACGGGCAGTATCATCAACGGGCCTTATACTGGCTGTATGATCGATTGGCCAAACATGGGCCAATAACAGGCCGCATTATGGCCGTAAACGGGCTAGAGTTGGAATCGTCCGTTCATGGGCCGACCATAACGGGCCATCGTTAATAGGCCATATTTGATGACGCTATGAAAACGGCCCAACGTATTAACGGACCACAAACGGGCCGACTGTAACCACGGGCTGAATTTGGCCCACAAGCAGAAAATGACAGTAACGGGCCGTAAGTAAACAAATGCTGGAAATGAGCCCAAGAATAAATGGGCTCTGAGAAGGCCGAAAGATAACATGGGCTGGAAACGGCCCAACGGAATAACGGGCCGTTAATGGGTATAAAGTGATACACTGTTCATTACGGGCCAGTTTCACCACGGGCCGTTAATGGGTGTAAAGTGATACACTGTTCATTACAGGTCAGTTTCACCACGGGCCGTTAATAGGCCAAGAGTTACATAGGGCCTCATATGGGCCGAAAGACGTCATGGGCCATACATGGGCCAGAAGTGAAAACGGGCTGGAATCATATTGGATGGCCCAGATGACGCTACTGGGCCTAATTCGGATAGGGCGTAACGGGCCTTGGGTTTGCGGGCTGTAAATGGGCTATATGTGAACAGGCCATTAACAGGCTTTCCATGGGCCGGCCCGCCACCTTTTGACCAAGTCAAACGGGCCGGCCTTTTCATAGGAATGGGCCTCTGTTGGGCCGTGCCACGTGTCGACGTATCATAGGCGCCTTCTGTCCAATGAGTGGTTGACATCTGTCTCAACGATGAGCCGACACGTGTTTCCTCCAGCCAATGATGATTTTACATGTGGAAAATCCCCATTGGTGGGGGCTGTTAACGGGTTATCGGATCCAAAACCCGACCCGATAGCTTAACGGCATTCCGTTACAGTGGATGCCACGTGTCAGTCACCCTTGACGAAAGCACTTCTGTGACGCGTGATTTATCGTCATGGAAGTGGACACTTCTGTGATGATAATTTTGGTAATGTCATGTAACACTTCTACGACAGCACATGTATGACTATCTTGATTCTGTCATAAATTTGTCATGGATGTACATGCATGAAAAAAAAGCGACCTACTGTGACAAACACGTATCATCATGGAAGTGTATTTTTTTGTAGTGAGAACATGCAACAGGCAGACCACACTTACTGAATCGAGCAATTTTAGTAATTAAACAGAGCCAGTTGATCTAAACATTGCTCTAACAAAAGACCAACATTAAAAACAAAGCCAAAGTACGCATAATTTTAACAAATCCACCCCGCGCCGGCCTATGCATCGCCGGTGTGAGATGAGACGTCAATGACTTGTCCTGGCGACATGCCGCCATTGGTTCACTCCACGTCCCCCTGCTGAAGTCGACCGCGTCCTCGTCCTCGTCCTTGTCCTCGGCGCCGCCCTCAAGGTTGTAGTACTCATAGTAGTGGCTGCGCCAGAGCTCGCGTTGGGACTCCACCACCGATTCCTCGACGAACAGACTCTTCTCTACCTCGACCTCAGCCACGCGCAACTCCCCCTTCCAGCGCTCCTCGATCTCCGCCGCCTCCTGCATCTCCAGCTCCCGCTCGGCGACCTCATGAGGAAGCAGGTGCTCCATGGCCACCGTCACCTTTTTAGACGTGAGTTGCATGCTGGAGTCCGAGGTGGCCTGGAATATCTTGGCGTGTGCATCCTCGATCTTGGCGTGGATGGCTTCGACCCAGGCTAGGGCGACATCAGCGACATGGACGGTAGCTCGAGCGCTCTTGGCATTTGCAACGGCCATCGTAGCAGCAGCTGCAGCCGTCTCGGCTGCTGCAGCTGCCCTGTTGGCTGCCGCAGATGCCCTCTCGATGGAAGTGGCCGCGCTCAATGCGGATGCGGTGGCACTCTCTGCATAGGCGGTCGCGCTCTCGGCACAGGCGGCGGCGCTCGGGGGGACGCGGCCATCGTACAGGCCTTCACGAAGCGTTTGCACGGCGTCATCTTTGCAAGAAGGGGGTGCGGGAATGGGGATCGGGATTCGTGGATTCAGGGGTTGCTGGCACTAGAGCAGACGAGCCGGCGAAGCTTAAGGAGGGAGACTTAAATAGATCCATATATTTTCATCGCAAACGGTTCCTAGAAAACAACGGTGTGTGATGTTGTAGATATTTTTTATTAGCTGTGAAAGATGAATTTGGAGTAAAGTGCCAACGGATGGTGTTTAAATGAACGAGAAATTTTGTAGTACTAATACAACTGTCATGTCAAATTTTGGAAAAATTTAGGGGTCATTTGACCTTTTAAGACATTTAAGTGATTTTCTAACAATTTAATGACCGTAATTCAAATTTGAACTACATCTACGTGCAACGCCAAACCAAAATGGTTTGAAATATCATATCTGTGTAATTGTGTGCAAGTTAATTCCATGTGCAGTAAATTAGAAGTAATTTTCAAACATATTGGTCTCACGACATGGACACATGCATACGTATGCATGGAGTGACATGGCATTTTAATTCCAGAAAATAAAAAAATGATCAGAAAAACATGAAACCTTGCTTGATTTAATGTCATGCCACCAAGATGATGTGGTAAAAAATTGGCATGTTTGACAAACGTTTGGACACACACCCCTCACAAACCAGAGCAACTCGCTAGAAGATTCGTGGTTCCAAGAGGGAACAATGCATGTTTGATGACGAACGGGAGATAGCTTCCTCTTACGGCCTTCAAATTTTTTCCTACGTTTAACGTGCACTAATACAACTGTCATGTGAAAATTTGGAAAATTCCAGGGGTCATTTGACCTTTTAAAGACATTTAAGTGATTTTCTAACCATTTAATGACCATAATACAAATTTGAACTACATCTACATGCAACGCCTAACCAAAACGGTTTGAAAAATCATATTTTTGTGTACTTGTGTGCGAGTTAATTCCATGTGCAGTAAATTAGAAGGAACTTTCAAACATATTGGTCTCAAGGCATGGGCACATGCATACGTATGCATGGAGTGACATGGCATTTTAATTCCAAAAAATAAAAAAATGATCAGAAAAACATGAAACCTTGCTTGATTTAATGTCATGCCACCAAGATGATGTGGTAAAGAAATTGGCATGTTTGACGAACGTTTGGACACACACCACTCACAAATCGAAGCAACTCGCTAGAAGGTTCGTGGTTCCGGGAGGGAACAATGCATGTTTAATGACGAATGGGAGATAGCTTCCTCTTACGTCCTTCAAATTTTTTCCTACGTTTAATGTGCACTCATACAACTGTCATGTGAAATTTTGGAAAATTTTAGGGGTCATTTGACCTTTTGAAGACATTTAAGAGATTTTCTAACCATTTAATGGCTGTAATTCAAATTTGAACTACATCTACATGCAACGCCTAACCATAACGGTTTGAAAAAGCATATGGTTATGTACTTGTGTGAGTTTACTCCTTGTGCAGGAAATTAGAAGGAATTTGCAAACATATTGGTCTCAAGGCATGGGCACATGCATACGTATGCATGGAGTGACATGGCATTTTAATTCCAAAAAATAAAAAAATTGATCAGAAAAACTTGAAACCTTGCTTGATTTAATGTCATGCCACCAACATGATGTGGTAAAGAAATTGGCATGTTTGACGAACGTTTGGACACACACCCCTCACAAACCGGAGCAACTCGCTAGAAGATTCGTGGTTCCAAGAGGGAACAATGCATGTTTGATGACGAACGGGAGATAGCTTCCTCTTACGGCCTTCAAATTTTTTCCTACGTTTAACGTGCACTAATACAACTGTCATGTGAAAATTTGGAAAATTCCAGGGGTCATTTGACCTTTTAAAGACATTTAAGTGATTTTCTAACCATTTAATGATCATAATACAAATTTGAACTACATCTACATGCAACGCCTAACCAAAACGGTTTGAAAAATCATATTTTTGTGTACTTGTGTGCGAGTTAATTCCATGTGGAGTAAATTAGAAGGATTTTCAAACATATTGGTCTCAAGGCATGGGCACATGCATATGTATGCTTGGAGTGACATGGCATTTTAATTCCAAAAAATAAAAAAATGATCAGAAAAACATGAAACCTTGCTTCATTTAATGTCATGCCACCAAGATGATGTGGTAAAGAAATTGGCATGTTTGACGAACGTTTGTACACACACCCCTCACAAACCAGAGCAACTCGCTAGAAGGTTCGTGGTTCCGGGAGGGAACAATGCATGTTTAATGACGAATGGGAGATAGCTTCCTCTTACGTCCTTCAAATTTTTTTCCTACGTTTAACGTGCACTAATACGACTATCATGAGAAAAATTGGAAAATTTCAGGGGTCATTTGACCTTTCAAAGACATTTAAGTGATTTTCTAACCATTTAATGACTGTAATTCAAATTTGAACTACATGTACATGCAACGCCTAACCATAACGGTTTGAAAAAGCATATGTTCGTGTACTTGTGTGCGAGTTAATTCCATGTGCAGTAAATTAGAAGGAATTTTCAAACATATTGGTCTCAAGGCATGGGCACATGCATACGTATGCATGGAGTGACATGGCATTTTAATTCCAGAAAATAAAAAAAATGATCAGAAAAACATGAAACCTTGCTTGACTTAATGTCATGCACCAAGATGATGTGGTAAAGAAATTGGCATGTTTGACGAACGTTTGGACACACACCACTCACAAATCGGAGCAACTCGCTAGAAGGTTCATGGTTCCGAGAGGGAACAATGCATGTTTAATGATGAATGGGAGATAACTTCCTCTTACGTCCTTCAAATTTTTTCCTACGTTTAACGTGCACTAATACAACTGTCATGTGAAAATTTGGAAAATTTCAGGGGTCATTTGACCTTTTGAAGACATTTAAGTGATTTTGTAACCATTTAATGACCGTAATTCAAATTTGAACTACATCTACATGCAACGCCTAACCATAACGGTTTGAAAAATCATATGGTTATGTACTTGTGTGCGAGTTAATTCCTTGTGCAGGAAATTAGAAGGAATTTTCAAACATATTGGTCTCAAGGCATGGGCACATGCATATGTATGCATGGAGTGACATGGCATTTAATTCCAAAAAAATAAAAAAATGATCAGAAAAACATGAAACCTTGCTTGATTTAATGTCATGCCACCAAGATGGCATGGTATAGAAATTGGCACGTTTGACGAACGTTTGGACACACACCCCTCACAAACCGGAGCAACTTGCTAGAAGGTTCATGTTTCCGAGAGGGAACAATGCATGTTTGATGATGAACGGGAGATAGCTTCCTTTTACGTCCTTCAAATTTTTTCCTACGTTTAACATGCACTAATACAACTGTCATGTGAAAATTTGGAAAATTTTAGGGGTCATTTGACCTTTTAAAGACATTTAAGTGATTTTCTAACCATTTAATGACCATAATTCAAATTTGAACTACATCTATATGCAACGCCTAACCAAAACGGTTTGAAAAAAAATCATATTTTTGTGTACTTGTGTGCGAGTTAATTCCATGTGCAGTAAATTAGAAGGAATTTTCGAACATATTGGTCTCAAGGCATGGGCACATGCATACGTATGCATGGAGTGACATGGCATTTTAATTCCAAAAAATAAAAAATTGATCAGAAATACATGAAACCTTTCTTGACTTAATGTCATGCCACCAAGATGATGTGGTAAAGAAATTGACATGTTTGACGGACGTTTGGACACACACCCCTCACAAACCAGAGCAACTCGCTAGAAAGTTCGTGGTTCCGAGAGGGAACAATGCATGTTTAATGACGAACAGGAGATAGCTTCCTCTTACGGCCTTCAAATTTTTTCCTACGTTTAAGGTGCACTAATACAACTATCATGTGAAAATTTGGAAAATTTCAGGGGTCATTTGACCTTTCAAAGACATTTAAGTGATTTTCTAACAATTTAATGACCGTAATTCAAATTTGAACTACATGTACATGCAACGCCTAACCATAACGGTCTGAAAAATCATATGTTTGTGTACTTGTGTGCGAGTTAATTCCATGTGCAGTAAATTAGAAGGAACTTTCAAACATATTGGTCTCAAGGCATGGGCACATGCATACGTATGCATGGAGTGACATGGCATTTTAATTCCAAAAAATAAAAAAATGATCAGAAAAACATGAAACCTTGCTTGATTTAATGTCATGCCACCAAGATGATGTGGTAAAGAAATTGGCATGTTTGACGAACGTTTGGACACACACCACTCACAAATCGAAGCAACTCGCTAGAAGGTTCGTGGTTCCGGGAGGGAACAATGCATGTTTAATGACGAATGGGAGATAGCTTCCTCTTACGTCCTTCAAATTTTTTCCTACGTTTAACATGCACTCATACAACTGTCATGTGAAATTTTGGAAAATTTTAGGGGTCATTTGACCTTTTGAAGACATTTAAGTGATTTTCTAACCATTTAATGGCTGTAATTCAAATTTGAACTACATCTACATGCAACGCCTAACCATAACGGTTTGAAAAATCATATGGTTATGTACTTGTGTGAGTTTACTCCTTGTGCAGGAAATTAGAAGGAATTTGCAAACATATTGGTCTCAAGGCATGGGCACATGCATACGTATGCATGGAGTGACATGGCATTTTAATTCCAAAAAATAAAAAAATTGATCAGAAAAACTTGAAACCTTGCTTGATTTAATGTCATGCCACCAACATGATGTGGTAAAGAAATTGGCATGTTTGACGAACGTTTGGACACACACCCCTCACAAACCGGAGCAACTCGCTAGAAGGTTCGTGGTTCCGAGAGGGAACAATGCATGTTTGATGACGGGACGGGAGATAGCTTCCTCTTACGGCCTTGAAATTTTTTCCTACGTTTAACGTGCACTAATACAAATTTCATGTGAAAAATTGGAAAATTTTAGGGGTCATTTGACCTTTTAAAACATTTAAGTGATCTTCTAATCATTTAATGACCGTAATTCAAATTTGAACTACATCTACATGCAACGCCTAACCAAAATGGTTTGAAAAATCATATTTTTGTGTATTTGTGTGCGAGTTAAAAAATCATCAGACGATGTAAATATCTGGTGTTCAAAAAAGAAAATGTAAAGATCTGGCAAGACAACCGGCCGGCCCCCGCACGATTGGCACTCTATCTCGCGGCTCGAGGTTTGGTAGGTGATTGGCGGGGATCATTAATCAGACACGGTTCTGTATTGGAAACCGCCAGCTATTATGTTCACACACGGATTTTGCTGCGGGAATCGTGTGTAATTCAAACTACAGTACTCGTAAATTTCGGCGACCGGCGTGTGTATAGTCCCCGTCGATCTAGATTCCGGCCGCCAATAAATACTACCTTGCTCACATCGTCCCGCCGGCATTCTCATCTACATCCTCCCCTCACTCTCCCTCTCTCTCTCTCTCAAGTCTCTGCCATGGCGCCGTCGGTCTGCCCATGCGTCGATAAGGAGTCGCCACCCCCCCAGGACGCTCACTCGATTAGCAGCGACGAGGACCCCTATGCGCCGCCTAACGAGGTTGCGCCGGACCCCCCAACTTTGGATTGGTTTTGGGGCCAGTACAATCTTTGTCTGTGGAATTCGCTGCCGCCAGTTGAGAAAGTCAGGCAAGTGGCATTCAAGAAGGAGATGGTGGAGGAGGAAGCCATGTACCAGGCGGTCTGTGAAGCCCATGATGCCGCCTAGAAAAAGAAGGCGGAGGAGCTTTGGCGGCGGGAGCGCCGTCGTGCCGAGGAGGTGTACGAAGAGGGGAACTTTGTGAGGAAGGTCATAGGCGCTAGACGCCTCATTATTGCATTGAGGTGGGCCGATAAGCTCCAGCGTGCCACCAACGAGGAGCTCCGGTGGGCGCCCAATAAATGGCAAGATCGGCCGCATGCGTCCGCCAGCAAGAGGCATATCGGTACGTCAAGCGCTGCGAGGCGGAGGAGTCGGAGTACTGCCTCCGCACTGAGAAGACGCCGCGCATCAGGGAGCTGCTGGCGAGGAGCTGCCGGAATACTGGCCCCAGGAGGGGTTATTAGTTTTAGTACTATTCGTTTTCAATTTTATGCATTGTACCTAGTAGTTAAGTAACATCACGTATATGTGATGATATTATATATATATATATATTGTGATGATCTAATGAGCAATTAATATGTATATTATGAAATTCCATTTTCTATATGTTTTTGTATACTAATTTGAATCTAGTTGTTATCATCCACATCTACAGAATGGAAAGCGTATATACACACATTGAAACTGAACATATAAGAATGGAAAACAGAGTACACACATTGAAACAGAGCAATACTATGATTGCTGTGAATACATAGCTATCCACGTCGTAACGACTTTTCAAAATAAAATGCGTCCATGAGACCATGACTAGCAGCCCTTGCCTAGGGTATCTCTTGGCTCTGCCTGAACTCGAGCAGGCGTTCGTCCAAGCGCTCGACACGCTCGCGGTACATCTAGAGCGTGATCTCGAGCTCCAAGTTGGCTATTTCATGGGAGATCACCAGCTCGAGGATGCGACGGCCATGTTCCTCTACTGTGCCCAGGTGGACACCTGGGCGGCTGGGCCAAGGAGGCGGTCGAGCCTACGGACCAGCGCGTTGGCATCCAGCAGGCCGCGGACAAGGCGAACGGTGGCACCCATGCGAACGGCGCGGCGGGCATTGCTACCTCTTGAGCATGCGTTGGTTTTCCCTTCAAGAGGAAAGGGTGATGCAACAAAGTAGCGTAAGTATTTCCCTCGGTTTTTGAGAACCAAGGTATCAATCCAGTAGGAGATTACACGCAAATTGCCTAGTACCAGCACAAACAATCAAGAACCTTGCAACCAACGCGATAAAGGGGTTGTCAATCCCTTCACGGCCACTTGCAAAAGTGAGATCTGATAAAGATAATAAGATAATTTTTTTGGCATTTTTGTTGTATAGATTGCAAAGTAGTGGCGACAAAAATTGGCAAGTTGACGGGAAACTAATATGATGTAAAATAGACCCGGGGGCCATAGGTTTCACTAGTGGCTTCTCTCAAGATAGCATATATCACGGTGGGTGAACAAATTACTACCGAGCAATTGATAGAAAAGCGCATAGTTATGAGAATATCTAGGCATGATCATAAACATAGGCATCATGTCCGTGTCAAGTAGACCGAAACGATTATGCATCTACTACTATTACTCCACACGTCGACCGCTATCCAGCATGCATCTAGAGTATTAAGTTCATAAGAACAGAGTAACGCATTAGGCAAGATGACATGATGTAGAGGGATAAGCTCAAGCAATATGATATAAACCCCATATTTTTATCCTTGATGGAAACAATACAATACGTGTCGGTTCCCTTTCTGTCACTGGGATCGAGCACCGCAAGATTGAACCCAAAGCTAAGCACTTCTCCCATTGCAAGAAAGATCAATCTAGTAGGCCAAACCAAGCTGATAATTCGAAGAGACTTGCAAAGATATCAAATCATGCATATAAGAATTCAGAGAAGAATCAAATATTGTTCATAGATAATCTTGATCATAAACCCACAATTCATCAGATCTCGGCAAACACACCGCAAAAAGTATTACATCGAATAGATCTCCGAGAACATCAAGGAGAACTTTGTATTGAGGACCAAATACAGAGAATAAACCATCTAGCTAATAACTATGGACCCGAAGGTCTGTGGTAAACTACTCACACATCATCGGAGAGGCTATGGTGTTGATGTAGAAGCCCTCTATGACCGAATCCCCCTCCGACAGATTGCCGGAAAAGGCCTGCAGATGGGATCTCATGGGTACAAAAGGTTGCGGCGGTGGAAAAGTGGTTTCGTGGCTCCCCTGGATGTTTTCAGGGTATAAGAGTATAGGCGAAAGAAGTAGGTCGGTGGAGCTCCATGGGGCCCACGAGGGTGGGGGCACGCCTACCCCCCTGGGGATGCCTCCCTACCTCGTGGACGCCTTGTTGCTTCCTTGACCTCTACTCCAAGCCTCCTGGATTGCGTTTGTTCCAAAAAAGATCCTCGCGAAGGTTTCGTTCCGTTTGGATTCCGTTTGATATTCCTTCTCTGCGAAACACTGAAATAGGCAAAAAAACAATTTGCTCTGGGCCTTTCGTTAATAGGTTAGTCACAAAAATAATATAAAAGTGCATATTAAAGCCCATTAAACATCCAAAACATATAATACAATAGCATGGAACAATCAAAAATTATAGATACGTTGGAGACATATCAAGCATCCCCAAGCTTAATTCATGCTCGTCCTCGAGTAGGTAAATGATAAAAATAGAATTTTTGATGTGGAATACTACCTAACATAATTTTCAATGTAATTTTCTTTATTGTGGCATGAATATTCACATCTGAAAGATTCAAGACAAAAGTTTAATATTGACAAAAAACAATAATACTTCAGGCATACTAACCAAGCAATTATGTCTTCTCAAAATAACATGGCCAAAGAAAGCTATCCCTACAAAATCATATAGTGTGGCTATGCTCTATCTTCATCACACAAAATATTTAAATCATGCACAACCCCGATGACAAGCCAAGCAATTGTTTCATACTTTTGATGTTCTCAAACTTTTTCAATCTTCAAGCAATACATGAGCGTGAGCAATGGATACAACACTATAGGTGGAATAGAATGGTGGTTGTGGAGAAGACAAAAAGGAGAAGATAGTCTCACATCAACTAGGCGTATCAACGGGCTATGGAGATGCCCATCAATAGATATTAATGTGAGTGAGTAGGGATTGCCATGCAACGCATGCACTAGAGATATAAATCTATGAAAGCTCAACAAAAGAAACTAAGTGGGTGTGCATCCAACTTGCTTGCTCACGAAGACCTAGGGCATTTTGAGGAAGCCTGTCATTCGAATATACAAGCCAAGTTCTATAATGAAAAATTCCCACTAGTATATGAAAGTGACAACATAAGAGACTCTTTATCATGAAGATCATGGTGCTACTTTGAAGCACAAGTGTGGAAAAGGATAGTAGCATTGCCCCTTCTCTCTTTTTCTCTCATTTTTTTACTTGGGCCTTTTTGTTTTTTATGGCCTCTTTTTTCTATTTCTTTATTTTTCGTCCGGAGTCTCATCCCGACTTGTGGGGGAATCATAGTCTCCTTCATCCTTTCCTCACTGGGGCAATGCTCTAATAATGATTATCATCACACTTTTATTTACTTACAACTCAACAATTACAACTCGATACTTAGAACAAAATATGACTCTATGTGAATGCCTTCGGCGGTGTACCGGGATATGCAATGAATCAAGAGTGACATGTATGAAAGAATTATGAATTGTGGCTTTGCCACAAATACAATGTCAACTACATGATCATGCAAAGCAATATGACAATGATGGAGCGTGTCATAGTAAACAGAACAGTGGAAAGTTGCATGGCTATATATCTCGGAATGGCTATGGGAATGCAATGATAGGTAGGTATGGTGGATGTTTTGAGGAAGGTATATGGTGGGTGTATGATACTGGCGAAAGGTGTGCAGTATTAGAGAGGCTAGCAATGATGGAAGGAATAAAAGTGCGTATGATCCATGGACTCAACCTTAGTCATAAAGAACTCATATACTTATTGCAAAAATCAACAAGTTATTAGAGCAAAGTATTACACGCATGCTCCTAGGGGGATAGATTGGTAGGAAAAGACCATCGCTCGTCCCCGACCGCCACTCATAAGGAAGACAATCAATAAATAAATCATGCTCCGACTTCATCACATAACACTTCACCATACGTGCATGCTACGGGAATCACAAACTTTAACACAAGTATTTCTCAAATTCACAACTACTCGACTAGCATGACTCTAATATCACCATCTCCATATCTCAAAACAATTATCAAGTATCAAACTTCTCCTAGTATTCAACACACTCATAAGAATTATTTTATTAATCTTGAATGCCTAACATAATTAAAGCAAATTACCATGCTGTTTTGTAGGACTCTCAAAATAATCTAAGTGAAGCATGAGAGAACAATAGTTTCTATAAAACAAATCCACCGACGTGCTCTAAAAGATATAAGTGAAGATCTAGAGCAAAAACTATATAACTCAAAAGATATAAGTGAAGCACATAGAGTATTCTAACAATTTCCGAATCATATATATGTGTATATCTCAAAAGGTGTGTACAGTAAGGATGATTTTGGAAAACTAACAAATAAATACTCAAATAATACAAGACACTCCAAGCAAAACACATATCATGTGGTAAATAAAAATATAGCTCCAAGTAAAGTTATGAATGCCTCCGGCGGTGAATATCTAGGCATGATCATAAACATAGGCATCATGTCCGTGTCAAGTAGACCGAAACGATTATGCATCTACTACTATTACTCCACACGTCGACCGCTATCCAGCATGCATCTAGAGTATTAAGTTCATAAGAACAGAGTAACGCATTAGGCAAGATGACATGATGTAGAGGGATAAACTCAAGCAATATGATATAAACCTCATCTTTTTATCCTCGATGGCAACAATACAATACGTGTCGGTTCCCTTTCTGTCATTGGGATCAAACACCGCAAGATTGAACCCAAAGCTAAGCACTTCTCTCATTGCAAGAAAGATCAATCTAGTAGGCCAAACCAAACTAATAATTCGAAGAGACTTGTAAAGATAGCAAATCATGCATATAAGAATTTAGAGAAGAATCAAATATTGTTCATAGATAATCTTGATCATAAACCCACAATTCATCGGATCTCGGCAAACACACCGCAAAAAGTATTACATCGAATAGATCTCCAAGAACATCGAGGAGAACTTTGTATTGAGGACCAAAGAGAGAGAAGAAGACATCTAGCTAATAACTATGGACCCGAAGGTCTGTGGTAAACTACTCACACATCATAGGAGAGGCTATGGTGTTGATGTAGAAGCCCTCCATGATCGAATCCCCCTCCGGCAGATCACCAGAAAAGGCCCGCAGATGGGATCTCATGGGTACAGAAGGTTGCGGCGGTGGAAAAGTGGTTTCGTGGCTCCCCTAGATGTTTTCAGGGTATAATAGTATATATAGGCGAAAGAAGTAGGTCGGTGGAGCTCTGTGGGGCCCACGAGGGTGGGGGGCGTGCCTACCCCGTGGGTGCGCCTCCCTACCTCGTGGACGCCTCGTTGCTTCCTTGACATCCACTCCAAGTCTCCTAGATTGCGTTTGTTACAAAAAGATCCTCGCAAAGGTTTCGTTCCGTTTGGATTCCGTTTGATATTCCTTTTCTATGTAACACTGAAATAGGCAAAAAAACAGCAATTTGCACTAGGCCTTTGGTTAATAGGTTAGTCCCAAAAATAATATAAAAGTGCATATTAAATCCCATTAAACATCCAAAATAGATAATATGATAGCATGGAACAATAAAAAATTATAGATACATTGGAGACGTATTAGGCGTCCGATGCAAGTACGGCGCAGCCGGCCTGTGGTGCAAGTATGGCGCTGAGGGCCTCTGCCCACTCCTGGCGAGGAATGGGAGTACTGATGGGACGTGTACCCAGCTGCGATGCCATGTCGACAGCAGGCAAGCGCCGATGGATCCACTCTTGCTGTGCGGCGCGCCGCGCCTCTCGCTCTGGATGCTCCAACGGTCTCCCTGTCGGGAGTATACCCCGCCGTGTAACCCGACCGAAAGTATAACCCGGCCTGACTTGGCGACTCACTAATGACACACCCTGACTTGGCGACTCACTAAGTGACCCGCCCGGATCTCTCCACTCAATAATGACCCGACCGAGCTAGGTGACTCATTGGTGACCCGGCCGGCGGGTCAGAGGAGCGACAAGACCCGGAGGCCCAGTAGGCGGTTCAAGGAAGGCCGGCCGTGTTATGGTGGGCCGGCTTAAGAGAATAGGCATAAGGAATATTCCCTTACAAAGGAAGCAAGACTAGAACTCCACTTGTAATAGAGTAATCCTAATCCTAATAGGACTAGTCATGTAAGCCGCCCCTTCAACATATATAAGGAGGGGCAGGGCACCCCAAGAGGGACAGGTTTTCAAGTTAGGTTTAGACAGACAAATCAATAGCTCTCGAGATAGAGCACCCTTGTAATCATGATCATCATCATCAATATCAATGAAGCAGGATGTAGGCTTTTACCTCCACCGTGAGGGGCCGAACCTGGGTAAAACCTCGTGTCTTTCGTCCCACTCAACCCCTCTCAAGCTACCACATAGATGCGTTGGCCTCACGACTAAGTCCTTTCAATGAGGACATCTGTCGTGACAGTTCCACGACAGTTGGCGCTCACCGTGGGGCTTGCGCACGGTGGTGTTGAGTTCTTGGAGGGAGTTCTCTCTAGGATCTAGAAGCTCGCGATTGACCGGGATAAGAAGAACCAGCATTGGAAAGAGTTTGCAAATTTATCATCAAAGAAGTTAGGGTCTGCTGTTGAGCCACCGACGGCTGTATAATCCATCAAGTTGCCATGTTTTTTGCTGCTGTCTCCGCGTCATAGCAAAAGGAATGACTAAGCCGCCTGCAACCACAGCAAGAAGTACTATTGTCAACAGCCATGGAGGATTTCTACAATTTTTTGATCCAATGTGTGTTGGCGTCAAGCAAAGATTCAATCTATGTGTGAGTTTCTACCGAAGGAAACTAGAAGTCGTCAGCTACAACGAGTCAAACAAAACAAGCGGTCGGCTTGACCATTCCAAGTTCGATCTAATCCACAGCAAAGACAAATTGAAAAAAGAGAGAGAGAAAAGGAAACAGCCCACGACCCGGGATCCGATTGCAATACATGCTCGGTCTCTGCTATCGAACCACCCTCGCCTTCCGCCTTGTTGACGGATCGCTGCTGAGCCGCCATTTTCACCTGGAAGTCTCTGCTGTCGCGAATCGCCGTCTCGATTGGCTTATCTTGCCGGACTCTCCTCGCAGTGATTCATCTCCACGTGCCTGCGACGACAGCTGGTTCCGCCTGTGTACCTCCTTGGCTATTTCCTCCACATGAAGAAAAAAAATTCAGCCACCAAGTACCAGTTGAGTGCTCACGTCAAGATCAATAAAAGTACTCCCTCCGTTTCTTTTTAGTCGGCATATAAAATTTGGTCAAAGTCAAGCTATTTAGAGTTTGACTAACTTTATATTAAAAATATAAACATTCACAATACGAAATTAATATTATCAGATACACCATGAAATGTGTTTTCATATTATATAGTTTTAGTATTGTAGATGTTCAAAAAAATTTATATAAATTTGGTCAAACTTTGTGTAGTTTGACTTTGACCAAATCTTATATGCGGAGTAAAAAGTGTTGGGGAACGTAGTAATTTCAAAATTTTCCTACGCACACACAGGATCATGGTGATGCATAGCAACGAGAGGGGAGAGTGTTGTCTACGTACCCTCGTAGACCGTAAGCGGAAGCATTTATCAACGCGGTTGATGTAGTCGTACACCTTCACGATCCGTCCCGATCAAGTACCGAACGTACGACACCTCCACGTTCAGCACACGTTCAGCTCGATGACGTCCTCGCCTTATCGATCCAGCAAGAGGGGCTAAGTAGAAGATGAGTTCCGGCAGCACGACGACGTGGTGACGGTGTTGGTGAAGAACAATCTCCGTAGGGCTTCGCCTAAGCACTACGAAAACTATGACGAGGATAAACTAGAGGGGACGGGGTAGCCGGCACACGGCTTGGTGTTTCTTGATGTGTCTTGGGTGCTAGCCCTACCCCTCTATTTATATGTTGAGCCTTGGGGTCGAAACTTGCAGTAAAAGTCTCCACAAAGTCGGTTTCACCTGAAAGGCAAGAGTCCTTCTCGGACTCCAGGGCCAGACGCCATGGTTCCCGGCGTCTGGACCCAGACGCCAGGGACCCTGGCGTTTGGCCCCTGGACTCTGCAAAACTTCCTTTTGCGCTTTCCATAAACCTTGTGGGCTTTCCCCTTTGGCCCAAATAAAGTGTTCTCGTACACAAACATTTCGGGAAACATCCGGAACCCCTTCCGATGAATTCCGAAACCCTTCCGGTGACCAAACACTATTATCCCATATATCAAACTTTATCTCCGGACCATTCTAGAGTTCCTCGTCATGTCCATGATCTCATCTCGGACTCCGAACAACATTCGGTCACCAACATACATAACTCATATAGTACTATATCGTCAACGAACGTTAAGCGTGCGGACCCTATGGGTTCGAGAACTATGTAGACATGACCGAGACACCTATCTAGTCAATAACCAATAGCGGAATATGGATGCCCATATTGGCTCCTACATATTCTACGAAGATCTTTATCAGTCGGACCGCATAACAACATACGTTGTTTCCTTTGTCATCGGTATGTTACTTGCCCGAGATTCGATCGTCGATATCTCAATACCTAGTTCAATCTCGTTACCGGCAAGTCTCTTTACTCGTTCCGTAACACATCATCCCGCAACCAACTCATTAGTTGCAATGCTTGCAAGGCTTAAGTGATTTGTATTACCGAGTGGGCCCAGAGATACCTCCCCGACAATTGGAGTGACAAATCCTAATCTCAAAATATGCCAACCCAACAAGTACCTTCGGAGACACCTGTAGAGCACCTTTATAATCACCCAATTACGTTGTGACGTTTGGTAGCACACAAAGTGTTCCTTCGGTAAACAGGAGTTGCATAATCTCATAGTCATAGGAACATGTATAAGTCATGAAGAAAGCAATAGCAACAAACTAAACGATCAACTGCTAAGCTAACGAAATGGGTCAAGTCAATCACATAATTCTCCTAATGATGTGACCCTGTTAATCAAATGACAACTCTTTGTCTATGGTCTGGAAACATAACCATCTTTGATCAACGAGCTAGTCAAGTAGTGGCATACTAGTGACATTCTGTTTGTCTATGTATTCACACATGTATCATGTTTCCGGTTAATACAATTCTAGCATGAATAATAAACATTTATCATGATATAAGGAAATAAATAATAACTTTATGATTGCCTCTAGGGCATATTTCCTTCAGTCTCCCACTTGCACTAGAGTCAATAATCTAGATTACACAGTAATGATTCTAACAACCATGGAGCCTTGGTGCTGGTCATGTTTTGCTCGTGGAAGAGACTTAGTCAACGGGTCTGCAACATTTAGATCCGTATGTATCTTGCAAATCTCTATGTCTCCCACCTGGACTTGGTCCCGGATGGAGTTGAAGCGTCTCTTGATGTGCTTGGTTCTCTTGTGAAATCTGGATTCCTTTGCCAAAGCAATTGCACCAGTATTGTCACAAAAGATTTTCATTAGACCCGATGCACTAGGTATGACACCTAGATCGGATATGGACTCCTTCATCCAGACTCCTTCATTTGCTGCTTCTGAAGCAGCTATGTACTCCACTTCACATGTAGATCCCGCTATGACGCTTTGTTTAGAACTGCACCAACTGACAGCTCCACCGTTTAATAAAAACATGTATCCGGTTTGCGATTTAGAATCGTCCGAATAAGTGTCAAAGCTTGCATCGACGTAACTATTTACGACGAGCTCTTTGTCACCTCCATAAATGAGAAACATATCCTTCGTCCTTTTTAGGTATTTCAGGATGTTCTTGACCGCTGTCCAGTGATCCACTCCTGGATTACTTTGGTACCTCCCTGCTAAACTAATAGCAAGGCACACATCAGGTCTGGTACACAGCATTGCATACATGATAGAGCCTATGGCTGAAGCATAGGGAACATCTTTCATTTTCTCTCTATCTTCTGCAGTGGTCGGGCATTGAGTCTTACTCAACTTCACACCTTGTAACACAGGCAAGAACCCTTTCTTTGCTTGATCCATTTTGAACTTCTTCAAAACTTTGTCAAGGTGTGTGCTTTGTGAAAGTCCAATTAAGCGTCTCGATCTATATCTATAGATCTTCATGCCCAATATATAAGCAGCTTCACCGAGGTCTTTCATTGAAAAACTTTTATTCAAATAGCCTTTTATGCTATCTAGAAATTCTATATCATTTCCAATCAACAATATGTCATCCACATATAAAATTAGAAATGCTACAGAGCTCCCACTCACTTTCTTGTAAATACAGGCTTCTCCAAAAGTCTGTATAAAACCATATGCTTTGATCACACTATCAAAACGTTTATTCCAACTCCGAGAGGCTTGCACCAGTCCATAAATGGATCACTGGAGCTTGCACACTTTGTTAGCTCCCTTTCGATCAACAAAACCTTCCGGTTGCATCATATACAACTCTTCTTCCAGAAATCCATTCAGGAATGCAGTTTTGACATCCATTTGCCAAATTTCAAAATCATAAAATGCGGCAATTGCTAACATGATTCGGACAGACTTTAGCATCGCTACGGGTGAGAAGGTCTCATCGTAGTTAATCCCTTGAACTTGTCGAAAACCTTTTGCAACAAGTCGAGCTTTATAGACAGTAACATTACCATCAGCGTCAGTCTTCTTCTTGAAGATCCATTTATTCTCGATGGCTTGCCAATCAACGTGCAAGTCAACCAAAGTCCACACTTTGTTCTCATACATGGATCCCATCTCAGATTTCATGGCTTCAAGACATTTTGCGGAATCTGGGCTTACCATTGCTTCTTCATAGTTCGTAGGTTCGTCATGGTCTAACAACATAACCTCCAGAACAGGATTACCGTACCACTCTGGTGCGGTTCTCACTCTGGTTGACCTACGAGGTTCAGTAACAACTTGATCTGAAGTTTCATGATCATCATCATTAACTTCCTCACTAATTGGTGTAGGTGTCACAGGAACCGGTTTCTGTGATGAACTACTTTCCAATAAGGGAGCAGGTACAGTTACCTCATCAAGTTCTACTTTCCTCCCACTCACTTCTTTCGAGAGAAACTCCTTCTCTAGAAAGATTCCAAATTTAGCAACAAAAGTCTTGCCTTCGGATCTGTGATAGAAGGTGTACCCAACAGTCTCTTTTGGGTATCCTATGAAGACACATTTCTCCGATTTGGGTTCGAGCTTATCAGGTTGAATCTTTTTCACATAAGCATCGCAGCCCCAAACTTTAAGAAACGACAACTTTGGTTTCTTGCCAAACCATAGTTCATAAGGCGTCGTCTCAACGGATTTTGACGTGAATGCAGCTGTCTCTAGAGCATAACCCCAAAATGATAGCGGTAAATCAGCAAGAGACGTCATAGATCGCACCATATCTAGTAAAGTACGATTACGACGTTCAGACACACCATTACGCTGTGGTGTTCCGGGTGGCGTGAGTTGCGAAACTATTCCGCATTGTTTCAAATGAAGACCAAACTCGTAACTCAAATATTCTCATCCACGATTAGATCATAGAAACTTTATTTTCTTGTTACGATGATTTTCAACTTCACTCTGAAATTCTTTGAACTTTTCAAATGTTTCAGACTTATGTTTCATTAAGTAGATATACCCATATCTGCTTAAATTATCTGTGAAGGTGAGAAAATAACGATACCCGCCGCGAGCCTCAATATTCATCGGACCACACACATCTGTATGTATGATTTCCAACAAATCTGTTGCTCGCTCCATAGTTCCGGAGAACGGTTTTTTAGTCATCTTGACCATGAGGCACGGTTCGCAAGTACCACGTGATTCATAATCAAGTGGTTCCAAAAGTCCATCAGTATGGAGTTTCTTCATGTGCTTTATACCGATATGACCTAAACGGCAGTGCCACAAATAAATTGCACTATCATTATCAACTCTGCATCTTTTGGCTTCAATATTATGAATATGTGTATCACTACTATCGATATTCAATAAGAATAGACCACTCTTCAAGGGTGCATGGCCATAAAAGATATTACTCATATAAATAGAACAACCATTATTCTCTGATTTAAATGAATAACCGTCTCGCATCAAACAAGATCTAGATATAATGTTCATGCTCAACGCTGGCACCAAATAACAATTATTCAGGTCTAAAACTAATCCCGAAGGTAGATGTAGAGGTAGCGTGCCGACTGCGATCACATCGACTTTGGAACCATTTCCCATGCGCATCGTCACCTCGTCCTTAGCCAATCTTCGCTTAATCCGTAGCCCCTGTTTCGAGTTGCAAATATTAGCAACAGAACCAGTATGAAATACCCAGGTGCTACTGCGAGCATTAGTAAGGTACACATCAATAAGATGTATATCACATATACCTTTGTTCACCTTGCCATCCTTCTTATCTGCCAAATACTTGGGGCAGTTCCGCTTCCAGTGACTAGTCTGCTTGCAGTAGAAGCACTCAGTCTCGGGCTTAGGTCCAGACTTGGGTTTCTTCTCTTGAGCAGCAACTTGTTTGCCGTTCTTCTTGAAGTTTCCCTTCTTCTTCCCTTTGCCCTTTTTCTTGAAACTGGTGGTCTTATTGACCACCAACACTTGATGCTCCTTCTTGATTTCTACCTCCGCAGCCTTTAGCATTGCGAAGAGCTCGGGAATCATCTTATCCATCCCTTGCATGTTATAGTTCATCACGAAGCTCTTGTAGCTTGGTGGTAGTGATTGAAGAATTCTGTCAATGACGCTATCATCCGGAAGATTAACTCCCAGTTGAATCAAGTGGTTGCAGTACCCAGACATTCTGAGTATATGCTCACTGACAGAACTATTCTCCTCCATCTTGCAGCTGTAGAACTTATTGGAGACTTCATATCTCTCAATTTGGGCATTTGCTTGAAATATTAAATTCAACTCCTGGAACATCTCATATGCTCCATGACGTTCAAAACGTCATTGAAGTCACGGTTCTAAGCTGTAAAGCATGGCACACTGAACTATCGAGTAGTCATCAACACATGACTGCCAGGCATTCACAATGTCTGCAGTTGCTGGCGTAGGTGGTACACCTAGCGGTGCTTCCAGGACGTAATTCTTCTGTGCAGCAATGAGGATAATCCTCAAGTTACGAACCCAGTCTGTGTAATTTCTACCATCATCTTTCAACTTTGCTTTCTCAAGGAACGCATTAAAATTTAATGGAACAACAGCACAAGCCATCTATCTACAATCAACATAGACAAGCAAGAAACTATCAGGTACTAAGTTCATGATAAATTTAAGTTCAATTAAGCATATTACTTAAGAACTCCCACTTAGATAGACACCCCTCTAATCTTCTAAGTGATCACGTGATCCATATCAACTAAACCATGTCCGATCATCACGTGAGATGGAGTAGTTTCAATGGTGAACATCAGTATGTTGATCATATCTACTATATGATTCACGCTCGACCTTTCGATCTCCGTGTTCCAAGGCCATATCTGTTATATGCTAGGCTCGTCAAGTTTAACCTAAGTATTCCGCGTGTGCAACTGTTTTGCACACGTTGAATTTGAACGTAGAGCCTATCACACCCGATCATCACGTGGTGTCTCAGCACGAAGAACTTTCGCAACGGTGCATACTCAGGGAGAACACTTATATCTTGATAATTTAGTGAGAGATCATCTTATAATGCTACCGTCAATCAAAGCAAGATAAGATGCATAAAAGATAAACATCACATGCAAGTGATATGATATGGCCATCATCTTCTTGTGCTTGTGATATCCATCTCTGAAGCACCGTCATGATCACCATCTCACCAGCGCAACACCTTGATCTCCATCGTAGCATCGTTGTCGTCTCGCCAACTTATGCTTTTATGACTATCGCTACCGCTTAGTGATAAAGTAAAGCATTACAGGGCGTTTGCATTGCATACAATAAAGCGAAAACCATATGGCTCCTGCCAGTTGCCAATAACTCGGTTACAAAACATGATCATCTCATACAATAAAATATCGCATCATGCCTTGACCATATCACATCACATCATGCCCTGCAAAAACAAGTTAGACGTCCTCTACTTTGTTGTTGCAAGTTTTACGTGGCTGCTATGGGCTGAGAAAGAACCGTTCTTACCTATGCATCAAAACCACAATGATAGTTTGTCAAGTTAGTGTTGTTTTAACCTTCTCAAGGACCGGGCGTAGCCACACTCGGTTCAACTAAAGTTGGAGAAACTTACACCCGCCAGCCACCTGTGTGCAAAGCACATCGGTAGAACCAGTCTCACATAAGCGTACGTGTAATGTCGGTCCGGGCCGCTTCATCCAACAATACCGCCGAACCAAAGTATGACATGCTGGTAAGCAGTATGACTTGTATTGCCCACAACTCACTTGTGTTCTACTCGTGCATATAACATCAATGCATAAAACCTGGCTCGGATGCCACTGTTGGGGAATGTAGTAATTTCAAAATTTTCCTACGCACACACAGGATCATGGTGATGCATAGCAACGATAGGGGAGAGTGTTGTCTACGTACCCTCATAGACCGTAAGCGGAAGCGTTTATCAACGCGGCTGATGTAGTCATACACCTTCACGATCCGTCCCGATCAAGTACCGAACGTACGGCACCTCCACGTTCAACACACATTCAGCTTGATGACGTCCTCGGCTTCTCGATCCAGTAAGAGGGGCAAAGTAGTAGATGAGTTCCGGCAGCAAGACGGCGTGGTGACGGTGTTGGTGAAGAACAATCTCCGCAGGGCTTCGCCTAAGCACTACGAAAACTATGACAGAGGATAAACTAGAGGGGACGGGGTAGCCGGCACACGGCTTGGTGTTTCTTGATGTGTCTTGGGTGCTAGCCCTACCCCTCTATTTATATGTTGAGCCTTGGGGTCGAAACTTGGAGTAAAAGCCTCCACAAAGTTGATTTCACCCGAAAGGCAAGAGTCCTTCTCGGACTCCAGGGCCAGATGCCATGGTTCCCGACGTCTGGACCCAGACGCCAGGGACCCTGGTGTCTGGCCCCTGGACTCTGCAAAACTTCCTTTTGCGCTTTCCATAAACCTTGTGGGTTTTCCCCTTTAGCCCACATAAAGTGTTCTCGTACCCAAACATTTCGGGAAACATCCGGAACCCCTTCCGGTGAATTCCGGAACCCTTCCGGTGACCAAACACTATTTTCCCACATATCAAACTTTATCTCCGGACCATTCTAGAGTTCCTCGTCATGTCCGTGATATCATCTCGGACTCCGAACAACATTCGGTCACCAACATACATAACTCATATAGTACTATATCGTCAACGAACATTAAGCGTGCGGACCCTACGGGTTCAAGAACTATGTAGACATGACCGAGACACCTCTCTAGTCAAGAACCAATAGCGGAACCTAGATGCCCATATTGACTCCTACATATTCTACGAAGATCTTTATCGGTCGGACCGTATAACAACATACGTTGTTCCCTTTGTCATCGGTATGTTACTTGCCCGAGATTCGATCGTCGGTATCTCAATACCTAGTTCAATCTCGTTACCGGCAAGTCTCTTTACTCGTTCTGTAACACATCATCCCGCAACCAACTCATTAGTTGCAATGCTTGCAAGGCTTAAGTGATGTGTATTACCGAGTGGGCCCAGAGATACCTCTCCGACAATCGGAGTGACAAATCCTAATATCGAAATACGCCAACCCAACAAGTACCTTTGGAGACACCTGTAGAGCACCTTTATAATCACCCAGTTACGTTGTGACGTTTGGTAGCACACAAATTGTTCCTCCGGTAAACGGGAGTTGCATAATCTGATAGTCACAGGAACATGTATAAGTCATGAAGAAAGCAATACCAACAAACTAAACGATCAAGTGCTAAGCTAACGAAATGGGTCAAGTCAATCACATCATTCTCCTAATGATGTGACCCCGTTAATCAAATGACAACTCTTTGTCTATGGTCAGGAAACATAACCATCTTTGATCAATGAGCTAGTTAAGTAGAGGCATACTAGTGACATCCTGTTTGTCTATGTATTCACACATGTATCATGTTTCTGGTTAACACAATTCTAGCATGAATAATAAACATTTATCATGATATAAGGAAATAAATAATAACTTTATTATTGCCTCTAGGGCATATTTCCTTCAAAAAGAAACGGAGGGAGTACTACTTTTGTATTATTACTGCTCGTCACACGAAGCTACATTATGGCCACTAATTACTACGCGAGGTCAGTACTAGTTCATTGGTACTACTGCGTCCAGCGAGCCATCGTATTAGGCTGGCCATAGTGGGGAGTAACTTAGACTAGTAACATGCATATGTTACTAGTCTATGTTACTACCTCCATAGTGCATATTATCATAGGTGGTCTCATTTATTGCCATGCATGACACATAGTAGCACCACATTTATTATGTTACGGTATCTACCTATGTTACTATAACCATCTCTCTTTTCTTTAATTACCTGCCACATAAGCATGTTTACGAGTCCCAAGTACACGATACTACTTATGTTAAACCCACTATGGCCAACCTTAGATTGAGATGAGCCAGAGTTTCGCCTTTATACGGTACAGCAAGTCGCCAGGTCACAGATTGTTCAAAATTTCCACTCGACTGAATCCAAGCATGATGCTAGCTACTGAAAACCGCTGTTGTCTTGCTTCGTTGTTGGGGGCTCACCTCCGCCGCAGAACCGGCCATGCCGTATCCACAGTGGTGTGTTGACCGGCTGCCTCACATCTACTGGTTGTCATTGCTTTTGCGGTACCATCCGTGAGCTGCCCTGTCTAAGCTGCTGCTAATTCACTAGTTTTGCGTCCAAAAAAAGAAGATGAGGCCGAAGGAAAAGAAGTGGGCTAGTACTGCTGGTTGATCAAGCAATGCAACATGTTGCATCAGTCAAAGGGAAAGCACGTGGTCATTAGTTAGTGCTATTCAGTACTAATTGCTGCATGCATGTCAAACGAGTTGTGTCCGTCTTCGCCCGACAAAACATCGGGTGATATCTATCCAATCTGTTTTAATAGACGTATTATTTTTGTGTGAACAATTACTTTGGTTTGCGATATATTTTGGTGCAGGACAATTGTTCACTACAAGAGCGATGGCTGTGTCATGGATGCATTACTCGCACCATTATTATCAGGTGTTAGCATCTGATCGTGTTATGAGGATCAACGAATATATGTATAAACCGTCGTTTTTACGGCCCAATTTACATTAACATGATGCGGTTGACTCGCCCGTCAGCATGGCTTACCGCGCCTGTGATTAACTCGCCCGTCCACACTGGCTTAAAATGCCATAGCCGGCTCATGTGTCTGCTCCCGCGGCCAACTCGGCCGTGATTAATTTCAGCTTCACCTGGTGATCATCAACTCCGCGGTGCATAATTTCTAGCCTGACATATCAGGTGAAATCCATCCAGTATATTTTTTATATTACATATTGCTTTCTTTAAAAGAGCAATTACTCTGGCTTGCAAGTGTTCCAATGCAGGATAAGTTATCTAATGCAAAAGGGATTTTTATCACTGAGTTGTTGAAAGACTCATACCGGTTTATATCACGGTTAAATATGGAGAATCTCAAGACAACTACTCGAGTCATCTTAAGACTCGGCGGCTACAATGACATGACTCAGCAGAATTGGCCGGTTTTAGTGAATTCAAGAACTCCAGGTCATTGGAGGGAAAAATAACCCGGCCTCGGAGGCTACTGTCTTATTGGCGAATATTTAAAGGCCGTCAAAAGATTTCCGGCTTAAAAAGAAGGATTCTGGTTCAAAATATGGCTCAAGGGAAATCTGTCTCCCACAAAGCGTTGAAGCTCTTAATATCCGGTTTGAACTCTGGCTCAAGAAAAAATAAAGGTTGCCAAAGAGAACTTGCTGCCATGATTCACGGTTCAAACATGGGTATCCTTCCTTATGGGCTCATCTTATTATGGTCACTTGGGGGATTCCTGATCGTATGCGAATCATAGCTATGAATATCCCTCTTGATCGGCTCAACGCCACACTTGTCAGTATGTCACTTGGGGGCTTACTATTCAAACATAGGTGTATTCAACCAAAGAGAACATAGCGTTACTACCCTCTTGACCGAGTTTGTTCAAACATAGGCGTATTCGACCAAAGAGAACATAACCTTTACGGGTTATCCTACCTGTAGCCAGCTGCTTCAACTCCATCAGGTATTCCTGATTGACCCGCTGAACTCTTAACGATTAGTCTTTACGTCGTATTCGACCAAGATCTGAGCTCGTTAAGGTTAAAACGCCGGTTTTTCATGTGAGAGCACGGCTTACAGATAGTCAGGATAGATCCAGGCTTCATAAGTCGCGTTCTTTGAAACTTGGATAAATCGGCCCGTGATGTATGCTGTTACTCTGACCCTGCGTACTCCTGATAAGTCTATAAAGCAAGACCCGACTTTATCTGGGTTCAAATGTCGATTGGGTACTGTGAGTCAGGCTCATGGAAAGCACATACCTTCCAGTGGCTCATGCTAGTTTCATCGAAGAAAACACTTTGGCTTGGCGGCCTTCAAAAGCCTCGAATTTTTTGCTTTCTTTTCTTTATATGATTTCTTTTTTGCCATCTGATTTTTACACATCGGGCCAAGCTGCCCTACTTATGGCTCATATTTGAAGCATCTTCAGGTCTTTGCAACCTGAAAGTGCGTTATATCGACTAGAGGGGGGTGAATAGGCGATTTTTATGAATTCTTCACTGAGGAATTTCAGGGTGAGGAAATTCCTTAGCGGAGAATTACTTGCAGAGGAATAAGTACTCAGAAGTAAACATAACAGAACACAAGCATGGTCATCATGATGAAATGAAGACAAGCACAGAGTACGGAAAGCGTAAACACAGGATGACACAGGTGAAAGACAAACAGACTGAAGAAATTGAACTGGGGAAATTGAGAAAGTCTTCAGTCAAAGTCTTCAATCAGATATGAACAAGCACTCAACACATAAATGAGAAAATGGAAGGGTTGAGGAAATGGAACCAGGTAGCTTGGTGAAGACAATGATTTGGTAGACTAGTTCCAACTGCTGTGACAGTTGTACGTCTGGTTAGGGTGGCTAGGTATTTAAACCTGAGGACACACAGTCTCGTACACCCAGTCCTGAACACGTAGTTCAGAACACTCAGTCCTCACTGTAATCTCCTTGAGCTAAGGTCACACAGACCTCACCCAATCACTCGTGGTAAGTCTTCAGGTGACTGCTGAACCTTCATAGACTCGGTCACTCGGCAATCCACAATTCGTCTTGGATGCTCTAGACCATGACGCCTAACCGTCTGGAAGATGCACAGTCTTCAAAGGTAACAGGCGTCGGATCCACGTAGGATCAATCTCTTCAGTGATGCTCAATCACTTGGGGTTTGTAGGTGTTTGGGTTTCGGTTTTCCTCACTTGATGATTTTCACTCAAAGTCCTCGAAGGATGGGATTCTCTCAAATGACAAGTGTCAGTTTCTCTCGGAGCAGCCAACCAGCTAGTGGTTGTAGGGGGCGGCTATTTATAGCCTAGGGAGCAGCCCGGCATGATAAGACATAAATGCCCGATATGACCGTTAGGTGGGTAGATGATACGTCTCCAACGTATCTATAATTTTTGATTGCTCCATGCTATATTATCTTCTGTTTTGGATGTTTATGGGCTTTATTATACACTTTTATATTATTTTTGCGACTAACTGATGTAGACACAGACCTAGGGTAGGGTAATAGGCCTGACCTATAAGCCCCACCTAAAGTCTTGTCCTAAGAACTAAGGAGTTCAAGAGTCAGAAGCAGAGGACCAACAAAGGTGTCGAAGCGAAGTCCACTCGACCTATCAATCACTCGGAGACCTCTCTTAATCAGGTCACTCGACCCCCAAACCACTCGACATATCAGAAGACCTAAAGCCACTCTGCGCAGCAACAGTCAAGCATTCATTCGCATACTTAATGCTCATTTGTAGCACCTTAATACAAGCATTACCTATAATGCCTCCTCTTAATACCCCATGTAACTCACACACGTATAATCCAGTCGACCGCCTCCGGGCTCTGAGACGTAGGGCTGTTACTTCCTCCGAGAAGGGACTGAACTCGTAAACCTTGTGTGTACAACTCCTCCATAGCTAAGATCTTGCCTCTCCATTCCTACCCCCATATTCTACTGTCGGACTTAGAACCACGACAGTTGGCGCCCACCGTGGGGTAGGTGTCCTAGCGACTTGTTGGAGAAGTTGCGATTTTTCTGATCCCCTTCATCATGGTTTCGGGCGGAGTTTTGGTGGAGGGCCGCGAGATCCATCTCGGCGCGCTCACGTTCATCGCCGACGACTCCGCTTGGCTTTAGGAGGCTCCTCTCGACGTCGACGCACTCCCTATCCGCGGGGCAACGCACTTTCGCGCGTGCGTCCGCGGCGTCCTCTTGCGGCAGCCGTCGACCCAGTATCAATCGGCCCCTGTGTCGTCCTCCCTCCATGTTTCCCGCCGGCGCAAGTGCTTCGGTCGGTCGAGACTTCAGCGGTGGGTGAGACACGCGGTGGCTCGCCAGTCAGCCACCCCCCAAGTCGCGGCGATCGAGCCTGATGAATCTCTCTACGGCCTGTTTGGCCTGTCGACTGGCTCCGTAGAGACTGCATCCGAGTGCGACAACAGTGATCCGGCGGCAGAGGTTCTGATGGTCGATGAACCATGCAGTCCTCCCGGCTTTCCCCGCACTGAAGGAGGCGACGACGGAGGCGGTCCGTCGCATACTCATGAAGAGTATCTCCCCGAGCCCCTTACTTCGCTGCAGAGAGAAGAACTTCGCCGCTGGAACATGGATGTGCTGCACACTCCTATCATTGGAGAAACCCCCGAGGCCCGTGCCTTAGAGGACGCGCGCTTGGCCAACTTGGCTGAGCGCACTCGACTAGAGAACCTCCAGCGAGCACTCGACGAGCGTGCGCGACAACGGATTCCAACATCCAGTCGACATTAGCTCTTTCCGCCACCGACTCAGGTATATCGAACTCCGATTCAGAATTTAGTAGCTGTAGCCCATATAGCAGAGTCGATTCAGCCTTCTCAGTCAGAGGCTGGCAGAGGCTTGTTGCAGATCAGAGCATTGCCCCGGGCGGCAGGAGATCAGAATTCAGCTGTGTCACAGTCGCGAAATAGGATCCACAGTAGATCCGTCACTGCAGATACAGTCCAGTCGGCCCACAGCCCAAGATCGCCCCCGAGGCATGAGGGACGTGGAGACCGGCGCGATCAGAATAGGAACCATGAGCAATATGATCACCGACTCGGTCTGGATGATCGACGTCGAGTACCCACCCCTCCCCCGAGGAGTGGATCGTACGTGCCTCGACAGCAGGATGACAGACGCCCTCACAGTGTTGGGCGAAGGATTCCAGTCGACCCCAGGGAGCCAGGCTTTCATGCGAGATCCGTTCTTGTTTAGGGTTTGGTCAACAGGAACAGAGCCCACCGAGAAGGTCGAGACAGAGATATACGCACCAGCAGAGGAGTACACGTCTCAGGATCGGAGTGCTTCAGTAGAGCCATCAGAGCCGCGGTGATTCCTCCCAACTTTAGGTTGGCGACTGGAGTCAGTAAGTTCACTGGTGAGTCCAAGCCTGATACTTGGCTTGAGGATTACCGAGTGGCTGTTCAGATTGGCGGCGGTGACGATGAAGTGGCAATGAAACACCTGCCTCTTATGTTGGAAGGCTCGGCCAGAGCATGGCTGAATCAGTTAGCGCCCAGCAGCATTTACACTTGGGAAGATCTTGCCTGAGTGTTTGTCAAAACATTTGAAGGAACTTGCAAGCGACCAGCAGGGTTGACAGAGCTGCAATCTTGCATGCAGAAGCCGAATGAAACTTTGAGGGCCTACACCCAGAGATGGATTACATTGCATCACACAGTAGAGAACATATCTGATCACCAAGCAGTCTGTGCTTCAAGGAAGGCATTAAGTACAGAGAACTGAACCTGAAATTTGGTCGAATCGGAGACATGTCTCTGAGTCGAATGATGGAGATTGCCACCAAGTATGCCAATGGTGAAGAAGAGGATCGACTCCGGAGTGGCAAACACAAGTCATTCGCCCACGAAACCGGAGGAGGGAACTCTAGTCAGAAGCAGAAGCGGAAAGCCGAGCCAGCTGCTCCTGGAGAAGCCTTGGCCGTGACTCAAGGAAAGTTCAAGGGGAAGCCCAAAGGGCCTTGGAACCCCAAGAAGGTGAAAGACCAAGACGGAAATGATGTGTTGGATCTGCCATGTCACATTCACACAAAGAAAGATGAAGAGGGTAAACTCATTTATCTGAAGCATACCACTCGACAGTGCCGGCTCTTGATCCAGCAGTTCCAAGGGAAACAACCCAAAGATAAGGAAAAGGAGTCGGACAAAGTTGAGGACAAGGAAGATAGTGATGATGGGTATCCCTAGGTCAATTCTACCCTGATGATTTTTGCTGATGTTGAAAGCAAAAGTCGATTGAAAGTTATCAACCGGGAAGTGAATATGGTCGCCCCGGCGACACCCAGTTATTTGAAATGGTCTCAGACTGCCATCACATTCGACCAGTCCGATCACCCGGTGCACATAGCCACCCCAGGGAGGCAAGCTTTGGTGGTCACCCAATTGTTGAAGGCACTCGACTGACCAAGGTTTTGATGGATGGAGGTAGTGGCCTGAATATACTGTATGCAGAGACGTTGAAAGGGATGGGCATTCCGATGTCCGGACTCAGTACCAGCAACATGAGCTTCCATGGAGTCATTCCTGGAAAGAAGGCTGAGTCACTTGGCCAACTTGCTCTTGATGTGGTTTTCGGTGATTCCAAAAATTACCGCAAAGAAAAGTTGACGTTTGAAGTTGTGGACTTCCAGAGCGCTTATCACGCTATTCTAGGCAGGCGAGCTTATGCACGATTCATGGCTTGACCATGTTACGTGTACCTCAAACTGAAGATGCCTGGTCCCAGAGGTGTGATCACTATTACCGGCAATCGGAAGAAAGAGGAAGAGTGCTTTCAGAAAGGCTCAAAGATCACCGATGCTCAGATGGCAGTGGTAGAGCTGC
Source organism: Triticum urartu (assembly GCF_056163025.1). NCBI lineage: Eukaryota > Viridiplantae > Streptophyta > Magnoliopsida > Poales > Poaceae > Triticum > Triticum urartu. The sequence goes on along the minus strand of NC_141878.1, from coordinate 78,864,307 downwards.
AGGAATACCAGAAAACTGCAGAACTGAGTGATTTGTTGCGAGCCAAGAAGCCCGCTACGGAATCAGCGTTTCAGTCGTCCGGTGAGATGAAGCCGATTCATATTCACCCGACCGGCCCCAGTGCTGCTCCGACTCATATCTCTACGACACTCGACTCCAAATAGGAAGAAGCGCTCATCCAGTTCCTCTGTGAGAACTGGGACATCTTCGCATGGATGCCTTCTGACATGCCGGGTGTTCCCAGAGGGTTGGCTGAGCACCGTCTATGAGTCGACTCAAAAGTGAAACCGGTCAAAGAACATCTTCAATGGTCCGTCGTCCAGAGGAGAAAGGCCATCGGCGAGGAGGTGGCTCGGCTCTTAGCAGCAGAGTTTATCCGAGAGATTTACCACTCCGAGTGGCTCGCCAATGTTGTCATGGTCCCCAAGAAGGACAAGTCACTTCGCATGTGCATTGACTTCAAACATATCAATCGGGCCTGCCCGAAAGATCATTTTCCTCTCCCCCGCATCGACCAGATAGTCGACTCGACTACGGGATGCGAGCGCCTGTCTTTTTTAGACGCCTATTCTGGTTACCATCAGATCCGTCTGTATGGTCCCGACAAGATCAAAACAACTTTCATCACTCCATTCGGGTGCTTCTGTTATGTTACCATGCCATTTGGCCTCAAAAATGCCGGAGCCACGTTCATGAGGATGATTCAGAAGTGTTTGCTCACTCAAATCAGTCGGAATGTGGAAGCATACATGGATGATATTTTGGTCAAGTCACGGAAAGGTTCTGACCTACTGACTGACCTTGCTGAGACATTTGCCAACCTCAGGAGGTATGATATCAAGCTTAACCCATCAAAGTGCACATTCGGAGTTCCTGGTGGAAAGTTACTCGATTTTCTCGTTTCCGAACGAGGAATCGATGCCAACCCAGAAAAAGTTGGTACTATACTCCGAATGAAGCGCCCTGTGCGCGTGCACGATGTCCAGAAGCTTACTGGTTGCTTGGCCGCTTTAAGTCGATTCATTTCTCGTCTCAGTGAAAAGGCATTGCCTCTTTACCGACTGATGAAGAAGTCAGACAAGTTCGAGTGGACTCCCGAAGCTGATGCAGCGTTTGCAGAGCTAAAAGCCCTGCTCTCCACCCAGCCAGTGCTTGCTGCCCCAATCAGCAAAGAGCCTTTGCTGCTTTACATTGCAGCCACGGGACAAGTCGTCAGTTCAGTACTTACGATCGAGCGGGAAGAAGAAGGAAAAACCTTTAAAGTTCAGCGCCCGGTATATTATGTTTCTAAAGTTTTGACCCCATCAAAGCAAAGATATCCTCATTATCAAAAGCTTGTATATGGGATTTATATGACCACGAAGAAGGTTGCACATTACTTCTCTGACCATTCCATTACAGTCGTCAGCGATGCTCCATTGTCAGAGATTCTGCACAACAGAGATGCAACTGGTCGAGTGGCAAAATGGGCGATTGAACTCCTTCCCCTAGATATCAAGTTTGAGGCAAAGAAAGCTATCAAGTGCCAAGCAATTGCAGATTTCGTCGCCGAGTGGACTGAACAGCAACTGCCGACTCAAGTTCATCCGGTGCACTGGACCATGTTCTTCGACGGTTCTAAGATGCTGAATGGTTCCGGTGCTGGGGTAGTATTGGTTTCCCCCCGAGGAGATAAACTCGGATATGTTCTCCAAATCCACTTTGATTCCTCCAATAACGAAGCATAATATGAAGCACTTTTGTATGGGTTGCACATGGCCATTTCACTCGGCGTCCGTCGCCTCATGGTCTATGGCGACTCAGATTTGGTGGTGAATCAAGTGATGAAGGAGTGGGACGTCAGAAGTCCAGCCATGACCAGTTATTGCAATGCAGTGAGAAAGCTAGAGAAGAAATTCGAGGGGTTAGAGCTGCATCATATACCCCGACTGAAAAATCAAGCAGCTGATGATTTAGCAAAAATAGGTTCCAAGAGAGAAGCCATTCCCAGCAATGTGCTTTTGGAACACATCCACACACCATCAGTTCAAGAGGATCCTTTCACCGAAGAAGTACCGCAACCAAAAAGTGCCACGGATCCGACTGAAGTTGAGGTTCAAGCAGTGGGCGACCTGATCATGGAAGTTCTGGTCATCACTCCCGACTGGACAGTGCCGTACATCGCGTACATCCTAAGGAAAGAACTCCTAGAGAATGAAGAAGAGGCTCGACAAATCGCCTGTCGATCTAAGGCCTTCACTGTGATAAAGGGACAATTGTACAGAGAAAGCGTGACTGGAGTTGGTCAAAAATGTATAACGCGAGAAGAAGGTCAAATAATTCTTGATGATATCCACTCGAGGACCTGTGGCCGTCATGCGTCCTCTCGGACCATCGTGGCTAAAGCATACCAAGCGGGATTTTACTGGCCAAAAGCAAATGAGATGGCGAAGGAGATAGTCGACAAATGTGAAGGATGTCAATTCTATTCCAATATGTCGCACAAACCTGCCTCAGCCTTGAAGACCATTCCACTCGTCTGGCCCTTCGCTGTTTGGGGATTGGATATGGTTGGACCACTGAGAACTGGCAGGAGCGGCTTCACCCATGTGCTGGTGGCAGTCGACATATTCACTAAATGGATTGAAGCTAAACCTATCAAGAATCTTGATGCCTGCACCGCTATCAGCTTTATCAGAGAGTTGATATTCAGATATGGAGTTCCGCATAGCATCATCACTGACAATGGGTCAAACTTCGATTCCGACAAGTTCAGAGCTTTTTGCGCCTCTCAAGGCACATGAGTCGACTACGCGTCAGTCGCTCACCCCCAGTCGAATGGACAAGCAGAAAGAGCTAATGCTCTAATTCTCAAAGGACTAAAACCTCGACTGATGCGTGATCTCAAGCATGCAGCAGGCGCATGGGTCGACGAACTTCCGTCAGTTCTTTGGGGATTGAGGACCACCCCGAATCGGTCGACTGGACGAACCCCATTCTTTCTGGTCTATGGAGCTGAAGCAGTTTTGCTGAGTGACTTGCTTCACAATGCACCCCGAGTCGAGCTCTACTCTGAAGATGAAGCAGAACTAGCCCGGCAGGACTCAGTCGACCTCCTAGAAGAGGAAAGAGAGATGGCCATGATCCGATCGACCATCTATCAACAGGACTTGCGTCGATTCCATGCCAGAAATGTGAAGAGTCGAGCCTTCCAAGAAGGAGACTTGGTCCTCCGAGTGGATCAACAGAAACCACACAAGCTTGCTCCTACTTGGGAAGGTCCTTTCATCATCACCAGAGTTCTCCACAATGGAGCATACCATCTTTACAATGTCGATCGCCAGATTGATGAGCCACGAGCCTGGAATGCGGAGCTGCTCCGCCCCTTTTATACTTAAGTACTCACTCGGATGAGATGTAATAAGAGATACCTCTGTAGTTTGTTTATCAAAAGACAAAAGTGTTATAATTTTCCCAGTGATTGTTGTTGCTTTTGTTTACGTGAGAAATCCCCCAGTGGGTGGCTTAGCAGCGAATCCATTTCGCCTAAGTTTTAAAAAATCCCACCGAGTGGTGAGCCAGCCTCCCACTCGGGGGCTTAGCTGTGAATCCGTTTCGCCTAAGTTTTAAAAATCCTACCGAGTGGTGAGCCAGCCTCCCACTCGGGGGCTTAGCTGTAGTCCAAGTACTCGCCTAAGTTTTAAAAATCCTACCGTGTGGTGAGCCAGCCTCCCACTCGGGGGCTTAGCTGCAGTCCAAGTACTCGCCTAAGTTTTTAAAAAATCCTACCGAGTGGTGAGCCAGCCTCCCACTCGGGGCTTAGCTGCAGTCCAAGTACTCGCCTAAGTTTTAAAAATCCTACCGAGTGGTGAGCGATCCTCCCACTCGGGGGCTTAGCTGCAGTCCAAGTACTCGCCTAAGTTTTAAAAATCCTACCGAGTGGTGAGCGATCCTCCCACTCAGAGGCTTAGCTGCAGTCCAAGTACTCGCCTAAGTTTTTAAAAAATCCTACCGAGTGGTGAGCCAGCCTCCCACTCGGGGGCTTAGCTGCAGTCCAAGTACTCGCCTATGTTTTAAAAATCCTACCGAGTGGTGAGCGATCCTCCCACTCAGAGGCTTAGCTGCAGTCCAAGTACTCGCCTAAGTTTTTAAAAAATCCTACCGAGTGGTGAGCCAGCCTCTCACTCGGGGGCTTAGCTGCAGTCCAAGTACTCGCCTAAGTTTTAAAAATCCTACCAAGTGGTGAGCGATCCTCCCACTCGGGGGCTTAGCTGCAGTCCAAGTACTCGCCTAATTTTTAAAAATCCTACCGAGTGGTGAGCGATCCTCCCACTCGGAGGCTTAGCTGCAGTCCAAGTACTCGCCTAAGTTTTAAAAATCCTACAGAGTGGTGAGCGATCCTCCCACTAGGGGACTTAGCTGCAGTCCAAGTACTCGCCTAAGTTTTAAAAATCCTACTGAGTGGTGAGTGATCCTCCCACTCGGAGGCTTAGCTGCAGTCCAAGTACTCGCCTAAGTTTTAAAAATCCTACCGAGTGGCGAGCGATCCTCCCACTCGGGGGCTTAGCTACAGTCCAAGTACTCGCCTAGGTTTTAAAAATCCTACCGAGTGGTGAGCGATCCTCCCACTCGGAGGCTTAGCTGCAGTCCAAGTACTCGCCTAAGTTTTCCCACCTCAGAGCTGCATTCCAAGCACAAAGAGTATTCCGAGTAAAAAACAAATTCCAGTCGAAAGCAAACACCAGCATATTCAGAAATAAACCAAATTCGGATAAACCCCAAGGTCCCAGATGGCAGATCAAAAGTATTCGAGCATCAAGCCCGAAGAAGTTTAACGGTTACACAATCACTCGGCATTCCGAGGCAAATAAAAGTGGAGCATAATGTTTTTCGGTCACGCATCAGGAGAAGGACTGGCTGGGTCGCAGAAACTGTCGAGGTCAATGCTGTCTGCAATGCGAGTGGCGGCGTCAAGGAAGGTGTCCATGAAAGACTGAAACGTATGCTTCCTCGTGTTAGCAACCTTGAGCTCCGCCAGCTTGTCTTCTTTGGCATCCTTGCAGTGCACTCGAACCAGAGATAGAGCAACGTCAGCACCACAACGAGCGGATGACTTCTTCCATTCTCGCACGCGTTCAAGGATTTGATTCAGTCAAGCCATCAAAGACTCGAGATCTTGAGACAGCTTCGCCTGAGGCCAAAGACCAGCATCAACCCGAGTCATTGTAGCTTTCATGCGTGCCAGATAAGCAACCGTGATGTCCATGCGAGACTCCAACCGCAGCATGTTCATCGCAACATCATCTTTGACTGGACAGTTGATGGGATTGAGACCTGTCTCGACCCGCCCGGTTTCCACTTCAAAGCCTTGGCAAAGTTCTGCATGATCGAGAGAATTATGAGTCGACGGCACCATTAGACTTGTTAGTCGACAGAAATAAGACAGATTAGTCAATACCTTCAAGTTTCAAGACTAGCTTCACAGCAAGTTGGCCCAGCTAAGACTCTAGCTCGCCATTCTTGGCCTTGAGGCTTCAAAGTTCGTCAGTCAACTTCTCTTTGTTCTTCTTCAGTCGCTCGACCTCCTGATTGGCGTCAGATACAACAGTCTTCAGCTTGGAGTTTTCTTCTTCTAACTTGCCGACTGAAGCAAGCTTCTGGTCAGCAAGCGTTGTCTTCTCGCACGCCTCCTTCTATGCTGCGGCAAGATCCAGATCCTTCTTCTCCAGAGCTTCCTTCATTTTCTCTAAAGAAATAACATTCTTCAGGCGAGCTTGGAGTTGGCGGTTTTCACTACATACATCTGCTCGAGTGAAGCCACCCGGTTCAAAGATGGAAAGGAAAAGTGCCAGTGTTGGGATATGGAGCGGTCGATTGGTTACCTCCCATGGTAGCTACTTCATCACAAGCGGTCTTGAGGTTCTTCTGGGCCAGTTCCAGATCAAGGTTGAGGCTGATTTGTTGTTTGTTCATGTCAGAAAGTTGAGCTCCAAGATCACAAGATTTCTGCAGTCACAGCCATATCAGTCGACAGAGATAAAAAGAGATAATTATTATAAGACTACCGCCGAATCAAACATTCAACGGCAGTCTCGGGGACTACACCCAGTGGGTGCACTTAGCGTGCCCCCACTGATTTCCAGATCACAGTCGATGGTCGACTGTCCTCCAAAAAAAAGACAGATCCAAATTCTCAGACCACAGTCGACTGCCCGCAGTCAACTACGGCCTTGGGGACTGCACCCAGTGGGTGCACTCAGCGTGCCCCCACTAGTACAAAGAATCAGTTCAAACCGACACAAAGAGATGTACTATTTCCGAACAGCCACACTCCAGTGGGCGGTCAGACAAAAAAACGGTCGATCGAAAAATCAACTAACCTGGACATTAGTTTGCATGGCAGCTCCGGCGTTGAAGGCCACCTGACTGGCCTCATGCACCACCTTCAGCTGCCCCATCACAAGGTTCAGTTGAAGAAGAGCTTCTCTGGCAGCAGCTGGTGGATCATCCGGAGTCTGATATGCAGCAAAAAGTGACGGAGGTAGAGCAGTCGAAGCAGCCGCCGGATATGAAGCATGGAATGACGTCGGCGCAGCAGGAGCCTGAGCAGCTGATCCTGAGGGACAATCAGTCGACAGAGGAACAGTGAAGGTGACATTGGTTCAAGCCGGGTCTGTCGACCGCTCGACCATCGCCGCGGGCGTCCCAATCGACCGAAGAACTGGGCTTCGGTCGCCTTCCTGCCCGGCTCCTTGTCCTTCCTCCTCCTTCCTCTCAGCGGTACTTCCTCTTCATCGTCTGGGAGCACAACAATGTCTCGTGGAGCTGCAATAAACAGAGAGAGAGCCATAAAGACAACTGACCAATATTCCAGTCGACCAAACAAACTTCGAGTCGGGCAAACTTACTGGCTTTGGAGGTAAAAGCATCATCAGCTTCCTCATCGGCAGTGGTCTTGTCAACATCCATATCAGTCGCAGCCGAGGTCGGGCTATACAGGTCCATCATCCGCTCGGTCAGAACAAGAAAACCGATCGGAACGAGAAAATATGAGAAGAACATTTACCCAGAGGCAACAGGGACGTCCATCTTGATCCTGGGCAAGGTCTTCCGAGCCTTCGAAGGGTTAGCTTTGGGCTGCTTGGGGACCGTCTCAGTCAACTCTGGAGTCAGAGACCGAGTGCGCTTGTGGGATGGAGCACTCGACGCCGCGACTTTGCCGCGTCTGCTCACGGGGTCGTGCCACTGCTTGGATCGACGTTCAGAGTGACGCGGCGAGTTGGCCACCTCCTCATCGCCAGACTCGTCACTCTCATCATCTTCACCATCAGCTGGGGACTCCCGCTCGCCACTCTCCTCGGCACTGACCCCGCCCTCTTGGTCTTGCTCCAGGGCTTGTTCACCATTGGGCATCGAATACATCTCCGTGTAGATCTGCAAAACAAGGAACCAATCATAAGTCAGTCGGAACCTCAATCAGTCGGAAAATATGTTCAAAAATTCGGTTGTGACGACCAGACCTTGTCTGGCAGGTTGCTGTCGCTGAAAGGGTCAATTCTCCTGGTGCTCCTGGGGTTGTCTTTGTTCCCGTTAATGCCCATCAACCAGTCGGCCACGGTTTTGGCCTCCACTTCCTCCGGATGAACTCGAGCAGTGTCACCAGCCCCGGAGTACATCCCCATAGAATGATCGCGAGCTTGGAGGGGTTGGATCCGCTGACTGAGGAACACCTCGAGCAGGTCCATACCAGTGACGCCTTGATTGATCAGTTGGACTACTCTCTCAACTAGCATGCATGTCTCTGCCTTCTCAGCAGCGGTCACTCGCAAGGAAGATGGAGTTTGGACATGATCAAAAGAAAAAGGGGGAAGTCCGGTCGACTGGCCTGGGGTCGCGATATCCTGGCAATAGAACCAGGTCGACTGCCAACCCCTGACCGATTCAGGAAGAGTCATCGGAGGAAAAGAGCTCCTCTTCCTCTTCTGAATGCCTAGGCCCCCGCACATCTGGATAACATGGGTTTTCTCGTCTTTCGAGTTCGCTTTCTTCACGTTTGGGATCGGACAGTAAAGATGTGTTTGAAGAGGCCCCAGTGTGGTCAGCACCCCAAAAAATTCTCACACATAGAGACGAACGCAGCAAGGTACGTGATGGTATTGGGAGTAAAGTGATGGAGTTGGGCACCGAAAAAGTTTAAGAAGCCCCAAAAGAAAGGATGTGGTGGAAGCAAGAAACCATGGTCGACATGGGTGGCGAGCAAGACACACTCACCCGGTTGCGGCTGCGGCTCTGATTCCCCCTTCGGCAGGCGCGCGGATTCATGGACGATCAGCCCTAACTCGGCCAAATCATCCAAGTCCTCTTGCCGGAGCGAAGATCGGATCCAGTCTCCCTGGATCCAACCTGACGGCAGCCCCGAGCGCAATGAAGACCCCCGATTCATCTTCTTGTTCTTCGCCGCCCCCGTCACCTTCTTCGCACACTCTAATGCCGCCGTTTTGTCCTTCCCCATGGCGGCAGAATAGCGGTGTCGAGAGTGGTCGTGCTATGCGAGGTGGAGACGCGAGAGGAAGAAGAAGGGAAATGAGCACGCACGGTGCGAATGCCTCGGTTTCGCCACTTTTAAAGGCCTGCTTCCATGTGGCTGACGCGTGGGCCCGATCAGCCCTATCAAATCCCCCCAACAGTTGCACACGTGATACGTGGTGAAAAAGGTGGCGCAGAAATCGAAACGTCCGATTTATCTACTCCACTTACCGCGGGACGCTCCGCCTGGCGCGCTTCCACCCAAATTTCGAATCCCGTGAGATCAGGGATCCTCTGTAACCGATCTCACCAAAGATTCCGATCAGAGATATCACTCGATAGATGTCACTGAACAAACCAGTCGGTGATTTTTGAATCGATCAAGGCGACTGAAACAAAGTCGAAAGTTTCAAACAACTGTCCTCCACTCGGAGAAGGAGACAAGGCAGATCAAGGGCGAGAACCAGGTCAACTACCGTCCTTCTTTCTCACTCGAACCTCGATCCATTAGGGGGCTAATGATGTAGACACATACCTAGGGTAGGGTAATAGGCCTGACCTACACGCCCCACCTAAAGTCTTGTCCTAAGAACAAAGGAGTTCAAGAGTCAGAAGCAGAGGACCAACAAAGGTGTCGAAGCGAAGTCCACTCGACCTATCAATCACTTGGAGACCTCTCTTACTCAGGTCACTCGACCCCCAAACCACTCGACATATCAGAAGACCTAAAGCCACTCTACGCAGCAACGGTCAAGCATTCATTCGCATACTTAATGCTCATTTGTAGCACCTTAATACAAGCATTACCTGTAATGCCTCCTCTTAATGTATATTGAACCATGCGTAACGGAGGGGAGCTGGGGTCCTGGCGTACTCTATATAAGCCACCCCCCTCTTCTGGGACAAGGGTTCGCACCCCCTGTAACTCACACACGTATAATCCAGTCGACCGCTTCCAGGCTCCGAGACGTAGGGCTGTTACTTCCTCCAAGAAGGGCCTGAACTCGTAAACCTGGTGTGTACAACTCCTCCATAGCTAAGATCTTGCCTCTCCATTCCTACCCCCATATTCTACTGTCGGACTTAGAACCACGACACTAACCTATTAACCCAGAGCCCAGTGCCAGTTTCTGTTTTTCCTTGTTTTAGAGTATCGCAGAAAAGGAAAATCAAACGGAGTACAATTGACCTGAAACTTCACGGAACTCATTTTTGGAAGGAAAGCAACCCGGGAGACTTGGAGTCCACGTAAGGGAAGCCACGAGGAAGCGACGAGGCAAGGGGGCGCGCCCACCCCCCTGGGCGCACCCTCCACCCTCGTGGCCCCCCTGACGTACTTCTTCCACCTATATATCTCCATATACCCTAAAACGATCGGGCAGCACAATAGAACGGGAGTTCCGCCGCCAGAAGCCTCCGTAGCCACCAAAAACCAATCTAGACCCGTTCCGGCACCCTATCGAAGGGGGCAATCCCTCTCCGGTGGCCATCTTCATCATCCCGGTGCTCTCCATGACGAGGAGGGAGTAGTTCTCCCTCGGGGCTGAGGGTATGTACCAGTAGCTATGTGTTTGATCTCTCTCTCTCTCTGTCGTGTTCTTGAGGTGATACGATCTTGATGTATCGCGAGCTTTGCTATTATAGTTGGATCTTCTGATGTTTTCTTCCCCATCTACTCTCTTGTAATGGATTGAGTTTTGCCTTTGAAGTTATTTTATCGGACTGAGACTTTAAAGATTTGAGAACACTTGATGTATGTCTTGCCGTGTGTATCTGTGGTGACAATGGGATACCACGTGATTCACTCGATGGATGTTTTGGTGATCAACTTGCAGGTTCCACCCATGAACCTATGCATAGGGGTTGGCACACGTTTTCGTTGTGATTCTCCGGTAGAAACTTTGGGGCACTCTTTGAGGTTCTATGTGTTGGTTGAATAGATGAATCTGAGATTGTGTGATCCATATCGTATAAGAATACCCACGGATACTTGAGGTGACATTGGAGTATCTAGGTGACATTAGGGTTTTGTTGATTTGTGTCTTAAGGTGTTATTCTAGTACGAACTCTAGGGCTGTTTGTGACACTTATAGGAATATCCCAACGGATTGATTGGAAAGAATAACTTTGAGGTGGTTTCATACCCTACCATAATCTCTTCGTTCGTTCTCCGCTATTAGTGACTTTGGAGTGACTCTTTGTTGCATGTTGAGGGATAGTTATGTGATCCAATTATGTTATTATTGTTGAGAGGACTTGCACTAGTGAAAGTATGAACCCTAGGCCTTGTTTCCTAGCATTGCAATACCGTTTGTGCTCACTTTTATCATTAGTTACCTTGCTGTTTTTATATTTTCAGATTACAAAAACCTATATCTACCATCCATATACCACTTGTATCACCATCTCTTCGCCGAACTAGTGCACCTATACAATTTACCATTGTATTGGGTGTGTTGGGGACACAAGAGACTCTTTGTTATTTGGTTGCAGGGTTGCTTGAGAGAGACCATCTTCATCCTACGCCTCCTATGGATTGATAAACCTTAGGTCATCCACTTGAGGGAAATTTGGTACTGTCCTACAAATCTCTGCACTTGGAGGCCCAACAACGTCTACAAGAAGAAGGTTGTGTAGTAGACATCAAGCTATTTTCTGGCGCCGTTGCCGGGGAGGTGAGTGCTTGAAGGTATATCTTTAGATCTTGCAATCGAGTCTTTTAGTTTCTTGTTTTATCACTAGTTTAGTTTATAAAAGAAAACTATAAAAAATGGAATTGAGTTTGTCTCATACGCTTCATCTTTTTAATATCTTTCGTGAGTATGATGGAAAGGAAAATTGTGCCAGAGTGTTAGAATAAGAATGCATTAAAATATTTGGCACTAAATATTTGAATTATGAGCATGATTGCAATGTTGTCAGTATGAACTCCTTGAATATCCATGGTACTAATGATGATTGTACTAGTTATGATGAAAATGTCTCCTATAAACATGTCAATTTTTGTGGAGTGCATTGGGTTTGTAAGTACACACCAAATAGGGAAGATAGATATTTCATGAGGCATAAGTACTTAGAAACTAAATTTTTGCAAGAAAGGCTAGTTGATTGTGCTGAAAATTTAAATTTTCTTGGCCGTACTTGTGGACTTTGCAATGAAAGTGGTCATTTAGCTATCCGATGCAAATTGTTTCATGATCTAATCGTGTCCAAAAATAGTGATGACTTGATTTCCCTTGCACATTATAATGAACTTAGTTTACTTATGGGCTATGAAGAAATGAAACGTATAACTAACTATCTTCTAGAATTTGCCCGTTATAAACTTCTTGGTTTTGATCTTGAGGAAATTTATATGTATTGTGTGGTGAATTGCATTGAAAATCCTTATATTGCCAATTACATAAAGAAAAGAAAATAAATAGAAGATGAAGAGAATACTAATGAAAGGGAAGAGACTTCCCAATATCCTTCTATTATTTCTTATGATGAATCAGGTAACGAGGAGGAGCCTCCTATTCAACCAATCTCATTAATATGGCGCTCCAGAAAGAGGATTGAACCCACACATGATGTGGTGAAGAAGAAGAAAAGAAAAAGGAAGAGAGGTAAAAAGATATCTCTCCCAAATAATGCAGCTCCTATTACTATTGTGCCTCATGAAAATATAATTGTGGTAGATAATGATACTTCTTATGATCTTGAAAATCTTTTTGGCACTTGCTTGGAAAAAATATGATAATTGCTATACTATTGGTGCTATCTATACTATTAATGATGAGAGTGATTATGCTTATGATATGAAAATGCCCAAGCTTGGGGATGCTATGTTTGATGAACATGATGTTTTTGAGAATATATTTGCTGCAATTAATGTTTGTCCCAAGCTTGGGGATGCTACGCTTAATGAAGATGATATTTTTAGTCTCCCAAGTTTTGATATGCAAATTTATAATGATGATAGCATGCCTCCTACTTATGATAATTATTGTGATGATACATATGCTATAAAAAGTAGTGATGATTATATTTATAAAACTTGTCATGATTATGATTACCATTTTTCTGAACATTACTCTTTTAATGTGGAAACAATTTATAGTATTCGAGTCTCTTATGATACTCCCACTATTCCGATTGAGAAGAATTTTGCTTATGTGGAGAGTAGTAAATATTCTATGTTTGTAGATCATGAAAAGAATGCTTTAGGTTATGGTTATATTGTTGAATTCATTCATGATGCTACTGAAAATTATTATGAGGGAGGAATATATGCTTGTAGGAATTGCAATAATATCAAGTTTCCCCTCTATGTGCTTAAAATTTTGAAGTTATGCTTGTTTTACCATCCTATGCAAGTTGATTCTTGTCCCCATAAGTTGTTTGCTCACAAAATCCCTATGCATAGGAAGTGGGTTAGACTTAAATTTTCTAGTCATATTCTTTATGATTCTCCCTTTATGTTACAATTCTTATCTTTTATGGGAGCATCATTGAAATCATCATGCCTAGCTAGGGGCGTTAAACGATAGCGCTTGTTGGGAGGCAACCCAACTTTATTTTTGTTCCTTGCTTTTTGCTCCTGTTTAGTAATAAATAATTTATTTAGCCTCTGTTATGATTTAGTTTTTATTTTTTAATTAGTGATTGTGCCAAGTAGAACCGTTGGGAAGACTTGGGGAAAGTCTTGTTGATCTTGCTGTAAAAAACAGAAACTTTAGCGCTCACAAGAATTGCTGCCATTTTTTATTGGAGAGTGATATTTAGTTAATTATTTTTGAAGATGATTAATAGATAAATTCCTCAGTTCCAGCAATTTATTTTAGAATTTTTTGGGTTCCATAAGTATATGTTTCATCCAGATTACTACAGACTGTTCTGTTTTTGACAGATTCTGTTTTTCGTGTGTTGTTTGCTTATTTTGATGAATCTATGGCTAGTAAAATAGTTTATAAACCATATAGAAGTTGGAATACAGTAGGTTTAATACCAATATAAATAAAGAATGAGTTCATTACAGTACCTTGAAGTGGTGTTTTGTTTTCTTTCACTAACGGAGCTTACGAGTTTTCTGTTAAGTTTTGTGTTGTGAAGTTTTCAAGTTTTGGGTAAAGATTCGATGGACTATGGAATAAGGAGTGGCAAGAGCCTAATATTGGGGATTCCAAGGCACCCCAAGGTAATATTCAAGGACAACCAAAATCCTAAGCTTGGGGATGCCCCGGAAGGCATCCCCTCTTTTGTCTTCGTTCATCGGTAACTTTACTTGGAGCTATATTTTTATTCGCCACATGATATGTGTTTTGCTTGGAGCGTAATTTTATTTTCTTTTGTTTTGCTTGATGTTTGAATAAAATACCAAGATATGAAATTATTAAATGTTAGAGAGTCTTCATATAGTTGCATAATCATTCGACTACCCATTGATCTTCACTTATATCTTTCGGAGTAGTTAGTTGTTGCTCTAGTGCTTCACTTACATCCTTTTAGAGCACAGTGGTGGTTTTTATTTTATAGAAATAGATGAATTCTCGTGCTTCACTTATATTATTTTGAGAGTCTTAAATAGCATGGTAATTTGTTTAATAATCCTAATATGCTAGGCATCCAAGAATAGTAAAAACTTTCTTATGAGTGTGTTGAATACTAAGAGAAGTTTGATGCTTGATGATTGTTTTGAGATATGGAGGTAATAATATCAAAGTCGTGCTAGTTGAGTAGTTGTGAATTTGAGAAATGCTTGTGTTTAAGTTTGCAAGTCCCGTAGCATGCACGTATGGTAAACTTTATGTAACAAATTTGAAACATGAGGTGTTCTTTGATTGTCTTCCTTATGAGTGGCGGTCGGGGACGAGCGATGGTATTTTCCTACCAATCTATCCCCCTAGGAGCATGCGCATAGTGCTTGGTTTTTGATGACTTGTAGATTTTTGCAATAAGTATGTGAGTACTTTATGACTAATGTTGAGTCCATGGATTATACGCACTCTCATCCTTCCATCATTGCTAGCCTCTTCGGTACTGTGCATTTCCCTTTCTCGCATTGAGAGTTGGTGCAACCTTCGCCGGTGCATCCAAACCCCGTGATATGATACGCTCTTTCACACATAAACCTCCTTATATCTTCCTCAAAACAGCCACCATACCTACCTATTATGGCATTTCCATAGCCATTCCGATATATATTGCCATGCAACTTTCCACCGTTCCGTTTATTATGACACGCATCATCATTGTCATATTGCTTTGCATGATTATGTAGTTGACATCGTATTTGTGGCAAAGCCACCGTTCATAATTTTTCATACATGTCACTCTTGATTCATCGCAATCCCGGTACACCGCCGGAGGCATTCATATAGAGTCATACTTTGTTCTAGTATCGAGTTGTAATCATTGAGTTGTAAATAAATAGAAGTGTGATGATCTTCATTTTCTAGAGCATTGTCCCAAGTGAGGAATAAAAAAGAGAAAGGCCACAAAAAAAGAGAAGGCCCAAAAAAAGGACAACGGCCATAAAGAAGAGAAGGCCCAAAAAATGAGAGAAAAAGAGAGAAGGGACAATGCTACTATCCTTTGCTACACTTGTGCTTCAAAGTAGCACCATAATCCTCATGATAGAGTCTTTTGTTTAGTCACTTTCATATACTAGTGGGAATTTTCATTATAGAACTTGGCTTGTACATTCCAACAATGGGCCTCCTCAAGTGCCCTAGGTCTTCGTGAGAAAGCAAGTTGGATGCACACCCACTTAGTTTCTCTTGTTGAGCTTTCATACATTTATAGCTCTAGTGCATACGTTGCATGGCAATCCCTACTCCTCGCATTAACATCAATCGATGGGCATCTCCATAGCCCATTGACTAGCCTCGTTGATGTGAGACTTTCTCCTTTTGTCTTCTCCACATAAACCCCATCATCATATTCTATTCCACCCATAGTGCTATATCCATGGCTCGCGCTCATGTATTGCGTGAAAGTTTATAGGTTTGAGATTACTAAAGTATGAAACAATTGCTTGGTTGTCATCGGGGTTGTGCATGATGAGAGCATTCTTGTGTGACAAAAATGGAGCATGACTAAACTATATGATTTTGTAGGGATGAACTTTCTTTGGCCATGTTATTTTGAGAAGACATAATTGCTTAGTTAGTATGCTTGAAGTATTATTATTTTTATGTCAATATGAACTTTTATCTTGAATCTTTCAGATCTGAATATTCATGCCACAATTAAGAAGAATTATATTAAAATTATGCCAAGTAGCACTCCGCATCAAAAATCCTATTTTTATCATTTACCTACTCGAGGACGAGCAGGAATTAAGCTTGGGGATGCTGATACGTCTCCAACGTATCTATAATTTTTTATTGCTCCATGCTATATTATCTTCTATTTTGGATGTTTATGGGCTTTATTATACACTTTTATATTATTATTGGGAGTAACCTATTAACCCAGAGCCCAGTGCCAGTTTCTGTTTTTTTCCTTGTTTTAGAGTATCGCAGAAAAGGAAAATCAAACGGAGTCCAATTGACCTGAAACTTCACGGAACTCATTTTTGGAAGGAAAGCAACCCGGGAGACTTGGAGTCCATGTAAGGGAAGCCACGAGGAAGCGACGAGGCAGGGCGGCGCGCCCGCCCCTCCTGGGCGCGCCCTCCACCCTCGTGGGCCCCTCGGGGCCCCCTGACGTACTTCTTCCGCCTATATATCTCCATATACCCTAAAACGATCGGGGAGCACAATATATCAAGAGTTACGCCGCCAGAAGCCTCCGTAGCCACCAAAAACCAATCTAGACCCGTTCCGGCACCCTGCCGGAGGGGGCAATCCCTCTCCGGTGGCCATCTTCATCATCCTGATGCTCTCCATGACGAGGAGGGAGTAGTTCTCCCTCGGGGCTGAGGGTATGTACCAGTAGCTATGTGTTTGATCTCTCTCTCTCTCGTGTTCTTGAGGTGATACGATCTTGATGTATTGCGAGCTTTGCTATTATAGTTGGATCTTATGATGTTTTATTCCCCCTCTACTCTCTTGTAATGGATTGAGTTTCCCCTTTGAAGTTTTTTATCGGATTGAGTCTTTAAAGATTTGAGAACACTTGATGTATGTCTTGCCGTGCGTATCTGTGGTGACAATGGGATACCAAGTGATTCACTTGATGTATGTTTTGGTGATCAACTTGCGTGTTCCGCCCATGAACCTATGCATAGGGGTTGGCACACGTTTTCGTCGTGATTCTCCGGTAGAAACTTTGGGGCACTCTTTGAGGTTCTATGTGTTGGTTGAATAGATGAATCTAGGATTGTCTAATGCATATCGTATAATCATACCCACAGATACTTGAGGTGACATTGGAGTATCTAGGTGACATTAGGGTTTTGGTTGATTTGTGTCTTAAGGTGTTATTCTAGCATGAACTCTAGGGCTGTTTGTGACACTTATAGGAATAGCCCAACGAATTGATTGGAAAGAATAACTTTGAGGTGGTTTCATACCCTACCATAATCTCTTCGTTCGTTCTCCGCTATTAGTGACTTTGGAGTGACTCTTTGTTGCATGTTGAGGGATAGTTATGTGATCCAATTATGTTATTATTGTTGAGAGGACTTGCACTAGTGAAAGTATGAACCCTAGGCCTTGTTTCCTAGCATTGCAATACCGTTTGTGCTCACTTTTATCATTAGTTACCTTGCTGTTTTTATATTTTCAGATTACAAAAACCTATATCTACCATCCATATACCACTTGTATCACCATATCTTCGCTGAACTAGTGCACCTATACAATTTACCATTGTATTGGGTGTGTTGGGGACACAAGAGACTCTTTGTTATTTGGTTGCAGGGTTGCTTGAGAGAGACCATCTTCATCCTATGCCTCCTACGGATTGATAAACCTTAGGTCATCCACTTGAGGGAAATTTGCTACTGTCCTACAAACCTCTGCACTTGGAGGCCCAACAACATCTACAAGAAGAAGGTTGTGTAGTAGACATCAGTAGATATTTTGGGACAGCTGGCGCATAGCACAGCAACGGTCGGAATTTTGAGTATCAAATTCCTCAGGGTTATCATGTTCCTCACTGTGTAGGCAATCCGCATTGGCGAATTCCTAACTCCTCAATCAGAACAAATTCCTCAGAGACCAGAAGAACTTCGTCTCTGTCACTGAAGAATATGACTGAACTGTATGAGATTTCCAATGGCTTCACTCGAAGGGATTGGTAGGTGTAGGATTTTGAGTTGAGCATCACATGGAAATTTTTCCTTAGTATTTCCTCGACCCCCTTTAACAGTACGGTGTTTCCTATGACTCAAGAAAGAGAAAATGAAACTACGAAAACAAAAGTCTTCACGCTTCATGTTCCTCAAATGAATACCAAGTCTTCAAGGTCACACCAATTTCTTCACTTTCAAAGTCTTCAGAAAGTCTTCAGAAATCCAAAGTCTTTAGTCCAAAAACTTCATTTTTAGGGGTTGACTTTCTCTGTAAATATCAAACTCCTCATAGACTTATAGACCTATGTACACTCACAAACGCATTAGTCCCTTAACCTATAAGTGTTCAATACACCAAAATCACTAAGGGGCACTAGATGCACTTACAATCTCCCCCTTTTTGGTGATTGATGACAATGTAGTTTAAGTTTTCAACGGGGATAAACATATGAAGTGTAAATAGTGATATTGAGGAATTTGATTGCAAGATATAGAAGAACTCCCCCTGAAGAAGTGCATAGTGAGGAATTTGCTTTTTAAGCATTGCAAACCTGAAGAATAGAATCATGGAGATCTCCCCCTATATGTTGTAATTCATACACACATTTGACATAATATGAAGAATTTGAAATGCATGATGAAATATGGTGACTAAGTAATTCAGCATGCGTGCATTAACATATATGAGGAATAAGCATGCAGAAAAACGCATCAAAAGTATTAGAGCACCATCGGGTTTAAGTTTACAACTCGATCCAATAAAGTGTCAGAAGAACGAGAGTTGTAACTTAGCAAAAGAACGCCCATATAAGATAGACCAGCTTGAAGACTAACTCAAATTTCTCCCCCTTTGTCATCAAATGACCAAAAGGATCGAAAATGAGGACTAACGCCCCTGAAGAATATCAAGTTGATGAAGGAGTGCCAGCGTTGTTGGGGTCATGTGTTGATGTTGGGCCTGCCGCAGTGTCGTCCAAGTCTTCATGCTCATCGGTGTCGCGCAATGAAGAATAAGAGCTGGCCACCAAGGAAGGTACCTTGACCTTCTTGAATTTCTTCGGAGGAGGTGCAGACCAGTAGAAATCTTCCTTGGGACCCATTTTCTTCAGATCTTCTTCACTATAGACATGGGACAGAATAGTCCAGGTGCGACTGAAAACCTCATGGAGGTAGTAGTGGTTTTCCTTCACTGCATTGTGTGTAGCAGTGAAATGAACCAAATTGACGCTTAACCCATTTATGGTTTCGATCCACCTTCTGGTGAAGACTAAGCAGAAGCTCATGGTCAGTCATCACACGAGGAGCAGTGGCTTGAGGATTTGGCTTGGAGGCATGGGCAGCAGAATCATGAGTGGCAGAGTCATCATTGGTGGAATAAGATGCAGCTTTGCGAAACTGACCATCCAATGGAAGAATACCTTCATCAATGACAGCAGGAGCCTTGCCTTTTTCATTAGTTGAAGTAAAAGTTTGCTTGAGGACTTCAATCGGGGGCAAGTAGTTGAGGTGATTCTGAAAATCAGCCTTGGAGTTGAGTGAAGACCTTGTCCTAAGGAATCTCATAATCCAAGGTGCATAAGGCTTCAGCTCAAATGGAGAAAGTGCAGCATTTGCCAGAGTCCTCATGAAGAAATCGTGATAGTTGATAGGAATGCTATGAATGATGTTGCATAGCAGATTCTTCATGATGCCAACTATTTCCTCATCAGATGAGTCGTGGCCTTTGATGGGACTCATTGTGCTCGTCAGAATGCGATAGACGGTTCTGGGCACATAGAGTAAATCCTTTATGAGGAATTTGGTCCTTGAGGCTTGACCGGGCTTCAGAGGCTTCATTATCACTTGCATGTAATGAGCAGTGAGTTCAGGTTCATGGTACAGGCAGCGAGCTCCTTCACTGGGTGGACTGATGGGCAGGGCATGAAGCAATTCGGAGGCCGGTGCCTTATAGTGAGTACTATCGGTCATCCAGTCCAAGACCCAGGTGTTGATATCTTCAGGATCACCTGTGATATGCAGTGTAGCGTAGAACTGAAGAATGAGCTCTTCATTCCAATCAACAATGTCAGTGCAAAAGTTGAGGAGGCCTGCGTCATGAAGCACACTAAGCACATGAGTGAAACAAGGCAATGATTCCATGTCCACATGAGGAATATGCTCATGGTAGAAGATTTTGTCCTTGTTGAAAAGCAGTGAAGAATAGAAGTTGGCCTGGCTGCCAGTCCAGAAGCGCTTCCTTCTTAAGACGAGCAGAATCATAGGGATTGTAGTCGGTGAAGAACACGTGCTCTCCAAAGAAATCAACAGCCTTGAATTTCTGCTTCTTTGAGAATGGATCCTTTGGCTTAGGGTGAGGAGTGTTAGTCAATTGCATCACAACCTCCAGGATCTCGATCTCAGGTTCCACAGGCTGAGGAATTTCAGGTGCTTCTTCAGTGGCAGCCTGGGACTTCAATTCTTCATTTACATGATCTTCAGCACTAGTGGCTGGAATTTCTTCATGGACAGACGGTGTGGCATGTGGTTCATCAGATCCCATGTGTACAGTAGTTACTAGGGACTGAGGAATTTGTTGCAATGGTGTGAAGAGTGGAGAGTTGGAGTGCTAACTTTCCCAAAATTCATCACTTAGCACAGGTGTGGTACAGCCAATGTCCACATCTTCGTCTTCCATTTCTTCAATGCCGGTCTCTTCAGCTGTAAACTGAGGCATAGGCGAGGAGACAACTGGTGTTGAAGGGATTGTATCCACTTCAATTTCTTCATCCATCTGCTCTGACGAAGTAGCAGAGGGATTGTCTTCATCGGATTTACTTGGAATCACATATTCTTCATCAAAAGGAACAAGGTCCTTTGATGGCATGGTTGAGATAGGAACAACATCAATTGGGTTTGCAAACGAGCTTGTCAATGGCTTCATTTTCTTCTGAGTTGAAGATTCTGATGCAGTTGATGCCTTCCTGTTCTTCACTGCTGCATGCTCTGCAGCCTTAGTCTTCTTCACATCTGATACAGATGGAAGGATCGGAGTTGGGGTAGGCGTAGGAGGAGCAGAGGAATTTGGTTGAGTTTCTTCAGGCACAACTGATGTAGTTGCCCTGACGTCTTCACTTTCTTCAGGCGCACCACTAGTGGATGCCCTGGCAATTTCATCAGCGGCTGGAATGCAGTCATCAGCCCTGGAACTCACATTTTCTTCAGCAGCCTGATTATCATCAGCGGTGCTGGCATTTTCTTCAGTCGGCTGAGCAGATGCTTCAGCCTGAGGAATTTCTGGTTGTGTTGGGACTGCAACATTTGAAGTGAAGTTGTCAGCGAGTCTCACAAAACGAACCTTGGCTCCTAGCCAATCAGCGTGGTATGTGTCAAATTCATCATTGAGTTTCTTGATCTCAGATTGAATTGTGACAAGTTCTTCAGTTGTCATAGAGACAATGTTCTTCTTCAGGAACCGCTCCTTTTTGTATTGCGCCTTCTTGATCTGCCTGGCCTTCTCATACTTCCATTTCTCTGCTTGTATGAAGTGAGTCAACATATGACTTTGGCCAGGAGTCAGCTTGAAATCAGGCATAGGAGTATTTGGGTCCTTGTGCCATAGGTCAATATACTCAAGGATCAACTTTGGATCCAAAAGCAGAGGCACACTTGTGCCCTTGGCTCTAGCGGCCCTGACTTGCCTGTCTCTGATGATTTCGGCAAGTTCCTCATCATCAGCTTCGTCTTCATCCGACGGCACTTGGAAGGCAACTTTCTTCTTCTGAGGACTTGGTTGAGAGCCTCGTCCAGCAGTTGCCTTGGTCTTCAACAGAGTGGGACCAGTTGAAGAATGCAGTGGTGCTGAGGAACTGGCAGATTCTCTTGAGGCAATAGAAATGCCCTTCCTCCTTTGGCATGTGGCGAGATGCGCAGGTGCTGAGGATTTTGTTGGAGCAGCTAAGGACTTTGGCGGAGGAGCTGAGGACTTAGGAGCAGCATGAGGAGTCGGCCGTGAGGGCTTTGAAGAGTCTGGCCGAGAGGGCATTGCTAAGGAACTTGGCCGTGAGGGCATTGATGGAGAAGCACTTGGCTTGTGAGCAGGCTTCTTTGGCATGGCCTTCTTTAGCTTGCTTGTAGAGGCCTCATCAGTGGCAGCAGCAGCAGCAGAGTCTTTGTTGAATTTCCTCACTGCTTCTCTTGCTTGTCTGGCCAACTTGGCCTGGCGCTTGGCCCATTCATCAGGATAATCCTCACCGCGCTTGAGGCTGGTGGGATCTACTTCTTGGCCAGGTGCCAATGGAGGTCTTGGGCATGGAGGATTTAGAGCGAATTTCTTCATGTATTTTGGAGTAACATATATGTACTCCCTCCACTCTCTTGCCCATCTCCTCTCTATTCTTTGGATGCGCACTTTGCGCTCATTCTTGGTTTCCTTACCATGAGTGGCCTGATCAGGAGTGTAATAGTCCTTGTATATGTCATCAGGGATCTCAAAAGCAGTATTGACCTCAGGCCTCTTTCCTCCCTTCTGTGGCTTCTTACCGTCAGCCATTTTCTCCAGTTGAGGAATTTGAACAATGGAATTCTCTGAAGATGTATGTAACTTTTCTTCGAGGAATGTTGCAAATGAGTTAAGTTGATGAGAACCTAGTGATTCAGCAGCTGACATGAGTACCTATGAACACAGTATAGTTGCGAGGAATTTGGAGAGGTCATATGCGTTCTCAGAGGTTTTTCAAAAAGAACAAGTTTGAGGAATTTGACCAGATGAGTCTTGAAGAATTTCACTAAGCATTCTTTGTCTTAGGTTCCAGAGATGTATAGATCGAAAATCCACACATTTGAGGAATCTTGAAGAAAAACATAGCTTAGAGAAACGAATCAAGAACAGATGACATGTGAGGTGTTTTAGTGTGTGAAGATATGAAGAAAAACACCTTTGAGGATTTTGTAGAAATCATTTGAATCAAAGAGGGCAGTAAAAGTAACTTTTAATTACCTTGTACGAAGAACACGACGAATTGGAAAGTGGAGATGTGAAGTTCGTCAGTGCAGATCTTCCACGCCCTAACTCGGCAGAGGAAGACAGCTACGGCGACGGCGGAGTGAAGAAATCCGCGGCCGGCACGAGTACGACGGCAACGAGGTCGAGGCAGTGAAGCTCTTCCTCACCGGCGACGATGAAGTAGCGGCGGCGCTAGGGTTTGAGAAGCTCGAGCTGGAGTGAGGTCGAGCGGAGTAAAAGAGAAGTGAGGAAGGGGAGGGGTATTTATATCCACGGTGAAAAATTGTTCGCCCGAAGAATTTGGACGAACGTGCCCCTGACCCTTCTCATTCGCTTGACATGTGTCACCCACGTACTAAGAAGTGGAGATCATGTGAGATCGTGGGTGAATGGATAAGTGTTGTCGTGGGATGTGGAACGGTTTGAGCGGCAAAGCCAAAAATTTAGATAATATAGGTTTTAAAGTTCCGTTCGCAATTTCTTAAGCTGACAAGGACACAGTGAAGATTTTGAACGAGTTTCAAATAGAACGCACATGAAGAATTTGTGAATAGAATGGGTTGAGTTTAGCATAGAGGGGGTAGGGTCCGATCACATTCACTTAGCAAAAAAACTTGAAGAATTAGTCATAACTGAATGTTGTAGAGGACATAAACTTATATATATATATAGCCAATGAAGAAAAATGTCGGAAACAGTGAAGACGATGCAAAGTTGAAAAACAACTGAGGAATTTAAAGAACTGAAAAAAAACTCAAATGAAGATTCTCAACTTTTTGTGGTGGCATGACCCACCGTATAAGAATGATGATTTTAGACACCACGTACAATTGTCATAGGGTTCTGAGAATCAGATTCTTCGTTAATTTCTTCACACTTAGAGTGTTAGTCTTCACTGATTGAAGAAAAACATTTCTTCATGTGTTGCACATCTAAGTCATCAATTTTACCTAAGTATTAGGATGAGTGTCCTTTTCAAAGAACATTCGAAGATTCTAAGATATTTAGCTCACACCGCAACTTGCTAAATCTCTTCTCATCCAAGGGCTTTGTGAAGATATCAGCTAGCTATTCTTTAGTCTTCACATGCTCAATAGAAATGTCTCCCTTCAACACATGATCACGAAGAAAATGATGACGAATGTGAATGTGCTTTGTCTTCGAGTGCTGAACTGGGTTGTGAGCAATCTTGATGGCACTCTCATTGTCACAGAAGAGAGGCACATTCTTCATGTTGACACTGTAGTTGAGGGAGTCCTGGATTAGGGGGTGTCCGAATAGCCGGACTCCTGGACTATGAAGATACAAGATTGAAGACTTCGTCCCGTGTCCGGAAGGGACTTTCCTTGGCGTGGAAGGCAAGCTTGGCGATACGGATATGTACATCTCCTACCATTGTAATCGACTCTGTGTAACCCTAGCCCTCTCCGGTGTCTATATAAACCGGAGAGTTTTAGTCCGTAGGAGGGAGAACAATCATACCATAGGCTAGCTTCTAGGGTTTGGCCTCTCTGATCTCGTGGTAGATCTACTCTTGTACTACCCATATCATCAATATTAATCAAGCAGGACGTAGGGTTTTACCTCCATCAAGAGGGCCCGAACCTGGGTAAAACATCGTGTGCCCTGCCTCCTGTTACCATCCGCCTAGACGCACAGTTCGGGACCCCCTACCCGAGATCCGCCGGTTTAGACACCGACATTGGTGTTTTCATTGAGAGTTCCTCTGTGTCGTCACTTTTAGGCCCGATGGCTTCTCCGATCATCAACAGCGATGCGATCCAGGGTGAGACTTTTCTCCCCGGACAGATCTTCGTATTCGGCGGCTTTGCACTGCGGGCCAATTCTCTTGGTCATCTGGAGCAGATCGAAAGCTACGCCCCTGGCCATCAGGTCAGATTTGGAAGTTTGAACTACACGGCCGACATCCGCGGAGACTTGATCTTCGACGGATTCGAGCCACAGCCGAGCGCGCCGCACTGTCACGAGGGGCATGATTTAGCTCTGCCACCGAACAGTGCCCTGGAGGCCGCACCTGTGTCCGCTCTGACCCCTAGCTCGGAGCCGATCACACCAACCGAGGATGGGTGGTTAGACACCGCCTCGGGGCTGCAATCTCTACGGCGATCGAGCCGAACACCAGCCCTATTCTCTGCGAAGCCCGTGACTCCAAGGAACCGGACTCCTCTCCAGACTCCGAGCCCTCCGCGCCCCGACCGATCGAACCCGATTGGGCACCGATCATGGAGTTCACCGCCGCGGACATCTTTCAGCACTCGCCCTTCGGCGATATTCTGAATTCACTAAAGTCTCTCTCTTTGTCAGGAGAGCCCTGGCTGGACTATGGTCAGCAAGGTTGGGATGCGGATGATGAAGAAATTCAAAGCCCACCCACCACCCACTTCGGAGCCACTATCGATGATTTAACCGACATGCTCGACTTCGACTCCAAAGACATCGACGGTATGGACGCCGATGCAGGAGACGATCAAGAACCAGTGCCTATAGGGCACTGGAAAGCCACCTCGTCGTATGATATATACATGGTGGACATCCCAAAAGAAGGCAATGGCGATGGAACAACGGAGGATGACCCCTCCAAGAAGCAGCCTAAGCGCCGGCGTCAGCGGCGCCGCTCTAAATCCCGCCAAAACAAAAACGGTGATTCCGGCATGGGAGATAATAACACCCCGGACAGTGCCGAAGACAACCACCTCCAGCAAGATTCAGCACAGGAGGATAGAGAAGCCAGCCCTCATGAGAGAGCGGCAGACAGAGAGGTCGAGGACAATAATTATATGCCTCCCTCCGAAGACGAGGCAAGCCTCGACGACGACGAATTTGTCGTGCCAGAGGATCCCGTCGGACAAGAACATTTCAAACGCAAGCTTATGGCCACGGCGAGCAGCCTCAAGAAAAAACAGCAACAGCTTAGAGCTGATCAAGATTTGCTAGCCAACAGATGGACTGAAGTCCTTACGGCCGAAGAGTATGAAATCGAACGCCCCTCCAAGAGCTACACAAAGCGCAGGTTGCTACCCCAATTAGAGGAGGAAGCACCTAAACCTACATCACCAGCGCACGATGCGGCCGACCGGCCACCCCGTGGCCGCGACAGAGAGGCCTCTCGGCCCTCCACTCAAGCCGCACCCCGATGCCACTCAAAAAATACCAAGGCATGGGAAAATGCGCCAGACCTGCGAGACATATTGGAGGACAAGGCAAGACAAACAAGATCGATCTACGGATCACGTGGGCACCCCACGGCACGAGACGGTACTCGTCACGCCGGATACAGTAAATCCGGCCGGGCCGAACACAGTAGACAAAGCTCGTTTGAGCTGCGTCGTGATATAGCCCAATACAGAGGCGCCGCACACCCACTATGCTTCACAAATGAAGTAATGGATCGTCAAATCCCCGAGGGTTTCAAACCCACGAACATCGAATCATACGATGGCACAATAGATCCTGTGGTATGGATCGAGGACTATCTCCTTCATATCCACATGGCCCGCGGTGATGACCTACACGCCATCAAATACCTCCCACTCAAGCTTAAAGGACCAGCTCGGCATTGGCTTAACAGCTTGCCAGCAGAATCAATTGGTTGTTGGGAGGACCTAAAAGCCGCATTCCTCGACAATTTCCAGGGCACTTATGTGCGACCACCAGACGCCGATGACCTAAGCCACATAATTCAGCAGCCAGAGGAATCGGCCAGACAATTCTAGACACGGTTCCTAACCAAGAAAAATCAAATCGTCGACTGTCCGGACGCAGAGGCCCTAGCAGCCTTCAAGCATAACATCCGTGACGAGTGGCTTGCACGGCACCTAGGACAGGAGAAGTCGAAATCCATGGCAGCCCTCACGACACTTATGACCCGCTTTTGCGCAGGAGAAGACAGCTGGCTAGCTCGCAGCAATTACATGACCAAGAGCCCTGGTAATTCGGATACCACGGACAGCAGTGGCAGGTTGCGTCGCAACAAGCAAAAGTGCCGCATTAACGGCGACAATGCTGAGGATACGGCAGTTAATGCCGGATTCAAAGACTCTAAACCCGGTCAGCGGAAAAAGCCATTCAAAAGAAATACTCCGGGCCCGTCCAGTTTGGACCGAATACTCGACCGCTCATGCCAGATACATGGCACCCCCAAAAAACCAGCCAATCACACCAACAGGGATTGTTGGGTGTTCAAGCAGGCAGGCAAGTTAAATGCTGAAAGCAGCGACAAGGGGCTGCATAGCGATGACGAGGAGGAGCCCCGGCCGCCGAACAACAGTGGACAGAAAGGTTTTCCCCCACAAGTGTGGATGGTGAACATGATATACGCAACCCATGTCCCCAAGAGGGAGCGGAAGCGTGTGCTAAGGGACGTATACGCGATGGAGCCAGTCGCCCCAAAGTTCAACCCATGGTCTTCCTGCCCGATCACTTTTGATCGAAGGGACCACCCCACTAGCATCCGTCATGGCGGATTCGCCGCATTGGTTCTAGACCCAATTATTGACGGATTTCACCTCACTAGAGTCCTTATGGATGGCGGCAGTAGCCTGAACCTGCTTTATCAGGATACAGTGCGGAAAATGGGCATCGATCCCTCGAGGATTAAACCCACCAGAACGACCTTTAAAGGCGTCATACCAGGTGTAGAAGCCAACTGTACAGGCTCAGTTACACTTGAAGTAGTCTTCGGATCTCCGGATAATTTCCGAAGCGAGGAGTTAATCTTCGACATAGTCCCGTTCCGCAGTGGCTATCACGCACTGCTCGGGCGAACGGCATTTGCCAAGTTCAATGCGGTGCCGCACTATGCATACCTCAAGCTCAAGATGTCAGGCCCTCGAGGCGTCATCACGGTCAATGGAAACACCGAACGCTCTCTCCGAACGGAGGAGCATACGGCGGCTATCGCAGCGGAAGTACAAAGCAGCCTCTCAAGGCAATTCTCTAGTCCGGCCATTAAACGTCTGGACACTGTCAAGCGCGCCCGGAGTAACCTACACCAAGACCGCCCGGCACGTTCAGAGCAAGCGTAGCAATGCGGCCCCAACCCCAGCCCTCGCGAACTTGCGAAACCAGTGCTGCGCGTACATAACTACGCTCTAGAAATACCATGGGCACAGGAGGAGGGGCACCATCACAACACGCCCGAAACGCGGCTTAAACCGCACTAGGGGCTGCTGATTTCTTAATTTTCTCTTATTTTCAGGACTCCATTCTTTGAAAGGCTTGTCCGGCAGTACAATTGCCGCACAAACGATACAACCAGGGAAGCAGAAAGCTACGCCGCACTACGGAACTCTAAGGTGGTCTCTATAACGAGAAGTATACCTGTTTCGCATAACATTCCGCAGCTCGCCCCTGGAAAGGACATATTTGATAGTCCCATCTTTTGCTTATTGCGCTATTTGTATCGTTCTGCTTTGATCGCAGGTTTTTTAAATAAACAATGCATAGCTTCCGTCTATTATTGCATTACCTTTTTTACGAATATATGTTCATTAATGACATGTTGCACCCGTACACTTTGGTACGGCCAATACGCCAGGGGCTTAAGTACCCCACAATACGGTGTGAGAAGTCCGAACACTTTCACAAGTGCGGCACCCTGAACTTATAGCATTATATGCATCGGCTCCGAATCATGTCTTGGGTCAATAGTTGGGTTTGCCCGGCTCCTATGTTTTGGTACCTTGTGTTCCGTTATATCGGCTAAGATAGCACTAGGAGAACAACTGCGATTGTGCCCTAGTTGAGCTGGGCTAAGCACCTCAGTAGAGAAAGCTAAAACTGACCGTCATGATGAGGCGAGAGCTGGTCGCTGTTCGAGAGGTTTTCGAGTCCCTAAAGACTTATGCCGCTTAGAGCGAGGAGTCGGCTTTGTCCGGCCTAGGCGTGGATAGCGCCCCGAACTCGGTCTTCCGAACACTAGGGGCTTCGCCGAAATTTAAAATTATAGAATTCTATGGCTAAGTGAGAGTGTTCAAGCATTATAGTCTGATTGCCTTGTTTGTTGTGTTGAGCGCCTCCCTCGAAGGACCCAAGAATGGGAAAAGGAGCGCTCATGTTTATCCCGAACACCCCAGCACTCGTGCCATGGGGGCAGAAGCCGACGACTCGCCATCTCTCAAATTTGATAAACGGCCGCACAGAAGGTAATATTTTAAATTCAAAAAGCATTGCTTAGCGCACATGAACAAGTTTTCAGCGCACAGGACAAAAACGAGCGAGTTTACTGAAAAATTACATCCATGGAACATTCATCCGCCACAAGGCGGGCACCCTTCAGAACACCCTCATAATACATCTCGGGCTTGCGGTGCTCCTTGCCCGGCGGTGGCCCGTCCTTCACGAGCTTCTCAGCATCCAGCTTGCCCCAGTGCACCTTCACATGGGCAAGCGCCCTACGGGCACCCTCGATGCATACGGAGCGCTTGATGACTTCGAGCCTTGGACAGGCCTCCACCAGCCGCCTCACCAGCCCGAAGTAGCTCCCAGGCATTGCCTCTCCAGGCCACAGCCGGACTATGAGGCCCTTCATGGCCTGTTCGGCCACCTTATGGAGCTCGACCAGCTGTTTCAGCTGGTCGCTTAAGGGCGCCGGTGTAACACCCCGGATATGATTTACCTAATATGTAATCCAATTCTTGTCGTTTCCAGTGTTAAGTTATTTTATTTTCTCGGGTTCGGGTTTTTGTCTCCGTGTGTTGTTATCGTTGTCATGCATCTCATATCATGTCATCATGTGCATTACATTTGCATACGTGTTCGTCTCATGCATTCAAGCATTTTCCCCATTGTCCGTTTTGCATTCCGGCGCTCCGTTCTCCTCCGGTGGTCATTTCTACCTTTCTTTCGTGTGTGGGGATTAAACATTTCCGATTGGACCGAGACTTGCCAAGCGGCCCTGGTTTACTACCGGTAGACCGCCTGTCAAGTTTCATACCATTTAGACTTCGTTTGATGCTCCAACGGTTAACCGAGGGACCGAGAAGGCCTCATGTGTGTTGCAGCCCAACACCCTTCCAATTTGGCCCAAAACCCACCAAAACCCTCTCCACCATCTAGAGCGTTCGATCACGATCGCGTGGCCGAAAACCGCACCTCATTTGGACACTCCTAGCTCCCTCTACCTCTATATATAGACCCCCTCCTCAAAATTCCGGATCCCCTTCTTCCAAACCCTAAAAAAATCGGTTCCCCTCACCGCCGGACGTGTCCGGATTGGGCCGGACACCGTCTGCCACCACCCGCGACGAACCGCGAGCCGCCACGTGGCGCCGCGGGTCCCCAGCTCACCGCCGGCCCGCAGTCGGCCCCCGCGAGCCCATCGCCTCGCCGCCCGAGCGCCCAAGGAGCCGCGCCTGCTCCTCCGCCGCACCGCCCCGCTCCGGTGGCCGGAGTTCGCCGCGCCGCCCCGCACAGCTCGCCGCGCCGCCCTGGTCCGGCCTCGCCCGCGCCGCCCGTGGCCTCCGCCGGCCACCGCCGCCATCAGTGCCGCCTCCTCGCCCCGGCAAGCCGGCGCCGCCTTGCCTCTCCGGTCTCCTTCTTCCTCTCCGGCCGACTCCGGCGAAGCCCTCTGGTGAACATCGTTTTCCGCGCCGGCGAGATCCAGATCCAGATCTAGATCCATTTTGCCTCGGTTGACTTTTTGCCCCGAAACCCTAATTATTTTGCTATGTTCGTCGTGCCGTAACTTTGCATCCGTAGCTCCGTTTTGGGCATATAGCATATCAAAATGTTCGTCTCGGAGAGCTCATCATTTCATCTCATTGCATCATTTTCATTTGAGTTCATCTTGATGCCCGAAATGCTGTTTGAAGAGTGCTATCTGAGATAATTGTCAAATCTGCTGCTTCAATTAGATAATTGTCATTTTTGCCATAATTATTGTGTGCATGATATGCCCCTGAGCTCTACTTATGTTTTGTTATATGCTTTGCCATCTATCCAGAGGTGCAACCCATGTATTTTTGTGATGTGTGTGGTGACAAGCACAACCTTGCAAAGTGGTGCATTCGTTAATGTTGATTTCAGGGACTTAGCAATTCCACTAAGCCCTTGATCTGTTTATCTCAATATGCCATATGTTCATGTTGTTTCCTAGTGATCCGTGCCTCTTTTGAGGATGATCAGTAAGGATGATTTGTTAATCTTGTAGTTCTCTATCCATCCATGTCTTTGTTTGCAATTATGGAGCACCCTAGCTTGAGTCAATCGAGCTCTACTTTTGCTATTTCGTGAATCTAGGCAGATTGTCTACTTGTTAGCGATTTTGCCGAGGATGTTGTAGTTGATCCGTGCATGCTATGTTATTGTTCTTACCATGTCTAGCTTATATAATGTGTATTCTTGATGGGTGTATACTTAGATTGTCATGACTTGCACTGTAGTGAGTGCATCGAGCTCGTAAACATGCCTACTTGATATCTGATTTTGCATGCTCCAGTTTTTCACTAAGTCTGAGAACTGATTATGTTTTTGCCATGTTCACATGCTTGCAATTGTTTTTTCTGATCCCTTTTGGCTCAAGGTCACTAAGGGACTTTTGTTAAGCTCTTTGAGTAGCTCCATTCCATGCTTTACTTTGCCATGTTGGGGCCCTGTAGCATATAGTTTTCATGCTTCAAAGTGTGCTACCTGATCTGAAATTCCAGACAAGTGTTAATTTCACTAAGTCTGAAATCTGTTTACCAAATGCATTTTTGCCATGCTTGTTTGAACCTGTTAATGGATGAATTGGCCGTAGCTCAGTGTTCATCTTTTGTTAAGCATCATGAATGGATCCCTGACATGTATTTTTTTGTCATGTTTGGGTGATGTAGCTTGTTTAACTTGTTGCATTTAGATGGCTACTTGTTGTATATTGCCGACCGGTGCCATATTTGAATTGCCTGCCATTTCCAAATCGTGACTCCGATTCCGGTGTTCTTTATATCGTTTTCAAGAGAAATCATCTCACCTTTCCAGTGGCACACTTGGATTTCCATGTTGAGTCCAGGTTCATTCTTTCCTTGTCAAATCTTGCATATGCATCACATATCGCATCCCGCATAGCATACCATGATTGCATCATGTTGTTTGAGTCTGCACGTGGTTGATTGTGTTCCGTTTGCTTGTTTTGTCTTGTTTGGGTAGAGCTGGGAGACGAGTTCGCTAATGAGGAGCCTGTTGAGTTTGCTTTCGAGGATCCAGTCAACTCTGACAACTGTGCAGGCAAGATGATCATACCCTCGAAATCACTTCTATCTTTGCTTTGCTAGATGCTCGCTCTTTTGCTATGCCTATGCTACGATGCCTACCATTTTCTTATCATGCCTCGCAAATTGCCATGTCAAACCTCTAACCCACCATGTCCTAGCAAACCGTTGATTGGCTATGTTACCGCTTTGCTCAGCCCCTCTTATAACGTTACTAGTTGCAGGTGAAGATTGGAGACCGTTCCTTGTTGGAACATTATTTACTAGTTGGGATATCATTATATTATCTTGTTATCTTAATGCATCTATATACTTGGTAAAGGGTGGAAGGCTTGGCCTCTCGCCTAGTGTTTTGTTCCACTCTTGCCGCCCTAGTTTCCGACATATTGGTGTTATGTTCCCGGATTTTGCGTTCCTTGCGCGGTTGGGTGATAATGGGAACCCCTTGATAGTTCGCCTTGATTAAAGCTTTTCCAGCAATGCCCAACCTTGGTTTTACCATTTGCCACCTAGCCTATTTTTCCCTTGGGTTTCCGGAGCCCGAGGGTCATCTTATTTAACCCCCCCCCCCCCGGGCCAGTGCTCCTCTGAGCGTTGGTCTGAACTAGAGTCCTATGCAGCGCCCCCTCGGGGAAACTCGAGGTTTGGTTTTAGTTGTATGGAGAGCTCATCTGAGTGTGCCCTGAGAACGAGATATGTGCAGCTCCTATTGGGATTTGTTGGCACATTCGGGCGGTGTTGCTGGATTTGTTTTTAACTTGTCGAAGTGTCTTGTAGAACCGGGATACTGAGTCTGATCGGAATGTCTCGGGAGAAGGTCTATTCCTTCATTGACCGTGAGAGCTTTTCATGGGCTAAGTTGGGACTCCCCTGCAGGGATTTGAACTTTCGAAAGTCGTGCCCGTGGTTATGGGCAGATGGGAATTTGTTAATGTCCGGTTGTAGATAACTTGAATCTTAACTTAATTAAAATGAATCAACTGTGTGAGTTACCGTGATGGTCTCTTCTCGGCGGAGTCCGGGAAGTGAACACGGTGTTGGAGTAATGCTTGCCGCAGGTTGCTCTCTAGTTACTCGTTCGCGCTTTGCCTTTCTCTTCTCGCTCTCTTTTGCGAACAGGTTAGCCACCATATATGCTAGTCACTTGCTGCAGCTCCACGTATTTTACCTTGCCTTACCTATAAGCATAAATAGTCTTGATCGCGAGGGTGCGAGATTGCTGAGTCCCTGTGGCTCACAGATTACTTCCAAACCAGATGCAGGGCCTGATGACTCCGTTCCAGATGATGCGCTTGAGCTCAAGTGGGAGTTCGACGAGGACTCACGCCGTTACTATGTGTCTTTCCCTGATGATCAGTAGTGGTGCCCAGTTGGGGCGATCGGGACCGTGTCGCATTTTGGGTTGATCTTTTATTTTGGCGCCGTAGTCGGGCCATGAGTGATTGGTTGATGTAATGCTATTTATGTACTTTGATTGACGTGGCGAGTGTAAGCCAACTATGTATCTCCCCTTTTATTATCTATATTACATGGGATGTTGTGAAGATTGCCTAACTTGCGACATTGCTTTCAATGCGGTTATGCCTCTAAGTCATGCCTCGACACGTAGGAGATATAGCCGCATCGAGGGCATTACAAGTTGGTAATCAGAGCCTTCCCCAACCTTAGGAGCCCCCACTGATTGATCATTTTTATCAGTCGTTGTTGAGTCTAGAAAAATGTTTTGAGTCATTTAGGAATTATATATCGGAGAGTTTAGGAATTCTTTTTACTCCCAAGTCTCCTCATCGCTCTGGTAAGGCATCCTGACGTAGAGTTTTGACTCTTCTCTTCTCAAATTTCACTAAAAAAAATTTAGGATCACGCGGGTATCTTGGAATTGTTCCGATGGTTTTGTGACGAGAACATTGTTCTTGGTGCCTCCTGTCTTTAGGGGTTGTGGCAGTGTCCCGGGGAGTTGAGCTCCGAGGTGTTGTCGTCACAATTTTATCGTTGCAGTTCTGGAATACCTGAGTTTAGTACGCCGACATTGAAAATCTCTTTTATGCAGTTCGTTGGTGAGATAACCTCAACGCCACCCAGTACTGGGGCGGGAGTTCGGGAGTATTGCTATAACTTGTATAACGGATGCTTTTCGAAGGTTGAGGTAGATGGTTTCCGAAGTTTTTCTCGGTTATGTGTTGAAGGATGGATACAGCTGGATGTAGGATTTGCTAGATTTGGGTGAGATATTATGCTTCCCCTGTATCCCCAACACCTGATTGCATAACCGGAAAGGTTCGGGAGTTTCATAGGTGGGAATTCTTGTAGCTCTAGTTCTTCTTCCACGGATATTTGGTTTGAGATCGGGATTTCTTACCGAGTATTCGTTCTTGATCCGTACCTTCTTGATTTATTCCTCTACCTAAATTCTAATTGGCTTCTCAATTTATGGATATGTGACCATTTCAAGTGGAATGCATTCGTTCATTTTGTTCGGATGTGAAGACTATATGTTGCAATTTTCATTCCGTTGGATTCAGCTTCAATAATTTTCTATCAATGTGCTAATGGGTGTCAACCTCTTCAGGATGGCTCCCGCTAAGAGCAGCAATCAAAATCAGAATCAGAATCAGGATCTGCCACCACCTCCTCCTCCTCCGGAGGCATGGCAAGCTGTGATGGCCTCAACCAATGCAAACACGCAGTTGATCATGCAAATTCTTCAAGAGAGCAATCAAGCGAACCAAGGCAACCAAGGCAACAATCAGAATCACTTTGCTATACTCAACCAGTTCCTTGCTAACGGGCCAAAGACTTTCAGCAATTGTGTTGAGGCAACTGATGCTGACGATTGGCTCGTGGACTTGTGCAAGCATTTCGAGTGCAGTAACGTCAGGCCTGAGGACTTTGTCAAGTTCGCTTCCTTCCAAGTCAAAGAACAAGCTGCAGAATGGTTCCAGCAGTACAAGGATTCCAGAGGAGGCCGTGCGATTACCTGGGATGAATTCCGTCAAGATTTCAAAGCTCATCATATTCCTCAGAGTGTGGTTGAAAGCAAGCATGAGGAATTCCGCAACCTGAAGCAAGGCTCTTTGTCTGTCTATGACTACAACAAGTTGTTTCAGAAGCTCGCCCGCTTTGCTAAGCAGGATGTCCCTGACAAGAAGAGCATGATATACCAGTTCAGGGGTGGTCTCAGAGAAGAAATCCAGCTAGCTCTTGTTCTCTTTGAGCCCTTGAGGTACGATGAGTTCTACAACATGGCATTGAAGCAAGAGGCTGCTCAACTGAGGTGTGATACTTCCAAGAAGCGAGTCAGAGATTCTACTCCTTCTTCCTCTACTCAAGTGGCCAAGCAGCAGAAGTATTGGCTTCCTCCTCCTCCGTTCCGTCAGCCGTATCAGAAGAGCAAAGGTGGCAGTGGATCTTCCCACCCATCCAACCCTGGCTTTCAGAACAAGACTTCGTCTCAAGCTCCAAGATCGAGTGCTCCGTATCACCGTCCGCTTTCAGAGGTCACGTGCAACAAGTGCCAACAGAAGGGTCACTATGCCAACAAATGCTTCAATCAGAGGCGTCTCCCTCCTCCTCCTCCTGTGAGATCGGCAAGTACAGCTGTGGTCAAGCATAACCCCAAGTACGCCAAGGTTAACATGGTGAATGCAGCTCAGGCAGAGGATTCGGCATATGTCATCATGGGTAACCTTCCTGTTAACGATGTTCCTGCAAAAGTTCTTTTTGACACGGGTGCATCGCATTGTTTCATTTCCAAACCTTTTGCATCAAAGTATGAGTGCGATTATCAGTATCTACAAAAAAATTTGCAAATCGTGTCACCGGGCAAGCAGATGACAGCTAATTTCTGCGTCCCAGATATTACTATCACGTTGGGCGACTACAAATTTCTAGCTTCTCCTATTGTACTGGGCGACTCGGATATTGATCTTATTCTCGGAATGGATTGGCTTTCTCAGCACAAGGCGCATCTCGATTGTGCAGCCAGGCAGATTCAATTGACTCATTCGTCTGAGGATGTAATTGTCTTTGCTGCTCGGGATAATACAATTCGTCTGTTTTCTCTCAATGAGAAGGGTGAACTGGATGCTATCTCGCAGATTCCAGTCGTTTGCGAATATCAAGACGTCTTTCCAGAAGAGCTTCCAGGAATGCCTCCGCACCGGCCAGTTGAATTCATCATTGATCTTGAGCCTGGCACGGAACCAGTGTGCAAGCGTCCTTACAAGCTCCGACCTGAAGAGTTGAAGGAGCTGAAGAAGCAACTCGATATTCAAGAGAGAATGGGTCTCATCCGACCTAGTTCTTCTCCGTGGGGTTGTGGTGTTCTTTTTGTGAAGAAGAAGGATGGAACGGACTGACTTTGTGTTGATTACCGTCCATTGAACAAGAAGACAATCAAGAACAAATACCCACTTCCCAACATCAACGAGCTGTTCGAACAACTCAAAGGTGCCCAAGTATTCTCCAAGCTTGATCTCCGCATGGGTTATCATCAGATTCGAATCCGTGAGCAAGATATTCCCAAGACGGCTTTCAGGACAAGCTATGGTTCATATGAATACACTGTCATGTCTTTTGGCCTCGTCAACGCTCCTCCGACTTTCTCTCGCATGATGAACTTCATCTTCAATGCCTACACCAATGACTTCGTTTTGGTCTATCTCGACGACATTCTGGTCTTTTCGAAGAACAAG
The DNA here is from genome assembly GCF_056163025.1 of Triticum urartu. Taxonomy (NCBI): domain Eukaryota; kingdom Viridiplantae; phylum Streptophyta; class Magnoliopsida; order Poales; family Poaceae; genus Triticum; species Triticum urartu. The sequence continues at coordinate 78,827,695 of NC_141878.1, read as the reverse complement.
GAAGATCATGCCAAGCACTTGCGTTTGGTGCTCGATAAGCTCAGGGAACACCAGTTCTACGCCAAGTTCTCCAAGTGCGAATTTTGGCTCGATGAGGTTCTTTATCTTGGTCATATCATCTCTGCCAAGGGCATTGCGGTGAATCCTGAGAAGGTGTCTGCAATTGTGAATTGGGAACCACCTCAGAACGTGAAGCAACTCCGCAGCTTCCTCGGTCTCGCAAGCTACTGTCGAAGATTCGTTGAAAACTTTTCTAAGATCGCGAAGCCTCTCTCAAATCTTCTCCAAAAGCACGTCAAGTACGTTTGGTCTCCGGAATGTGACATTGCTTTCAACACTTTGAAAGAGAAATTGGTCACTGCTCCAGTTCTGACTCCTCCTGATGAATCCAAACCGTACGAGGTCTTTTGCGATGCCTCTCTCCAAGATCTTGGCGCAGTGTTGATGCAAGAGAAGAAAGTTGTGGCTTATACCTCTCGCCAGTTAAAGCCCAACGAGAAGAACTACCCCACTCATGACCTCGAGTTGGCGGCAGTTGTGCATGCTCTTTTGACTTGGAGACATCTCTTATTGGGAAGAAAAGTGGACATTTTCACTGACCACAAGAGTCTCAAGTACATCTTCACTCAGCCTAATCTCAACCTCAGGCAAACTCGATGGGTCGAAATGATTCAAGAGTATAATTCGAGTATCGAGTATACTCCAGGCAAGGCCAATGTGATTGCTGACGCATTGAGCAGGAAGGCTTATTGCAACAGTCTAATTCTCAAGCCTTATCAACCCGAGCTTTGTGAAGCTTTCCGCAAACTTAATCTGCAAGTTGTTCCTCAAGGTTTCCTTGCCAACCTTCAAGTTTCTCCTACCTTGGAAGACCAGATTCGCCAAGCTCAGCTTCTTGATGCTATGGTGAAGAAGGTGAAGATTGGGATTGCCAAGAGTCAACCCAAGTACAAGTGCTACCGCCTTGATGACAAGGATACTCTCTTCTTCGAGGATCGTATTGTTGTGCCCAAAGGGGATCTTCGTAAAGTAATCATGAACGAGGCTCACAATTCTCTCCTCTCCATCCACCCTGGGAGCACGAAGATGTATCAGGACCTCAAGCAGGCTTATTGGTGGACTCGGATGAAGCGCGAGATTGCTCAGTTCGTGAATGAATGTGATGTCTGCAGAAGAGTGAAGGCAAAACACCAAAGGCCAGCTAGTCTCCTCCAACCTCTTGCCATTCCAGAATGGAAGTTTGACCACATTGAGATGGACTTTGTGACTGGGTTTCCAAAGTCCAAGCGTGGCAATGATGCTATATTCGTTGTCATCGACAAACTCACTAAAGTGGCTCATTTTCTGCCTATCAAAGAGTCAATCACTGCAGCTCAATTGGCAAAACTCTATACCTCTCGAATTTTCTCTCTGCATGGTATTCCACAAGTGATCTCTTCAGACCGTGGCAGCATCTTTACCTCCAAGTTTTGGGATTCTTTTCAGAAGGCCATGGGCACCAACATCCGCTTCAGCACAGCTTTCCATCCTCAAACTAGCGGTCAAGTCGAGCGTGTCAACCAGATTCTGGAAGATATGCTCAGGGCTTGTGTGATCTACTTCAGCATGAAGTGGGAGGATTGCCTTCCTTATGCTGAATTCTCCTACAACAACAGTTTTCAAGCAAGTTCGGGCAAGGCCCCATTCGAAATTCTGTATGGCAGGAAGTGCCGTACCCCTCTCAACTGGTCTGAAACCGGTGAACGTCAGCTTCTCGGTAATGACTTAATCACAGAGGCAGAGGAAATGTGCAAAGTCATTCGAGATAACCTCAAAGCAGTCCAATCCCGCCAGAAGAGCTACTATGATAGTAAGCACCGTGATTTGGCCTTCGAGATCGGAGATCATGTTTACCTCCGCGTCTCTCCAATGAAAGTTACTCGTCGCTTCGGTATCAAATGGAAGCTTGCCCCTAGATACGTGGGACCTTTCAAGATCGTCAGCAAGAGAGGCGATCTCGCCTATCAACTCGAGCTTCCTTCAAACTTTGCAAATGTGCATGACGTGTTCCATGTCTCCTAGCTCCGAAAGTGCTTCAAGACTCCTGACCGCACCGTCAACTTCAAAGACATTGAGCTCCAAGAAGATCTCTCTTATCGTGAGCACCCCGTTGCTATTCTTGAAGAGACTGAACGCAAGACTCGCAATAAGTCAATCAAATTCCTCAAAGTCAAGTGGTCACACCATTCCGACCGTGAAGCCACCTGGGAACGCGAGGATCACCTCCGTTCTGAATACCCGGCATTCTTTCAGTCCTAGATCTCGGGACAAGATCCTTTCATAGTGGTGGAGTGTTGTAACACCCCGGATATGATTTACCTAATATGTAATCCAACTCTTGCCATTTCCGGCGTTAAGTTATTTTATTTTCTCGGGTTCGGGTTTTTGTCTCCGTGTGTTGTTATCGTTGTCATGCATCTCATATCATGTCATCATGTGCATTGCATTTGCATACGTGTTCGTCTCATGCATTCGAGCATTTTCCCCGTTGTCTGTTTTGCATTCCGGCGCTCCATTCTCCTCCGGTGGTCATTTCTACCTTTCTTTCATGTGTGGGGATTAAACATTTCCGGATTGGACCGAGACTTGCCAAGCAGCCTTGGTTTACTACCAGTAGACCACCTGTCAAGTTTCGTACCATTTGGACTTCGTTTGATGCTCCAACGGTTAACCAAGGGACCGAGAAGGCCTCGTGTGTGTTGCAGCCCAACACCCTTCCAATTTGGCCCAAAACCCACCAAAACCCTCTCCACCATCTAGAGCGTTCGATCACGATCGCGTGGCCGAAAACCGCACCTCATTTGGACACTCCTAGCTCCCTCTACCTCTATATATAGACCCCCTCCTCAAAATTCCGGATCCCCTTCTTCCAAACCCTAAAAAAATCGGCTCCCCTCGCCGCCGGACGTGTCCGAATCGGGCCGGACACCGTCCGCCGCCACCCGCGACGAACCGCGAGCCGCCACGTGGCGCCGCGGGTCTCCAGCTCGCCTCCGGCCGGCAGGCCCGCAACCGGCCCCCGCGAGCCCATCGCCTCACCGCCCGAGCGCCCGAGGAGCCGCGCCTGCTCCTCCGCCACGCCGCCCCGCTCCGGTGGCCGGTGTTCGCCACGCCGCCCCACACAGCTCGCCGTGCCACCTTGGTCCGGCCTCTGCCGCGCTGCCCGTGGCCTCCGCCGGCCACCGCCGGCATCAGTGCCGCCTCCTCGCCCCGGCAAGCCGGTGCCGCCTCGCCTCTCCGGTCTCCTTCTTCCTCTCCGGCCGACTCCGGCGAAGCCCTCCGGTGAACATCGTTTTCCGCGCCGGCGAGATCCAGATCCAGATCCATTTTGCCTCGGTTGACTTTTTGCCCCGAAACCCTAATTATTTTGCTACGTTCGTCGTGCTGTAACTTTGCATCTGTAGCTCCGTTTTGGGCATATAGCATATCAAAATGTTCGTCTCAGAGAGCACATCATTTTATCTCATTTCATCATTTTCATTTGAGTTCATGTTGATGCCCAAAATGCTGTTGGAAGAGTGCTATTTGAGATAATTGTCAGATCTGGTGCTCCAATTAGATAATTGTCTTTTTTGCCATAATTATTGTGTGCATGATATGCCCCTGAGCTCTACTTATGTTTTGTTATATGCTTTGCTATCTATCCAGAGGTGCAACCCATGTATTTTTATGATGTGTGTGGTGACTAGCACAAGCTTGCAAAGTGGTGCATTCATTAATGTTGATTTCAGGGACTTAGCAATTCCACTAAGCCCTTCATCTGTTTATCTCAATATGCCATATGTTCATGTTGTTTCCTAGTGATCCGTGCCTCTTTTGAGGATGATCAGTAAGGATGATTTGTTAATCTTGTAGTTCTCTATCCATTCATGTCTTTGTTTGCAATTATGGAGCACCCTAGCTTGAGTCAATCGAGCTCTACTTTTGCTATTTCGTGAATCTGGGCAGATTGTCTACTTGTTAGCGATTTTGCCAAGGATGTTGTAGTTGATCCGTGCATGCTATGTTATTGTTCTTGCCATGTCTAGCTTATATAATGTGTATTCTTGATGGGTGTATACTTAGATTGTCATGACTTGCACTGTAGTGAGTGCATCGAGCTCGTAAACATGCCTACTTGATATCTGATTTTGCATGCTCCAGTTTTTCACTAAGTCTGAGAACTGATTATGTTTTTGCCATGTTCACATGCTTGCAATTGTTTTTTGTGATCCCTTTTGGCTCAAGGTCACTAAGGGACTTTTGTTAAGCTCTTTGAGTAGCTCCATTCCATGCTTTACTTTGCCATGTTGGGGCCCTGTAGCATATAGTTTTCATGCTTCAAAGTGTGCTACCTGATCTGAAATTCCAGACAAGTGTTAATTTCACTAAGTCTGAAATCTGTTTACCAAATGCATTTTTGCCATGCTTGTTTGAACCTGTTAATGGATGAATTGGCCGTAGATCAGTGTTCATCTTTTGTTAAGCATCATGAATGGATCCCTGACATGTATTTTTTTGTCATGTTTGGGTGATGTAGCTTGTTTAACTTGTTGCATTTAGATGGCTACTTGTTGTATATTGCCGACCGGTGCCATATTTGAATTGCCTGCCATTTCCAAATCGTGACTCCGATTCCGGTGTTCTTTATATCGTTTTCAAGAGAAATCATCTCACCTTTCCAGTGGCACACTTGGATTTCCATGTTGAGTCCAGGTTCATTCTTTCCTTGTCAAATCTTGCATATGCATCACATATCGCATCCCGCATAGCATACCATGATTGCATCATGTTGTTTGAGTCTGCACGTGGTTGATTGTGTTCCGTTTGCTTGTTTTGTCTTGTTTGGGTAGAGCTGGGAGACGAGTTCGCTAATGAGGAGCCTGTTGAGTTTGCTTTCGAGGATCCAGTCAACTCTGACAACTGTGCAGGCAAGATGATCATACCCTCGAAATCACTTCTATCTTTGCTTTGCTAGATGCTCGCTCTTTTGCTATGCCTATGCTACGATGCCTACCATTTGCTTATCATGACTCCCAAATTGCCATGTCAAACCTCTAACCCACCATGTCCTAGCAAACCGTTTATTGGCTATGTTACCGCTTTGCTCAGCCCCTCTTATAGCGTTACTAGTTGTAGGTGAAGATTGGAGACCGTTCCTTGTTGGAACATTATTTACTAGTTGGGATATCATTATATTATCTTGTTATCATAATGCATCTATATACTTGGTAAAGGGTGGAAGGCTCGGCCTCTCGCCTAGTGTTTTGTTCCACTCTTGCCGCCCTAGTTTCCGTCATATCGGTGTTATGTTCCCGAATTTTGCGTTCCTTACGCGGTTGGGTGATAATGGGAACCCCTTGATAGTTCGCCTTGATTAAAGCTTTTCCAGCAATGCCCAACCTTGGTTTTACCATTTGCCACCTAGCCTCTTTTTCCCTTGGGTTTCCGGAGCCCGAGGGTCATCTTATTTAACCCCCCCCCCCCCGAGCCAGTGCTCCTCTGAGCATTGGTCCGACCTAGAGTCCTGTGCAGCGCCCCCTCAGGGAAACTCGAGGTTTGGTTTTAGTTATATGGAGAGCTCATCTGAGTGTGCCCTGAGAACGAGATATGGGCAGCTCCGATCGGGATTTGTCGGCACATTCGGGCGGTGTTGCTGGATTTGTTTTTAACTTGTCGAAGTGTCTTGTAGAACCGGGATACCGAGTCTGATTGGAATGTCTCGGGAGAAGGTCTATTCCTTCGTTGACCGTGAGAGCTTGTCATGGGCTAAGTTGGGACTCCCCTGCCGGGATTTGAACTTTCGAAAGACATGCCCGCGGTTATGGGCAGATGGGAATTTGTTAATGTCCGGTTGTAGATAACTTGAATCTTAACTTAATTAAAATGAATCAACTGTGTGAGTTACCGTGATGGTCTCTTCTCGGCGGAGTCCGGGAAGTGAACACGGTGTTGGAGTAATGCTTGCCGCAGGTTGCTCTCTAGTTACTCGTTCGCGCTTTGCCTTTCTCTTCTCGCTCTCTTTTGCGAACAGGTTAGCCACCATATATGCTAGTCACTTGCTGCAGCTCCACGTATTTTACCTTGCCTTACCTATAAGCATAAATAGTCTTGATCGCGAGGGTGCGAGATTGCTGAGTCCCTGTGGCTCACAGATTACTTCCAAACCAGATGCAGGGCCTGATGACTCCATTCCAGATGACGCGCTTGAGCTCAAGTGGGAGTTCGACGAGGACTCACGCCGTTACTATGTGTCTTTCCCTGATGATCAGTAGTGGTGCCCAGTTGGGGCGATCGGGACCGTGTCGCATGTTGGGTTGATCTTTTATTTTGGCGCCGTAGTCGGGCCATGAGTGATTGGTTGATGTAATGCTATTTATGTACTTTGATTGACGTGGCGAGTGTAAGCCAACTATGTATCTCCCCTTTTATTATCTATGTTACATGGGATGTTGTGAAGATTGCCTAACTTGCGACATTGCTTTCAATGCGGTTATGCCTCTAAGTCATGCCTCGACACGTAGGAGATATAGCCGCATCGAGGGCGTTACAGCCGGGTGTTCGGCCTCAGCATACTGAGACCAGAACACCTTCTCCGTCGAGCTTCCCTCCTCGGCTCGGTAGAAGGCGGCGGCATCCGACACGCTACGGGGCAAGTCTGCGAATGCTCCTGGAGAGCTCCGGATTCGGGTAAGTAACAAGTAATTCACTTTTACGTGCTTGCTTTGCATAAAGAATGCCTTACCCGCCGCTATCTTTTTTATTGCCTCAACCTCCTGGAGGGCCTTCTGGGCTTCGGCCTTGGCAGACTTGGCATCTTCAATGGCCGCCGCGAGCTCAGACTCTCGCGTCTTCGAGTCAAGCTCCAAACTCTCATGTTTTTTTCATGAGAGCCTAGAGCTCTTGCCGCACCTCACCAACCTGCTTCTCCCGCTCGGTGCGCTCCGTGGACACCCTATTCTCGGCCTCGGACAGCGCTTGCTTAAGGTTCGCCACCTCGGTTGTGGCCCCTACAATAGCCGCGTTAATCCTGTCACTTTTTGCAATTGCACCTTTCACATATTTCAATAAGGTATTTCTTACCTTCCTTCTCCTCGAGCTGCTGCTTGGCCAGGCCAAGCTCTTGCTCGGACCGCTCGAGGTTCTGCTTTAGCGTGCCCACCTCCGCTATCAGTGCGGCCGGATGCTAGCAGCGAAGCCTGCATACGCATATCGACTTACTTTTGTTAGACTCCTGTGAATTAGATCCTCTATTCGGCTTTTCTTTCCGAACGCCGAACAGAGTATCGGGGGCTACTGTCTATGCGGTAATATTTTTACATATTTTTTACTTACCTCAAAGCCTATTAGAAGGCTGGCACAGGCTTCAGTCAGTCCGCTCTTGGCAGACTGAACCTTCTGGATCACCTCACTCATAATAGTGTGGTGCCCCTCGTCGATGGAGGCGCCGTTAAGCATCTCCAGCAAATTGTCCGGTGCCTCTGGTTGGACGGAGGTCACCGGCTTGGTAGGCTTGCTCCTCTTGGAAGGAGGCTGCCTACCGGAGTCCGGAACCGTTGAAGGTTCCGGCGCAGTGTCCAGCTCAAGGCCGGACTTGGAGCCCTTGGGGGTACTATCCCCTTTACGCCTGGAGTCCGGGAGGTTGCCTTGCAGCGCCTCCAGGACCACCTCCTCCTGACTTGGAACCTGTTGGGATGCCACCTCGGCGCCGTCCGTAGGGTGGGGGGAGGAAGCCGTCGAAAGCGAATTCACATCCGACGAGTCCAGGGAGCCGCTCAACGACTCGTCGAGCCCGGCCTTGGGCAGACTGCACAATCATGTTCGACGTAAGGAAAAATTGTGCAATGGGGGAATACTATGAATCACTCTGGTATCCGGATACTTACGATTTCGCCAGGGGCTTGGCCCTGGGCGGCCACTCCTCTTCGCCGTCGTCGGCGTTGGTGGAGTAGTCCAGAGGAGGGGTCTTCCCCCTCTTGGACCCTTCGGCCTCCCCGGTTGGGGCGGCCTTCCTTTTCTTCCCTCCCCCCGCTGGGGGGAGAGGTCTCTTATTCCTCCTCCCCGTCTTCATGGGAGGAGTGCGCCTTGGAGTCGTCGGATGATGAATCCGACACCTCCTGGCGCCGGGCACTCTTTCGAGTCGTCGTGGCCTTCTTCTTGGCCTTCTTCTCCGGCACCATGTAGGGTGCCGGAACCAGCAGCTTCGCCAAGCGAGCGTCTACTGGGCCTTCGGGCAAAGGAGCCGGACAGTTGATCTGTCCGGACGTCTCCTGCCAATCCTGTCAAAGGTAAGGGAGCTTAGATCCCGCATGAAGTCAAACTATGAAAAACTAATACCCTGTAAAAGGTGAAAACAGCTTACCGCACGAGCGTGACGCTGCATGCTGAATCCGCGATCCTCGGTAGTGAATGCGGGGGCCTCGGTGCCCTTGAAAAGCACCTTCCAGGCATCTTCGTACGTCGTGTCGAAGAGCCTGCTCAGAGTTCGGTGCCGCGTCGGGTCAAACTCCCACAGGTTGAAAGCCCGTTGTTGACACGGGAGGATCCGGCGGATGAGCATAACCTGGACTATGTTGACAAGTTTGAGCTTCCTGTCCACCAGGGTTTGGACGCATGTTTGGAGTTCGGTCAGCTCTCCTTTTTTACCCCACGACAGGCCCGTCTCTTTCCAGGAGGCGAGCCGCGTAGGGGGTCCGGATCAGAACTCGGGGGCTGCGACCCATTCAGGGTCGCGCGGCTCGGTGATGTAAAACCACCCCGATTGCCACCCCTTTAGGGATTCCATGAAGGAGCCCTCGAACCATAGGACGTTGGGCATCTTGCCCACCATGGCGCCTCCACACTCCGCTTGGGTGCCACGCACCACCTTCGGCTTGACATTGAAAGTCTTGAGCCATAGGCCGAAATGGGGGCGGATGCGGAAGAAAGCCTCGCACACGACGATAAACGCCGAGATGTTGAGGACAAAGTTCGGGGCCAGATTGTGGAAATCCAGGCCATAGTAGAACATGAGCCCCCGGAAAAATGGGTGGAGAGGGAAGCCCAGTCCGCGGAGGAAATGGGGGAGGAACACCACCCTCTCATGGGGCCTAGGGGTGGGGATGAGCTGCCCCTCTTCGGGAAGCCGGTGCGCAATGTCGTTAGACAAGTATCCGTCCTTCCTCAGTCTTTTGATGTGTCCCTCCGTGACAGAGGAGACCATCCACTTGTCTCCCGCTCCGGACATGGCTGGAGAAGGTTGAGGTGGGGTGTGCGGACTTGGGCGCTGGAGCTCGAGTGCGCGGAAATGGATAGGCAAAGGAGGAAGAAGGCGTGGATGAAAAGGTGGATTCTTATCCCCTTATATGGGCGGATGCGACTATGCGCCCCCACCATCCTGGTAAAACTCGCTTATCTCCCAAGCACCGTAGTCAATGGCGCGGTTGGGTTACCCACACCCGTATTGATGAGAATCCCGGAATAAGGGGACACGATCTCTGCTTTAACAAGACGTGCCTAGGAAACCGCCTCGCTAAACGCACTGAGGTGGGACAGTAAAACGATTCAAATAAAGACTTGGCCACGGTGTGATGTCGTGCTACGGAATACGTCAGCAGATTAGATTTGTGTAAATATTATTCTCTCTATGGAAATATGTGGAAACCTATTTTGCAGAGCCAGACACTACCTTTGTGTTCAAAATCTTCTATGAAGTACTTGGAGGAGGAACCCGCCTTGCAATGCCGAAGACAATCTGCGCGCCGGGCTCGTCGTCATTGAAGCCTGGTTCAGGGGCTACTGAGGGAGTCCTAGATTAGGGGGTGTCCGGATAGCCGGACTATACCTTCGGCCGGACTCCTGGACTATGAAGATACAAGATTGAAGACTTCGTCCCGTGACCAGAAGGGACTTTCCTTGGCGTGGAAGGCAAGCTTGGTGATACGGATATGTAGATCCCCTACCATTGTAACCGACTCTGTGTAACCCTAGCCCTCTCCGGTGTCTATATAAACCGGAGAGTTTTAGTCCGTAGGAGGGAGAACAATCATACCATAGGGTAGCTTCTAGGGTTTAGCCTCTCTGATCTCATGGTAGATCTACTCTTGTACTACCCATATCATCAATATTAATCAAGCAGGACGTAGGGTTTTACCTCCATCAAGAGGGCCCGAACCTGGGTAAAACATCGTGTCCCCTGCCTCCTGTTACCATCCGCCTAGACGCACAGTTCGGGACCCCCTACCCGAGATCCGCCGGTTTTGACACCGATATAGTCCTTGAGAGTTTGCTTCATCCACAGCAATTGAGCACAGCAAGAACCCGCAGCAATGTACTTAGCTTCAGCAGTAGACAGTGATATGCAGTTCTGTTTCTTCGAGGACCAACAGACCAAGGATCGTCCAAGGAAATGACATGTACCAGATGTTGACTTGCGATCCACATGGTCACCAGCATAGTCAGAGTCAGAATATCTAATGAGATCAAAAGCCAAGCCCTTGGGGTACCATAATCCAAGTGTTGGTGTGTGAGCTAGATATCGAAGAATATGTTTCACAGCCTTGTGGTGTGATTCCTTCGGTGCAGCTTGAAATCGGGCACACATGCAAACACTAAGCATTATATCTGGCCTAGATGCACATAAGTACAATAAAGAACCAATCATGGAGCGGTATACCTTATAATCAAAGTCAATACCATTTTCATCAGTGCACAGATGGCCATTTGTGGGCATAGGAATTTTGACGCCTTTGCAATCTTGCATGCCGAATTTCCTCAGTACATCCTTGAGGTATTTATACTGAGATATGAATATGCCATTGCGTTGTTGATGAATTTGAAGACCTAAGAAGAATTTCAATCTCCCATCATAGACATTTGATATTCTTCACTCATCATATAGGCAAATTCATCACTATAACGTTGGTCAGTACAGCCAAAGATAATATCATCAACATATATTTGGCACACAAATAGTTCATCATCATAAGATTTAGTGAAAAGAGTAGGGTCGAGTGAACCGGGTTTGAAGCCTTTCTTCATGAGGAATTCCTTCAAAGTATCATACCACGCCCGAGGGGCCTGCTTGAGGCCATAGAGGGCCTTATTGAGTCTGAAGACTTTGTCAGGATGCTTTGGATCTTCAAAACCTGGGGGTTGAGCAACATATACTTCTTCCTCAAGCTTACCATTGAGGAATGCACTTTTCACATCCATTTGATATAAAGTGATATCATGATGGTTAGCATAAGAAAGTAATATGCGAATAGCCTCAAGTCTAGCAACATGTGCAAAAGTTTCATCGAAGTCAATTCCTTCAACCTGTGTGTAGCATTGAGCTACAAGTTGTGCTTTATTCCTCACCACAAGGCCATTTTCATCTTGCTTGTTCCGGTAGATCCACTTTGTGCCGATCATATTGTGCTTGCGAGGATCTGGACGTTTAACCAGTTCCCAAACGTTGTTGAGCTCGAACTGATGTAATTCTTCTTGCATGGCCTGAATCCACTCAGGCTCCAGAAATGCTTCATCTACCTTAGTGGGCTCTGTGATAGAGACGAAAGCAAAGTTCCCACAAAAGTTATATAAATGTGAAGCTCTTGAGCGTGTGAGAGGACCAGGAATGTTGATGTCGCTGATGATTTTCTCAATTTGCACTTCATTTGCGACGCAAGGATGAGCGGGTTGACATTGAGGAATTTGATCAGCATTTTCTTCAGCGTCATTTTCCTCAGGTGCACCAGCATGACGTTCTTCATGTTCTGGAATAACTTCTTCAGTAGATTCTTCAGTAGGAATAACATCCTCTGTAGCCTTGAGCTTAATAGATTCCTCAGGAGGTATTTCATCTGTCACAGGAGGTAGGTGCTCTCTTTGCGAGCCATTAGTCTCATCGAACCACACATCTATAGTTTCAACAACCTTGTAATGACAGGTGTTGAAGACTCCGTAGGTGTGCGAGTCCTTACCATAACCGAGCATAAAACCTTCATGTGCTTTCGGTGCAAATTTAGAACTATGATGAGGATCTCTAATCCAACATTTAGCACCGAAGACTTTGAAATAACTCACATTGGGTTTCTTGTCAGTGAGGAGTTCATAGGCAGTCTTCTTGAAGAATTTGTGAAGATATACTCTGTTGATGATGTGGCATGTAGTATCAATTGCCTCAGGCCAGAAGCGAGGAGGCGTCTTGTACTCATCAAGCATAGTGCGGGCCATCTCAACAAGAGTCATGTTCTTGCGCTCCACGACGCCATTTTGCTGAGGAGTATAAGGACCAGATAACTCATGAGTGATACCAAGTTCATCAAGATAGTCATCAAGGCCAGTGTTCTTGAACTCAGTTCCATTATCACTTCTGATGTGCTTGATCTTCACACCAAAGTTGGTTGAAGCCCTCGAGGAAAATCGTTTGAAGACTTCCTGCACTTCAGTTTTGTAAGTGATAATATGGACCCATGTATATCAAGAATAATCATCAACAATGACAAAGCCATATAAGGATGCAGCATTAGTAAATGTGGCATAGTGGATAGGGCCAAAGAGATCCATGTGAAGCAATTCAAATGGTCGAGTAGTAGTCATGATAGTTTTTGCTGGATGCTTAGCCTTGGTCATCTTTCCAGCTTCACAGGCTCCGCATAAGTGATCCTTGAGGAATTTAACATTTTCAATGCCAATGACATGCTTCTTCTTCGTGAGCATGTGCAGATTCCTCATGCCAGCATGACCAAGTCATCGATGCCATAGCCAGCCTTCTGAAGCTTTTGCAAGTAGACATGTAGCAGGTTGTGGTCCTGTAGAGAAATCAACAATACACAAATCTCCTCTCCTAAAGCCTTCGAAGACTTTGGAATTGTCAGCTTCCATGATCACAACACAACGATACTTGCCAAAGACAACCACCATATCAAGATCACAAAGCATTGAGACAGACACGTGGTTGAACCCTAAGGACTCAACAAGCATGACTTTGTCCATGTGTTGATCCTTTGAGATTGCAACCTTACCTAGACCCAATACCTTGCTTTTTCCTTTGTCAGCGTAGGTGATGTGCTTCAGATGTGATGAAGATAAAGCAGTTTCCATCAATAAGCTCCTGTCACCAGTCATGTGATTTGTACATCCACTATCGAGGACCCACTCAGTGGCTTTGGGTTGATCATCCTGCAGATGAATTAGTGCAACTTACAAACTCATATACTTCATCAGTGAAGAATATGACATCAATTTCATCATACAATGGAACAGATAAAATAGTATGAGGACGTGAGAAATGAAAATTCATTTCTTCATGATTAGCTTGCGTCCTTTCAAGCATATTCAGGTCTCCAGCAAATTCATCAGACGTTTAAGTTCGTCTGGAGACCTAACCCTGCATAAGAGGTTAGTTCTTTTTCTTCACCACCCACATCTGAAGGGGTGGCAAGAGTTCATCATTCTGCGAGCTCCATAAGAGAAAGGTGGCATAGATGCCAATCCACCTCGTTTCACATAAGAGTGGTTAGGGTAAGCATAAGAGTAAGCAGAGAAATTCTTCGAGGACTTATGAACATAATGATTTCAAGAATAATGCACATATCCATAATCCTTAGATCTTCCCTGCGAAACAAAGTTGTTAGCACGATAATAATCATATGAGGACTTTGATCCTTTTGAGGAATTTGATCCACGTGAGGAGTTTGGTTCGTATGAGGACTTGGATCCATATGAAGAATTTGGTCTGGGGTTCCTATTCTTCACAGGTGGTGTCATGATGACATTCACCTGAAGATTTTCAAGGCACCTTTTGGAAACCCAGATTTTCTTCATAGGAGAACCGTTCCTGTAGTTAGTGCCAACATATCTAGCAAATACTTCACCATTCTGATTTTTGAACAGTTTATAGTTGGAGTCAATTGACTCATCAGAAGAATATGAAGATTCACATGTAAAGCGAGATAAGGTAGATGGATCCACTGAAGGTCCCTTTGCAGCAACCCATGAGGTTTTGGGATACTGCTCAGGTTTCCAGTAGGACCCATCAGCATTGATTTTCCTTTCCAAGGCAATACCCTCTTTCCTAGGGTTCCTTTTTAGAATCTGCTTTTTAAGCACGTCACAAAGAGCCTGATGCCCTTTGAGGCTTTTGTACATGCCTGCCATATACAATTCCTTCAGCCCTGCATCATCAGTGATACTAGCAATGTCCTCAGATGAGGAATTAGTGATAGCAGAGGCAGTTGAAGAATTTGCAACAATGGAAGTATTTGAGCATTCAGGTGAAGAATTAGCAGTTTCACATTCAATGCACTTCAAGCATGGAGGAACAAATTCATCCTAAGCAGCGCTGATCTGTTGAGCGATTAATGAATCACACTCCTTCTGAAGATCTTCATAACTCACTCTTAACTGCTCAAGGTCTTGCTTTCTTTGAAGAAATTCATAAGAAAGCTTCTCATGATCAGATAGGAGAGTGTTATGATGACCTTGAAGATTGTCAAACTTGGACTAGAGTCCCTGAAGACTTTCAACCAATGCTTTTGAACGATCCATTTCTTCACCCAACATATCGTCGCTCTCATTTAGCATGTTTTGAACTTTTTCCAAAGCTCTTTGTTGTTTAGTGGCAAGGGAAGCAAGTTTAACATAACTAGGTCCAAATTCATCACCAGATTCATCATCACTTGACTCAGATAAGTAGCAATCAGTTACCTTGGCACCTTTTGCCATAAGGCATGGTGCAGAGGATGATGATTCTGGATTGAAAGTCATAGCCTTGCGCGATTCCATGAATTCTTCGAACCAGGGTTCATGGTGAGATCGATGGCCTTCATAGACCTTAGAGAGTCGGTCCTAGATGAGTTTCATGGCTGAGATGCATAACGTTCCTGAACTGGTTTTGTGACAAGCTGGAGCAGATGATGTCCTTCGCCGTGAGGTTGAGTAGCGTGTACTTCCGAATATCATCAGCCTCCGCCATCTTGCATAGGTCAGTAAGACCAATTTCGGTGACGGTCCAGAGTTCGTTGTTCATCGCCATGAGGCGCTTCTTCATCATGGCCTTCCACTTGGGATAATCATGACCGTCAAAGATGGGGCAAGTTACAGTCTTCATTCCTGTGGTCGACATAACTAAAACTCCAGGCGGTTAAACCAAAATCACACAGAACAAGGGAGTACCTTGCTCTGATACCAATTGAAAGTGCGTTATATCAACTAGAGGGGGTGAATAGGCGATTTTTATGAATTCTTCATTGAGGAATTTCAGGGTGAGGAAATTCCTTAGCGGAGAACTAATTGTAGCGGAATAAGTACTCAGAAGTAAACATAACATAACACAAGCATGGTCATCATGATGAAATGAAGACAAGCATAGAGTACGGAAAGCGTAAACACAGGATGACACAGGATGAAGACAAACAGACTGAAGAAATTGAACTGAGGAAATTGAGAAGGTCTTCAGTCAAAGTCTTCAAACAGATATGAACAAGCACTCAACACATAAATGAGGAAATAAAAGGGTTGAGGAAATGGAACCAGGTAGCTTGGTGAAGACAATGATTTGGTATACTAGTTCCAACTGCTGTGACAGTTGTACGTCTGGTTAGGGCGGCTAGGTATCTAAACCTGAGGACACACAGTCCCGGACACCCAGTCCTGAACACGCAGTTCAGAACACTCAGTCCTCACCATATTCCCCTTGAGCTAAGGTCAGACAGACCTCACCCAATCACTCGTGGTAAGTCTTCAGGTGACTTCCGAACCTTCATAGACTCGGTCACTCGGCGATCCACAATTCCTCTTGGATGCTCTAGACCATGACGCCTAACCGTCTGGAAGATGCATAGTCTTCAAAGGTAACAAGCGTCGGATCCACGCAGGATCAATCTCTTCAGTGATGCTCAATCACTTGGGGTTTGTAGGTGTTTGGGTTTGGATTTTCCTCACTTGATGATTTTCACTCAAAGTCCTCGGAGGATGGGATGCTCTCAAATGACAAGTGTCAGTTTCTCTCGGAGCAGCCAACCAGCTAGTGTTGTAGGGGCGGCTATTTATAGCCTAGGGAGCAGCCCGACATGATAAGACATAAATGCCCTTCAATGATATGACCGTTAGGTGGGTAGATATTTTGGGACAGCTGGCCCATAGCACAGCAACGGTCAGAATTTTGAGTATCAAATTCCTCAAGGCTATCATGTTCCTCACTGTGTAGGCAATCCGCACTGGTGAATTCCTAACTCCTCAGTCAGAACAAATTCCTCAGAGACCAGAAGAACTTCGTCTCTGTCACTGAAGAATATGACTGAACCGTATGAGCTTTCCAATGGCTTCACTCGAAGGGATTGGTAGGTGTAGGATTTTGAGTTGAGCATCACATGGAAATTTTTCCTTAGTATTTCCTCGACCCCCTTTAACAGTACGGTGTTTCCTATGACTCAAGAAAGAGAAAATGAAACTACAAAAATAAAAGTCGTCATGCTTCATGTTCCTCAAATGAATACCAAGTCTTCAAGGTCACACCAATTTATTCACTTTCAAAGTCTTCAGAAAGTCTTCAGAAATCCAAAGTCTTCAGTCCAAGAACTTCATTTTTAGGGGTCGACTTTCTCTGTAAATATCAAACTCCTCATAGACTTATAGACCTGTGTACACTCACAAACGCATTAGTCCCTTAACATATAAGTCTTTAATACACCAAAATCACTAAGGGGCACTAGATGCACTTACACAACCTGTTAGGATGGCAGACTCTAAGTCGCTAGTATATGATAATAACCCAACTTGGCTGGATTCTCATGATGATATTGAATGGTAGAGGTTTTCAAACCGGGTTATATTATTCAAATCTTTAATAGCCAACATGGCTGGAATTTTATTATGGTTATCAATAACTGCTACCTCTTGAGCATTGCGTTGGTTTTCCCTTGAAGAGGAAACGGTGATGCAGCAAAGTAGCGTAAGTATTTCCCTCAGTTTTTGAAAACTAAGGTATCAATCCAGTAGGAGACTACACGCAAGTCCCTTGTGCCTACACAAACAAATAAGAACCTCGCAACCAACGCGATAAAGGGGTTGTCAATCCCTTCACGGTCACTTACGAGAGTGAGATCTGATAGAGATAATAATAATAATGAGATAAATATTTTTGGTATTTTTATGATATAGATTGCAAGTAAAGATTGCAAAATAAAATAGATTGGAAACTTACATGATAAAAGATAGACCCGGGGGCCATAGGTTTCACTAGTGGCTTCTCTCAAGATAGCATAAGTATTACGGTAGCTGAACAAATTATTGTCGAGCAATTGATAGAAAAGTGCATAATTATGAGAATATCTAGGCATGATCATGTATATAGGCATCACGTCCGCGACAAGTAGACCGAAACGATTCTGCATCTACTACTATTACTCCACACATCGACCGCTATCTAGCATGCATCTAGAGTATTAAGTTCATAAGAACAGAGTAACGCATTAGGCAGGATGACATGATGTAGAGGGATAAACTCAAGCAATATGATATAAACCCCATCTTTTTATCCTCGATGGCAACAATACAATACATGCCTTGCTGCCCCTGCTGTCACTAGGAAAGGACACCGCAAGATTGAACCCAAAGCTAAGCACTTCTCCCATTGCAAGAAAGATCAATCTAGTAGGCCAAACCAAACTGATAATTCGAAGAGACTTGCAAAGATAACCAATCATACATAAAAGAATTCAGAGAAGAATCAAATATTGTTCATAGATAAACTTGATCATAAACCCACAATTCATCGGATCTCGACAAACACACCGCAAAAAGAGTTACATCAAATAGATCTCCAAGAAGTCGAGGAGAACATTGTATTGAGATCCAAAGAGAGAGAAGAAACCATGTAGCTAATAACTATGGACCCGAAGGTCTGTGGTAAACTACTCAAACATCATCGGAGAGGCTATGGTGTTGATGTAGAAGCCCGTCGTGATCGATTCCCCCTCCGACGGAGCTCCGGAAAAGGCCTCAAGATGGGATCTCTTGGGTATAGAAGCTTGCGGTGGTGGAAATAGGGTTTCGTGGTGCTCCTGGATGTTTTCGGGGTATATGGATATATATAGGAGGAATAAGTAGGTCGGTGGAGCTGCGAGGGGCCCATGAGGGTGGGGGGCAGGCGCGCCTCCCTGCCTCGTGGCTCCCTCGTTTCTTTCTTGACGTCCACTCCAAGTCCCCTGGATCACGTTTGTTCCAAAAATAACTCTCCCGAAGGTTTCATTCCGTTTGGATTCCGTTTGATATTACTTTTCTACAAAACACTGAAATAGGCAAAAAAAATAGCAATTTGCACTGGGCCTTGGGTTAGTAGGTTAGTCCCAAAAATAATATGAAAGTGTATAAATAAGCCCATTAACATCCAAAACAGATAATATAATAGCATGGAACAATCAAAAATTATAGATATGTTGGAGACGTATCAATAACCAATATTATGATTGAGGTTTTCAAAGTCGCTTCAGCGCAATGGCTATTATTTTATCAATGGATATAATTTATTCTACAATGGAAGGAATAGTCCTGAGTCGCTGCAGGCTTACGACCCGGCACTTGGGGGTGATACGTCTCCAACGTATCTATAATTTTTGATTGCTCCATGCTATATTATCTACTATTTTGGACATTATTGGGCTTTATTTTCCACTTTTATATTATTTTTGGGACTAATCTATTAACCGGAGGCCCAGCCCAGAATTGTTGTTTTTTTGCCTATTTTAGGGTTTTGAAGAAAAGGATATCAAATGGAGTCCAAACGGAATTTTCTCACCGAACATGATCCAGGAGACTTGGACCCTACGTCAAGAAACAAAGGAGGAGCCCACGAGGTAGGGGCGCGCCTACCCCCCCCCCTAGGCGCGCCCTCCACCCTCATGGGCCCCCTGTTGCTCCACCGACGTACTCCTTCCTCCTATATATACGTACGTACACCCAAACGATCAGATACGGAGCCAAAACCCTAATTCCACCACCATAACTTCCTGTATCCACGAGATCCCATCTTGGGGCCTGTTCCGGAGCTCTACCGGAGGGGCCATCCATCACGGAGGGCTTCTACATCAACACCATAGCCTCTCCGATGAAGTGTGAGTAGTTTACCTCAGACCTTCGGGTCCATAGTTATTAGCTAGATGTCTTCTTCTCTCTTTTTGGATCTCAATACAATGTTCTCCCCCTCTCTTGTGGAGATCTATTCGATGTAATCTTCTTTTTGCGGTGTGTTTGTTGAGACCGATGAATTGTGGGTTTATGATCAAGATTATCTATGAACAATATTTGAATCTTCTCTGAATTCTTTTATGTATGATTGGTTATCTTTGCAAGTCTCTTCGAATTATCAGTTTGGTTTGGCCCACTAGATTGATCTTTCTTGCAATGGGAGAAGTGCTTAGCTTTGGGTTCAATCTTGCGGTGTCCTTTCCCAGTGACAGTAGG
The DNA here is from genome assembly GCF_056163025.1 of Triticum urartu. Classification (NCBI taxonomy): domain Eukaryota; kingdom Viridiplantae; phylum Streptophyta; class Magnoliopsida; order Poales; family Poaceae; genus Triticum; species Triticum urartu. Next base: position 78,808,249 of record NC_141878.1, on the reverse strand, counting down.
GACAGCAAGGCACGTATTGTATTGTTGCCATCGAGGATAACAAGATGGGGGTTTTATCATATTGCATGAATTTATCCCTCTGCATCATGTCATCTTGCTTAAGGCGTTACTCTGTTTTCATGAACTTAATACTCTAGATGCATGCTGGATAGCGGTCGATGAGTTGAGTAATAGTAGTAGATGCAGGCAGGAGTTGGTCTACTTGTCTCGGACGTGATGCCTATATACATGATCATACCTAGATATTCTCATAACTATGCTCAATTCTGTCAATTGCTCAACAGTAATTCGTTCACCCACCGTAAAATACTTATGCTCTTGAGAGAAGGCACTAGTGAAACCTATGGCCCCTGGGTCTATCTTCCAATACTTAGTTATTTCCTTTGCTTTTATTTTACTTTGCATCTTTATCACAAAAATACCAAAAATATTATCTTATCATATCTATCAGATCTCACTCTCGTAAGTGACCGTGAAGGGATTGACAACCCCTTATCGTGTTGGTTGCGAGGAGTTATTTGTTTTGTGCGGGTACTAGGGACGCGCGCACAACCTCCTACTGGATTGATACCTTGGTTCTCAAAAACTGAGGGAAATACTTACGCTACTTTGCTGCATCATCCTTTCCTCTTCGGGGAAATCCAACGCAGTGCTCAAGAGGTAGCAGGGGGCTACATTATTCAAGTTGAGATTACATCAAATATGCAAGTCCCATGTCACTGCCAGCATGCACCATGACACTTTGGGGGCTAATGCAAAGTCATTTTTTCTCACCTTATTGAAGACCCGACTCATCACATTGTAATGAGCCGGCCCTTGAGGGCTACCAATTGCTCATGTCAACAATTCAAGGTACACAAGCTTTAATCCATTATATTGAAAGGTTTATTCCTCAGTTGGTAGAGTACAAAGCTCTTAACCTTGTGGACGTGGGTTCGAGCCCCGTGAAGAGGATTGCATCATATGATATTATTTTCAATGAAGTATATATAAAGTCCCAGCTCGGTATTATCTTACTGAGCCGGCCCTTGGGGGCTACACGTTGCTGCTCAAATCTACATGATCATATCTACAAAGTCCTTGCTCATTATTGCATAATGACCCGGCCCTTGGGGGCTACATTGGTTGAAGTTTTTATGAGCATAAGGCAATTACAAGTCCCATGTTGCTGCAAGCATGACAACCCGGCACTTGGGGGCTACATATGTTGAATATTCGGTTTTGATTAGTGATTGAGATGAACAACCCGGATTTCTTCAAGGTTGCAACACTTATATTGAAGCAAGTCTTAAGTTGTTACTACGTTCCCTTCTTAAGACTTGGGGGCTACAAGTGATATGCATATAAAGGAGGTACGCTTTCAAGCTTGATGTTAGCAACAATTATGACCCGGTGCCATCAATATTTACAAACCGACAGTTTTGGCAATGATAAACCGGCAAGTTCTACATCTTCAAGTTGGCTGAAAATCAGATGAGTATTTCAAGACCAATATTTTTTAAGCATTGAGAGCTGAATCAAATGAATTGTTCTTCATGATATTTATGTGAGAAGCCAATGTCAGCAAATTGGTTATGAAGCTGGTCTATTGACCCGGACTGTGCAGAAGAAGGAAATGACAATAACTTAAGGATTATCAGGTACCGGCTTCCAAGAAATTTTAACCCGAAGCCCAACCTGTCAAAATTTGTTCTTGTGTTTATTTTGCAGGACTAGTTTAACATGGATAAATCCAAATTAAATTGGGGGCTAATGTCAGGGAAATACCCCGCGGTGTAACCCAGCCGGAAGTATAACCCGGCCTGACTTGGCGACTCACTAATGACCCGCCCTGACTTCGCCACTCACTAAGTGACCCGCCCAGATCTCTCCACTCAATGATGACCCGACCGAGCTAGGCGACTCATTGGTGACCCGGCCGGCGGGTCAGAGGAGCAACAAGATCCGGAGGCCCAGTAGGCGGTTCAAGGAAGGCCGGCTCGTGTTATGGTGGGCTGGCTTAAGATAAAAGGCATATGGAATATTCCCTTACAAAGGAAGCAAGACTAGGACTCCACTTGTAATAGAGTAATCCTAATCCTAATAGGACTAGTCATGTAAGCCACCCCTTCAACATATATAAGGAGGGGCAGGGCACCCCAAGAGGGACAGGTTTTCAAGTTAGGTTTAGACAGACAAATCAATAGCTCTCGAGATAGAGCACCCTTATAATCATGATCATCATCATCATCAATATCAATGAAGCAGGATGTAGGCTTTTACCTCCATCATGAGGGGCCAAATCTGGGTAAAACCTCGCGTCTCTCGTCCCACTCAACCCCTCTCAAGCTACCACATAGATGCGTTGGCCTTGCGACTAAGTCCTTTCAACGAGGACATCTGTCGTGACAATTCCATGACACTCGTTGTGCGGCGAGCCGCAGCCTATCGGTGCGGACGCGCCTAGCTTGCTCTGCGGCACGCCATCGATCATGTTGTGCGGCGAGCTGTAGCCTGTCAGTGCTGACATGTCTATCTTGATCCGCGGTGCTCAAGCTCCATGCGCCAAAGGCCTTCTCAACCCTGGCGATGACGCGCATCGCGGCGTCGTCCATCGCGCCGCCGGGGAGCGCCTCGGCCTCGACGGGTCATGGCGCCTGCTCATTTTCCTCGTTGACGAGGTTGATGGCGGAGGCGGCGCTTTGGTGGGTTGGCATGCTTGGAAAAGGTGGATGTGCTACTGGCTACGCTTGTCGCCTTCGTGCGTCGCACGCCCCCTATGCGCAATATAGCAGGGTGGCGGGAAACAGGTGAGGAAATAGCGGGAAATGGTGGCGTGTTCATAAAACATCATCAATTAATGGAAACTTAGCATAGAAGAAACATCAAGCTAGCACAAGAAGTAGATGATGATCAGATGAACACGGACCACACTAGGGAACCCGTCAGTGATGAATTCATCAATCCAAAACGGTTGAATACTAGCAAGCGTTTGCCCACAACACACATTGTCAGAAAGTAATGCGGTAGACCTTCTTTAACATGTGTTAAAAATTAAAAATAAAATAAAAACAAACAGGTCGAATAGATCAACCATATGCCACGTATGCCAACAACACACATTGTCAGAAAGTAATGCGGTAGACCTTCTTTAATATGTGTTAAAAAAATAAAAATAAAATAAAAACAAGGACCTCGATGTTCCAGTCACCGATCTGATGGCTACTCCAGCCTGAGCACACTTAACTTGATAGTTTTCTTACATGAGCTACTGGTGGAACAGCTAGTCCTTGCTGATAGGAATGCCTCTTTGCATCCTTATGGCGTATCCGGCTGACCGCCCGTCCCACAATGGCCAATAGATGTTGTGTAGACAGAGCATATCACATACATCTTATTAGAAGCAATCGCCTGTGTTATTATCGGTCTTCGCACACATTTCTGATTACAGACCTATTTGCCGCGTATCACACACATCTTGTTATATTGAACCATTTTTGTTCTCTTGCCTAATCACAAACAGTTCATCCGAGTGAACCGTATGTTGTACATCGCACACACCTGGATCGGGCTGACCGTTTCTTTTATGTTTTCTAATCACAAACAGTTCATCCGAGTGAACCGTATGCTATACATCGCACGCACCTTCATCCGGTTGCCCATTTCTTTTGTTCCTCCTCATCGCAAACAGTTAATTGAGCTGAACCGTATGCCCTGCATCGCACACGCAACTAATATCTGAACCATGTTTGATGCATCCTCCATCGCAAACATTTTGCACCTTTTTTACGGTTATTTTACACCACCATTTGCAATTATGGCATCGCACACAGTTTCGTCGAAGGGTCTCTGATCATAGTGTCACGTTAGCAATATCGTGCAGTAGTGGAACATGTTGAACTTGCCTTTCCCCCTCATGCTAGACAAATTCTTTGCACCAAGTAGAGATACTACTTGTGCTTCTAAATATCCTTAAACCCAGTTTTGCCATGAGAGTCCACCATATCTACCCATGGATTGAGTAAGATCCTTCAAGTAAGTTGTCATTTTTGCAAGCAATAAAAATTGCTCTCTAAATATGTATGATCTATTAGCGTGGAGAAAATAAGCTTTATATGACCTTGTGATATGGAAGAAATAAAAGCGACGGACTTCATAATAAAGGTCCTTATCACAAGTGGCAATATAAATTGACGTTGTTTTGCATTAAGATTTTGTGTATCCAACCATAAAAGCACATGACAACCTCTGCTTCCCTCTGCGAAGGGCCTATCTTTTATTTTTGTCTTATACCTTATACAAGAGTCATGGCCATCTTCACCTTTCCTTTTTACACTTTATCCTTTGGCAAGCACTGTGTGTTGGAAAGATCCTGATATATATATATCCAATTGGATGTGGGTTTTCATAAAGCATTATTGTTGACGTTACCCTTGAGGTAAAAAGTTGGGAGGCAAAACTATAAGCCCCTATCTTTCTCTGTGTCCGATTAAAACTTCATACCCATAAGTATTGCGTGAGTGTTAGCAATTGTGAAAGACTAAATGATTGTTGAGTATGTGGACTTGTTGAAAAGCTCTTATATTGACTCTTTTCGATGTTATGATAGATTATAGTTGCTTCAATGACTGAGATTATAGTTTGCTAGTTTTTCAATGAAGTTTCTGATTCATATTTTACATTGTGAATAGATTGGTACTTCAGCATAAGAAATCATATGAATATATATATATATATATATATATATATATATATATATATATATATATATATATATATTGCTATTCTAAGAATGATCATGATGCCCTCATGTCCGTATTTTATTTTATCGACACCTCTATCTCTAAACATGTGGACATATTTTTCGATATCGGCTTCCGCTTGAGGACACGCGAGGTCTAAGCTTGGGGGAGTTGATACATCCATTTTGCATCATGCTTTTATATTGATATTTATTACATTATGGGCTGTTATTACACATTATTTCACAATACTTATGCCTTTTCTCTCTTATTTTATAAAGTTTAAAAGAAGAGGGACAATGCCGGGAGCTGGAATTCTGGGCTGGAAAAGGAGCAAATATTAGAGACCTATGCTGCACAACTCCAAAAGTCATGAAACTCTGCGAAAGCCAGTTTCGAAATATATTAAAAATATCGGGCGAAGAAAGCACCAGAGGGGGCCACCCACCGTCCACGAGGGTGGAGGGCGTGCCCTACCCCCCTGGGCGCGCCCCCTGCCTCGTGGGCCACCTGGCAGTCCCCCGATGCCCATTTTCTGGTATAAGGTGTCTTTTTCTCTGGAAAAAATCATAAGGAAGTTTTCGGGGTGAAGCGCTGCCGTTTCGAGGCGGAACCTTAGTGGAAGCAATCTAGGGCTCCGGCGGAGCTGTTCTGTCGGGGAAACATCCCTCCGGGAGGGGGAAATCGTCACCATCGTCATCACCATAAATTCTCTCATCGGGAGGGGGTCAATCTCCATCAACATCTTCACCAGCACCATCTGACGAGGACATGTATTGGGGGTAGGGTAACAGGCCTGACCTAAAGGCCCTACCCATGGACACCGTATACTTTGTACCGGGCCCCTGGGCCAGATCGTCGTCTAGATGTACCGCAACTTGAAAGTCACTCGGACGGCAACAACCACTCGGAGCATGGCACTTCACTCGACGAGCTCATTCCACTCGGCCGTGTAACTCACTCGGATATGCAAAGACCAATAGTCAGCATGACGGTTTTGTAGTGGGTAGGCATTATGGCATTGATGCTCCACCGTGTAACATAAGGGGTGAGGGGGTGACGCACTCTATATAAGCCACCCCCACCACTAGACTAGAGGGCTCTTTTCTTCCATCTCTCTCTCTCTTTCACCATTAGTCTTAGGACTACGGAGATCCGTTCTCCTCTCGTTGTAATCTTGGGATATATACTAAGATAAAACAAAGCCTCTCCGGAGCACGAGACGTAGGGTTGTTATCTCCACCGTGAAAGGCCCGAACTCGCTAAAACCATCGTGTCACCCATATGCATCTCGATAGATCATGCTCCTTTATCCTACCCCTCTTTTATTGTCGGAATCGTTACCACGACAGTTGGCGCCCACCATGGGGCATGGTGTCTATCGAGCCGCGATGCAGATGGTTTTTTATTTTATTCATCTATGTTTATTTTCGATTCTTATTGTTCATACTATTCATCTCAGCAGCGAGTAACAGAAGCATCAAAAAAGGAGGAGAAAAGATGCATCTTCACAGGACGTCATGCCGATGGATTCAAGCATGTACAAGAATCAAAGAGTAACAGACGCCGGTTCAGGTGGTCATCTTGCGCAGACCTGACGCAGCACAGAGCATAAGCTGCACGACGGCGACGCGGACACATGGCGGTTCCGCTCTTCGACATCTTCCTCCATCGCCCCGACGGATCGCCATGCCTAGCAGCGCGCCTCTCCTCCATCCGATTGGTGGCTTGGCTGCAGCTTCTGCGCGGGCTAGGTAGTCCCAGCCGGCCGGCCGACTCCCCGAGCGATGAAGCGCAGGAGCCAGCAAGCAGAGCTTCGTCCTCTGCAGATGCGGCCGCGCCTCTGCGGCGGCTCGTCGGTGACAATGAGGCCGACAGCTCGACGGTGACCTCCGCGGGGAGCCTCAGGCCCAGCGTAGCTCCGCCCGCACGCGGCCTCGCAGGACAACGCCGTCCCGCACTTCTCACGGGCCGCCTCACCTCATGCTGGGTCCATGCCAAAGCCGCCGCCGCCGCGCACCATGGACGACTAGGGAGCTGTGTGCCCCGCCTTTAACTCTCCCTCTAACCTTAATTCCTTCCCATTTATTTCCTGCATGCAGGGGATAAATGGACGTGGGAAAGGAAAAATTCCCTTGCATGCATTAACAGCCTTAACTCTTGCCTAATTATCACCTCCTGCATGCATGATACAGGTTTTGGACGTGGTCAACTCCATCAATGCATGGTAACGGCATTTGCGGCGGCAGGCGTTGGCGAATCCCCGGCGGTTCCTCCGTCCGACTCCAAGCGCTCGCCGATAGCCTGTACGATGGACCCAACACCACACCGCCGCAACTCGAAGCTGGCTCCGGCCTCGCATACGACAGCGTCTCCCGCCATGCCCAGCAGCTTCTCCCTCTGACGTTGATGGTTCGGCGGCAGCCTCTGCGGGTGCTCGGCAGCTCATCCCTTCTGTATTGTCTGCCTGCCGCAGCGTGGGCACACACTCCCTCCGGCTTCAACCACTCGGCAACATCTTCCTCTAGTCGGTATGGTCACTCTCAGATGGGACCAGCTCACTGGGACCAAACCGGATCACTGGCGCTCGATCGTCCGTTCGTGCGCCGCCACTCGGCCGCCCCTTCATCATCGCTCGACTCGACATGTCCTCAGCCGTCCTGCACGCGCCCTGCACACGGTCATGAAACTGCTCACGTCATCATTAAATTGCCTGACTCGGACGCCCCATGCGTCGCCGCTTCGCGGGATGTGTTTATATCACTCGAACGATCCATGCGTCATCACTTCATAGGACGCCTCCATTTCACTCAGAGACCCCGTGCATCGTCACTCCACGGGACGCGTCTACTTCACTCGACCGCCTCATGCGTCGCCACTTGATTGGTTACCTCATAACCACTCGGCCGCCCCGCACGTCGTTACTTGGTTGGTCACCTCATCACCACTCAGCAGCCCCGCGCGTCGCCATCGGTTGGTCACCTCATCACCACTCGGCCGCCTCGCGCGTCGTCTCTTGGTTGGTCACCTCATCATCACTCGGCCACCCCGCGCGTCGTTATCGGTTGGTCACCTCATCACCAATCAGCCGCTCCGCGCGTCGCCACTCGATTGGTCTCACCACTCGGTTGGTCACCTCAAAACCACTCGGCCGCCCGCGCGTCGCCACTCGGTTGGTCACCTCATCACCACTTGGCAGCCCCGCGCGTCGTCATCGGTTGGTCACCTCATCACCACTCGGCCGCCCCGCGCGTCGTCTCTTGCTTGGTCACCTCATCACCACTCGGCAGCCCCGCGTGTCGCCATCGGTTGGTCACCTCATCACCACTCACCCGCTCCGCGCGTCGCCTCTTGGTTGGTCACCTCATCACTACTCGGCCGCTCCGTGTCGCCTCTCGTTGGTCACCTCATCGCCACTCGGCCGCGTCGCGCGTCACCACTCGGTTGGTCACCTCATCACCACTCGGTCGCTCCGCGCGTCGCCTCTCGGTTGATCACCTCATTACCACTCGGCCGTTCCGTGCGTCGCCATTCGGTTGGTCACCTCATCACCACTTGACCGCTCCGCGCATCGCCTCTCGATTGGTCACCTCATCACCACTGGGCCGCTGCGCGTCGTCTCTCGGTTGGTCACCTCATCGCCACTCGGCCGCTCCGCGCATCGCCACTCGGTTGGTCACCTCATCACCACTCGGCCGCTCCGCGCATCACCTCTCGGTTGGTACCTCATCACCACTCGGCCGCTGCGCGTCGCCTCTCGGTTGGTCACCTCATCACCACTCGGCCGCTCCGAGCGTCGCCTCTCGGTTGGTCACCTCATCATCACTCGGCCGCTCTGCGCATCGTCACTCGGTTGGTCACCTCATTACCACTCGGCCGCTCCGCGCGTCGCCTCTCGGTTGGTCACCTCATCACCACTCGGTCGCTCCGCGCGTCCCCCTTGGTTGGTCACCTCATTATCACTTGGCCGCTCCGCATGTCGCCTCTTGGTTGGTCACCTCATCACCACTCGGCCGCTCGGCGCGTCGCCTCTCGGTTGGTCACCTCATCATTACTCGGCCGCTCCGCGCGTCGCCTCTCGATTGGTCACCTCATCACCACTCGGCCGCTCCGCGCGTCGCCTCTCAGTTGGTCACCTCATCATCACTCGCCCGTTCCGCACGTCGCCTCTTGGTTGGTCACCTCATCACCACTCGGCCGCTCCGCGTCGCCTCTCGTTGGTCACCTCATCGCCACTCGGCCGCGCCGCGCGTCCCCACTCGGTTGGTCACCTCATCACCACTCGGCCGCCCCGCGCGTCGCCACTCGGTTGGTCACCTCATCCCCACCCGGCAGCCCCGCGCGTCGCCATCGGTTGGTCACCTCATCACCACTCGGCCGCCCCGCGCGTCGCCTCTTGGTTGATAACCTCATCACCACTCGGCCGCCCCGCGCGTCGCCATCGGTTGGTCACCTCATCACCACTCAGCCACTTTGCGCGTCGCCACTCGGTTGGTCACCTCATCACCACTCGGCCACCTCGTGCGTTGTCATCGGTTGGTCACCTCATCATCACTCGGCCGCTCCGCGCGTCGCCACTCGGTTGGTCACCTCATCACCACTCGGCCGCTGCGCGTCGCCTCTCGGTTGGTCACCTCATCACCACTCGGCCGCTCCGCGCGTCGCCTCTTGGTTGGTCACCTCATCACCACTCGGCCGCTCCAAGCATCGCCTCTCGGTTGGTCACCTCATCACCACTCGGCCGCTCCACGCGTCGCCAGTCGGTTGGTCACCTCATCACCACTCGGCCACCTCGTGCGTTGTCATCGGTTGGTCACCTCATCATCACTCGGCCGCTCTGCGCGTCGCCACTCGGTTGGTCACCTCATCACCACTCGGCCGTTGCGCGTCGCCTCTCGGTTGGTCACCTCATCATCCCTCGGCCGCTCCGCGCGTCGCCTCTTGGTTGGTCACCTCATCACCACTCGGCCGCTCCAAGCATCGCCTCTCGGTTGGTCACCTCATCACCACTCGGCCGCTCCACGCGTCGCCACTCGGTTGGTCACCTCATCACCACTCGGCCTCTCCGCGTGTCGCCTCTCGGTTGGTCACCTCATCACCACTCGGCAGCTCCGCGCGTCGCCTCTTGGTTGGTCACCTCATCACCACTTGGCCGCTCCGCGCGTCGCCTCTCGGTTGGTCACCTCATCACCACTCGGCCGCTCCACGCGTCGCCTCTCGGTTGGTCACCTCATCACCACTAGGCCGCTCCGTGCGTCGCCACTTGGTTGGTCATCTCATCACCACTCGACCGCTCCGCGCTTCGCCTCTCGGTTGGTCACCTCATCACCACTGGGCCGCTCCGCGTCGTCTCTCGGTTGGTCACCTCATCGCCACTCGGCCGCTCCGCGCGTCGCCACTCGGTTGGTCACCTCATCACCACTCGGCCGCTCCGCGCATCGCCTCTCGGTTGGTCACCTCATCACCACTCGGCCTCTCCATGCGTCGCCTCTTGATTGGTCACCTCATCACCATTCGGCCGCTCCACGCGTCGCCCCTCGGTTGGTCACCTCATCACCACTCGGCTGCTCCGCGCGTCGCCACTCGGTTGATTACCTCATCACCACTTGGCCGCTCCACGCGTCGCCAGTTGGTTGGTCACCTCATCACAGCTAGGCCGTTCCGCGCGTCGCCTCTCGGTTTGTCACCTCATCACCACTTGGCCGCCCCGCACGTCGCCTATCGGTTGGTCACATCCTCGCCACTCGGCTGCCCCATGCGTCGCCACTCGGTTGGACACATCTACATCAATCGGCTGTCCCGCTCATTGCTATCGGTTGAACACATCTTCACCACTCGGCCACTCGCGCGCCTTCAGACAGCTAAGTTGTTTTACATTCTGTTATTTCCATCTTCCTGAGTATCCTGTAATTCACACATCACGTTCACTCGGAGGCCACGCCACTGAGTGTACCTCTACGCTCGACTGCTTATTTTTACATACTTGCTTAGTACTGGTTATGTGACTCCCGAGTCCAACTTCCATTTTTTCGCATACATCATTCACGAACACCATGTGTCGTTCTTCATTTTGAGTTTGCATCGGTCCTCCGGGGCTGCAACTCAGTCGAAACACTACACTTTTGTTTTATTTGAGCCAGTATTCCAATGAGTTCAGTCGGATCCGTAGCTTCGACAAGTTCGAACGGATCCTTCGCTCTTTTAGACTCTTGCTGGTCAACCAGCAAGCCCCTTGCACTCCCAGCGGGTGTCTATGGGTGTTATTCACACAAATCATTTCAGCACACATCAAATTTCCTCGAGAAATTATTTCGTTGGCTTGTGCCATTTTTTACACAAGTTACGCGATCACTTGACGGCCCTATGCGCCAACTTCATCACTGCTCGGACTTGGTCACCGTACCGGTCCTAGCGCACCACAACACCGAACTTGTCGCTCTGTTGACTTCAAATGCATCCGGCCAACCCCTCTGTGGAATCATCTTCATCGTATCAATGATATAGACCTCATCAGGCATGAGACAGATAAGTCCCTTTTATAATTAAACTTCACTCTTTTGCGAGTTTGCCTCTTTCGAGCCTCACTTGGAAGCTTCTCCTCATCTTTACCCGAGTCCGACTCGATGAATTGCAAATCATCCTTTCAAAACTATATTTCTCGTATTCTGACATGTCCGTTGTCGAAGCCTGTAGTATGCTCGGGGCTGCATCTCATTTGGAATGACACTCTCCTGGGTAGTCGGGTACTTCATCACCAGTCAGATCCTTCACTTCAACAAGTACATTCAATCCGCCACTTTGACAAGTTTTATAATCACCAGACGCTCTGCACGCCATCTTGTTGTGTCGCAACCACACTACACCGACCTCGTCGCTACATTAGCTTCGAAAGCATCTGGCTAACTCCTTCGAAGACCATTTCAGCCACTTGGCTGGACACGCAATCTTTCACTCGGCTGCCCCGCGCGCCGTCACTTGGCCACGCCGCGCGTCGTCACTCGGCCACTCCGCGCGTCACCACTTGGCCGGACACGTAGTCCTTCACTCGGCCACCTCGCGCATCCTCACTCGGCCATCCCGCACGTCGCCACTCGGTTGTGCACGTCTTCACCACTTGGTCGCTTCATGTGTCGCCTCTTGATTGTGCATGCCTTCACCACATGGCCGCCCCGCGCGTCACCACTTGGCTGGACACGTAGTGCTTCACTCGGCCACCTCGCACATCCTCACTCGACCGCCCCGCGCGCCGCCACTCCGTTGTGCACGTCTTCACCACTCGGCCGCCCCGCGCGTTGCCACTCAATTGTGCACGTCTTCATCATTCGACCACCTCGCACATCATGACTCGGCCGCTTCGCGCGTCGCCACTCGGTTGTGCACGTCTTCACCACTCGACTGCCCCGCGCGTCATCACTCGGTTGTACACATCATCGCCCCTCGGCCACCTCGCGTGTCACCATCATTTGGACATGTCTTTACCTCTACATCCCCAGCACATGAACGACTAAGTTACGCATATGATCAAACCTCATATCACACTCTGTAGCAAGCTTACCTCTTTCGAGCATCACTCGGGGGCTACGCACAGCCGTTGGCCATGGTGCCCTCAGGGGTTATGCCCATTCAATCAACCCATTGATCGCATCAGGAATATCTTTCTGACCATACATGCTCGTTCCGCCGAAAATCTATAAGGGTAGTACTGTCCACTCAGATGATCGCCCAAATCATCTCTTGAAGTCATCTTCAGGACTGCAAAAGGGTGAAAACGACGCTCCTCTACGGATACACTTGGCCCTTATCCTAGGCTCCAAGGCGTCAGTTTCACAAACTTGGACTCAGAGATGGCATGTGCTGGTGTTCCCCCGGGATAATGAGTGGCATCTCTCCGGAGAGTTAGCCCACGCATTAGCCTCGCCACTCGGGTTTCATGGCACATCCATGTCAGACCACTAGTCTATCTCCTCCGGGAGACATACGAGTGCCACCAAGTTTTTCCTTGCAGTCAACATACTCCGATCAATTGGGAAGCACGTCCACTCGGACAAATACCCCTTTCACGCAAAATATAACGGTCAATATAATAAGTACTATGATAACCCACAAGTATAGGGGACCGCAATAGTTTTCGATAAGTAAGAGTGTTGAACCCAACGAGGAGCTAAAGGCAGAACAAATATTCCCTCAAGTTCTATCGACCACCGATACAACTCTACGTACGCTTGACGTTCACTTTACCTAGAACAAGTATGAAACTAGAAGCACTTTATAGGTGTTTTTGGATAGGTTTGCAAGATAATAAAGAGCACGTAAATAAAAGCTATGGGCTGTTTAGATAAAGACACAATTAAATTAGTTTTAGTAGAGAGCTTGTTGTTACGAGAAAGTTATTTGTCCCTGGGCAATCGATAACTAGACCGGTAATCATTATTGCAATTTTATATGAGGGAGAGGCATAAGCTAACATACTTTCTCTACTTGGATCATATGCACTTATGATTGGAACTCTAGCAAGCATCCGCAACTACTAAAGATCATTAAGGTAAAACCCAACCATAGCATTAAAGCATCAAGTCCTCTTTATCCCATACGCAACAACCCCCTTACTCGGGTTTGTGTTTCAGTCACTCACGCAACCCACTATAAGCGAATCATGAACGTATTGCAACACCCTACAGCGGGGATCCCTCACGCTTGCGCGACATGGAGAGCACCATAGGACAGCACCAATAATAAAACATGCAACTCAAACCAATCTTGATCATCAAATAGCCCATAGGACAAAATGGATCTACTCAAACATCATAGGATAGCCATACATCATTGGGAAATAATATATAGCGTTGAGCACCGTGTTTAAGTAGAGATTACAGCGGGTAAGAGAGGGGTTACACCTCTGCATAGAGGGGGAAGAGTTGGTGAAGATGGCGGTGAAGTTGTTGGTGAAGATTGCGGTGATGATGATGGCCCCGGTGGCACTCCGGCGCCACCGGAAGCGAGGGGGAGAGGGCCCCCCTCCTTATTCTTCTTCCTTGACCTCCTCCCTAGATGGGAGAAGGGTTTCCCCTCTGGTCCTTAGCCTCCATGGCGTGGGAGGGGCGAGAGCCCCTCCGAGATTGGATCTGTCTCTCTGTCTCTCTCTGTTTTTGCGTTCTCAGATTCTTCCCTTTCACCGTTTCTTATATTCCCGGAGATCCGTAACTCCGATTGGGCTGAAATTTTAACACGATCTCTATCCGGATATTAGCTTTCTTGCGGCGAAATAAGGGCACCAACCTCCTTACGGGGTGGCCACGAGGGTCAGGGGCGCGCCTGCCCCCCTGGGCGCGCCCCCCTGCCTCATGGGCCCCTCGAGCATCATCTCGCGTTGATTTCACTTCCCAAAAATCACATATATTCCAAAAAAAATCTCCGTCCGTTTTTATCCCCTTTGGACTCCGTTTGATATGGATTTCCTGCGAAACAAAAAACATGCAACAAACTGGAACTGGCATTGGGCACTGGATCAATACGTTAATCCCAAAAATAGTATAAAAAGTTGCCAAAAGTATATGAAAGTTGTAGAATATTGGCATGGAACAATCAAAAATTATAGATACGACGGAGACGTATCAGCATCCCCAAGCTTAATTCCTGCTCGTCCTCGAGTAGGTAAATGATAAAAAAGATAATTTTTGATGTGGAATGCTACCTAGCATAATCTTGATCACATATCTAATCATGGCATGAATATTAAGATACGAGTTATTCAAAGCAATAGTCTATCATTTGACATAAAAACAATAATACTTCAAGCCTACTAATAAAGCAATCATGTCTTTTCAAAATAACATGGCCAAAGAAAGTTATCCCTACAAAATCATATAGTCTGGCTATGCTCCATCTTCACCACACAAAATATTCACATCATGCACAACCTCGATGACAAGCCAAGCAATTTTTTCATACTTTTGACGTTCTCAAACCTTTTCAACTTTCACGCAATACATGAGCATGCACTACTAGGGAAAACCTTATACACAGAATCTTAGCAGCAGCGCGGCATAAAAAGAGGCGCTGCTGCTAATTAGTAGCAGCGCGGTTACGGAAAGCGCGCTACTGGTGCAAATTTAGCAGTAGCGCGTGATGTTTAAACCACGCTGCTACAAAAATCCACCGACAGTACACAACGACCTAAGTTTACCAGTAGCGCGGCATCAGGAAGCGCACTGCTGCTGATGCCATAGTAGTAGCGCTCTTTTTAGTCACGTCGCTGCTGCTAATTTTGAAATTGTCCACACGGTTGGCCCGTTTAGCAGTAGCGCATGATAGGAAAGCGCGTTGCTGCTACGCTCTTAGCAGCAGCGCACTTTTGCTCCCGCGCTACTACTATGATGCAGCACCCACCACCTTTTTCCACCTCCCCCTCCCCATCTCCTCTCCTCCCTTTCCCCTACCTCCCACATCCTCCCTCTCTCACTCTTCTTCTTCCTCAATACTTCTCCCCCCATTACTCTCCCTCTTCTACCTACCTTTCTCTCTCTTCATTACTTCTAGCTATAACTACACCACCTCCATTAATGCATCTCCTTTCTCTTTTTCCTTCCCCCTCCACTAGTTGAAGTTGTCTCCTCCCAAATTAGGTAGCTAGGTAGATGTAGCATTTAGTTAAGTGACCTATTTGCCCCTAACTAGATCTATCTTTGTCAAGAAGAGCTTTGTGCACTTTTGATCTCCCTACAACATCATCTCCACCGTGTGCTCGATCTCGAGATAGAGGTGATTAAAATTTCATGCTTTTGCAAAATGGAAATATGTTTATGTGTGTGTGATATGTTTATGGAAATTTTGTGTGTGGCATGAGTTGACGCCAAATTGTGCTTTTGAGTTGCCTATGTTTTGCCGAAATGTCGATTTATTTCCGTTTCGGCGAATTCCGGGCAAACTCTAGATCTATATATGTCCTATTTTTAAGGAAGGTCATGCCAAATTTTTGTATGACTTTGATGAATGCACGCATTTTTATAATCAATTTGTTTATTATTACCGTGCAGAGTTGACGATGGTCAGTGGAACGATGGTGGACAGGTGGTTGCGGTCGGCGATGCAGGACATGAAGGAAAATAACCTGACAGAGGTTTTATGTCCGTGTCGAAAATGCAAAGGAATAGTTTGGCTCGACCCCCATGACGATGGTCGTGTCGAAGCGCACCTGCTCATGACTGGTTTCATGGATGCCTATACTCGGTGGATAATTGAAGATGAGGATGATGATGTTGAGGATGCCGACGGGGCAGGCAATGATGACATGGGGCAAGACGAAGAGATGATCGATAATGGCGGCGGGGAAGAGGCCGGACATGGCGGCGGAGAAGGGGCCGGACATGGCGGCGGAGAGAACGACATGGACTCCACGCAGCAGAGTTCGTCGGTACTAAGTTCAATCGTGCGGGACCCTCATGTTCAAGCATTGCTTCGCAAGGAGACGAGTACTGAGAGAGCTGCTTCTAGAGAGGAGGCAAGCTGGAGCAACTGGTGGTAGACTCGAACACTCCATTGTATGATGGTTGCAATCCTGAGGTGACCCGCTTGAGTTTCACGCTCCAACTCCTGAAGATGAAGGCTAAAAACAAATGGACCGACACTAGCCTCGATGAGCATCTCAAGTACCTAAAGGATGTTCTTCCCGCGGGTAATCTATGTCCTAGTAGTGTTGATGAGGCCAAGAAGATCATGTGCCCTCTTGATCTGCCACACGTTAGATACCATGCATGCATCAACGATTGCATAATTTATCGGAAGGAGCACGCGGAAAAAACAAGCTGTCCGGTGTGCAATGCTTCTCGATACAAGAAGGCTGGGAAGAAATGTCCCCAGAAAGTGGTATGGTACTTACCGATCACTCCCCGTCTCCAGAGGTATTTTGTAGATCCCAAGGAAGCAAAGCTAATGCGCTGGCACACGGAGAGGAAGAAGCCCGACGATGGAGATGATCTGAAGCTGAGACACGTCAAGGATGGAAGCCAGTGGAGAGCGTTGAACAGCTTCTATCGGTATTTTGGATGTGATGCAAGGAACATCGTGCTCGGCGCGTGTACCGATGGCATGAATCCGTTTGGCAATCAGAACACCAACCATAGCACATGGCCCATGTTTGTATGGGTGTACAACCTCCCCCCTGGTTGTGCATGAAATCAAAGTACATTCACATGAGCATGCTTATTCAAGGGCCGAAACAACCAGGAAATAATATTAATTTGTATCTGGGGCTACTTCAAGAGGAGTTAGACATGTTATGGAAAACACCGGCCAAGACATGGGACGCCAGCAAAGGCGAGTATTTCAACATGAGAGCCACGCTGATCACGACAGTGCAGGACTATCTCGGTTACGGATATGTGGCAGGCCAGGTGTACCATGGATATTGCGGATGCATGCGGTGCATGGATGATACGACATCTCAGCAGCTAACGTCAAGGAAAGATGGCGGGTCTGGGAAAATCGTGTACATGGGGCATCGAAGATGGCTCGAACAGGACGACTCGTGGAGAAACTGTGGAGATCTATTCAATGGTCACGCTGAGCATCGAGGACCTCCACGTAAGTGGAGCGGTGCCGAAATCGATGAGTTGTTGAAAAACTGGAAGGAGTGCCCCGCGTCGGGAAAGACGATGAGAAAGGTGCCGGAGCCGCTGCTGAGGGTATGGAAGACGAGGTCTGTGTTCTGGGACTTGGAGTACTGGCACAAACTCAATACACCTCATTGCCTTGATCAAATGCATATATGTAAGAATGTCCTTGAGAGCTTGCTCGCAACACTGATGAACATGCCGGATAAGACCAAGGATGGGCCGAAGGCAAGAAAAGACTTGCAAGATTTGAAAATCAGGGAAGATCTGCACATGCCGCCCCGTAAAATGTCAGACGAGACAGAGACGGAGACAGAGGCACGGGAGAAGAAGGGCAAGAAAATAAAGAAATAGGATTATTGCCCCCCTTCTTGCTTCACCTTAAGTTAGGTTGAGATCCATCAATTCTTTAAGTGCCTTACCGGAGTCAAAGTTAGTTCCGGTTACTGTGGCAAGATAAGCAGATATCTAGACACGGACAAGAAAAGGTTCAGCGGGATGAAGTCTCATGACTGTCATGTGATGATGACGCAGATACTACCTGTTGCCCTTAGAGGGATAATGGACAAGCACGTCCGTGACACGCTTATTGGTCTCTGCAACTTTTTCGACGTCATCTCTCGAAAGTCGATTAGTGTGAAGCAGCTCTGAAGGCTACAGGAAGAGATCGTTGTGATACTAAATGAGCTTGAGATGTACTTCCCGCCCGCGTTCTTTGACGTCATGGTGCATCTGTGTGTCCATATTGTGGATGACATAATAGACCTGGGGTCGTCATTCCTGCACAACATGATGCCGTTTGAGAGGATGAATGGGATCATCAAAGGATTCTTTTGTAACATGTCCCGTCCGGATGGAAGCATCGTCCAGGGCTATTTGACACAAGAGTGCATCTCTTTCTGTGAGAATTTTCTATATGGCGCAGACCAGCCGCCTGGTGTTAGTGTTGGTTTGCCGTTAACAAGCACGATGGGAGGCTCGAAGGAGAAGGTCACTGCAACGGTTGCGGGAAATTGCACGTGGCATACTCAGATCGACGCAGCGACTTTGACAGAGCAAACTTGGTAGTGCTACAACATCTAGACGAGGTAGATCCTTTCGTGGCACTGCACAAAGAAATTATCGCAAAGAAGTATCGTGACCGGGGGGTATGCAAGACAGACGCCGAAGTTACTAGAGAGCACAACTCCACTTTCCTGCATTGGTTCAAAGAGCATATTATTGCTAATCCCCCGGAGGAGGGCTCTAAGGATGGATTGCTCATATACGCCTTAGCACATGGCCCCTCGCCCAACCTCGTAACCTATTAGGCATATGATATCAATGGATACACGTTCTACACGGAGGCCAAAGATATGGACAATGATGATCAGAACTCAGGGGTGATGATGGAATTCATGACCGGCAGCGACAACAGCGCAACTGAACGATTTTATGGAAGGGTCGAGGAGATCTGGGAGCTTGACTAGTCTGGACTGCACAACACGACGATGTTCCGTGTCAGATGGGCTAAGAATGTCGAAAAAGAAAACCGGATTTTCACTACCATGACTATACCCGACGCCAAGAGCGCTACCGTGAACGTTATCGCAAAAAACGAGCTATGGGTACACGCTAAGCACATGACACAATGCTTCTTCATAACCGACCCATGCAATCCCAGTCGTGTTGTCGTGAGGAGAGGCAAAAGGAACATCATTGGAATGGATGGAGTCGCCAACGAGGAAGACTATGATCAGTACGGCAACCCAATGAGGGAAGATGACGATGATGATGAAGTATACGTGAAAAGAAGAATCAATACTACATTACCTAAGAAAAATCGTACTCCATGGAAAAGGCAAAGTCACAATGAGGGGCTCAATTATTCTTCGACGAACAAGAAGGGAAAGAAGCTGACTCGAAAACAAAAACGTCAGCGCTGAGGAATCGGTCAAATGATGTAATATATTATTCTGTTACCCTTTTTGAACTGACGGTTTCAGGTGGTTGTACTGATGTTTTCGAAGCGGTTGAACTGATGCTTTCAGTTGTGTTTAACAGATCGTCTTCTTTAGTTCAAAAACTTTTTGTCATTTTTTGTCGGAACGTGGCGTGTAATATATCGTTGGAAAGCTCTTGACAACCATATTTCAAGTATATTGAACGTTTTTGCAAAATCATTATGGTTTAAGAGCAGTTTTGGAAAAACCATTTTTTCCAAAATCGAAAACGTGAATCGTATTTTGGACTCAATTTTCAAACGGTTTGTCAGAATTGAGCAAATAAGATGGCATTGGAAAGCTGGTTAAAATCCGCATCTTCCATATATGTATTGTTTTTTCTAATTCTATATGATTTAAAAGTAATTTGAAAAATGGTGAAATTCTGTGCGAAACATATTTTCGCGATTTTTTGCAAACGGTTTTTCAGATTGACGCAAATGATACGGCGTTGGAAAGCTATGTAAAATGCGCAACTTTTTCATATAGAAATGTTTTTCTAATTCCTTACGGTTTAAAAACGAATTCGAATACGGTCAAATTTGATTTTGAACGAGTTTTTTTTAAGTTTGTCGAAATATGGCAAATAATATACCGTTGGATAGCTATCGAAAATGCGAAACTTAGTCATGTTATACGTTTTCTCTACTTCGCAACCGTTTAAGAGTAATTTTGAATACGGCATGACAGATCCTGCTGTTTTCTCGTGTGAAAAATAGAGTAGTCGTACTGATATATATGTTTGTTTGTACTGAGCTATTTTTTGTAGAGTAATTTTCAATGGTTCCAGAAAAGGGTACTTGTACTGATGCTTGCATGGGTTTGTACTAAGCGTGTTTTCACTAACTAGACTTTGCTCTGTTTTTTTGATAATATTTTTCTCGTAAGTTTTCAACGGTTTACTGTATCGTCGCCCCTGTACTTGTATGGTTTGTATCATCGAACTGAATGATATTTTATTCAAAAAGAAAATGTGTTTGTTTTGTTTCCTTTTTTAACTCAAATTTTTTTTGACAACGTTGTTCTGAACTTCTCTCATTTTACGACTTGTACTGAGGTACTTACTAAGTAGGATTTTCATGGGGTTTCTTTTTTTGCTTGAACTTTACAATTTGAATTTCTGCCATTTCTTTTATTCCGAACAGACCACTGTTTTTAACTCATACTGAGGTACTTACTACGCCCGAGCTGGGGTGGCTCAAGCACGATGGAGTTGTGGACGGCGCCAAGCACGTCGGTGGACTGACGTCGCAGGTGCCGGTGCTGGAATAGCTCCATCTCTGGCTTTACCCATGGCGTCGCGCCAGATGGCGAAAGGTTGCCTGGCGGCCGGGCCTCGTGCGAACTGATGCACGCGCATCACCTGGCCGGCCGGGAGGTGGAGGCGCGCTGGCGAAGGGGAGGAGGCGGGGGCAGGGAGGATGAGGCCGGGCAGCGTTGCGCGTGGGGAGGGAGGCGGCGGTGCGCGGGGAGGGAGGCGGCGGCGCGGTGGGGGGCCGGTGGCTGGGGCGGTGGGGGCCGGTGGCTGGGGCGGCGGCGCGGTGGTGAGGCCGATGGTCGGTGCGGCCTATCCACTCACTGCAGAAGAAGGAAGGTGGAAGAAGTGGTGGGCCGCGGGGAGGTTCAGTTCGATGGGCTCCGTCGGCGGCCAGTCACGGCGCCGCGGGCTCCCTCGCTCCGGCTGACGCCGTCGCTCGCTCGCCCACGATGGCTGCCTCCGACGGAAGGAGGTGGGTTAGGTTCAGGATGGCTCGGGGAGTTTCTATGGTGTAGCTCGTCGCGTCCTTATAGAGCCCAGGGCTAACCGAATAATATTCTATTACTAGTAACAGAATAGTCCAGCCCTATATATATATATATATATATGTGTGTGTGTGTGTGTTCCTATTTTGTATACACACTTAGCCATTATTATGCATGGGTCCAATGATGTAATATATATGTTCCTATTTTGCATACATATTTAACCGTCAAATGATGCAATATATATCGCCTTCCCTTCGTTCACTGCTCTCGGAAAAAAAAGTGAGAAAAATAAAGGAAAAGAAAAAGGGAAACTGGTTATAGCAGTAGCGCTTTACTGAAAAAGAGCTACAACAAGTCAAGGTAGCAGTAGCGGTTTCTGTATAAAACCGCTATAGCTGCCTTTAATAGTAGTAGCGCGTTTTGTCTAAACGCGCTACTGCTACATCCACTTAACCCAAAATTCTCGCTCTCCCTGCTTCATCCCGCCTCTTTTCTCCCAAATCCCCACTCTCTTCCCCCTGTCGCACCGCCGCGCCCGACCCGTCCCCGGCGCTCACCCCCGGCGCCGGCGCTCGCCCCCGACCCCGGTGCGCTCGCCCCCGACCCATCGGCCCTCGCCTCCCTCCTCTGCTTCCTCCTCTCCCAACCTCGGCCGTCGTCGGGCCTGCCTCGTCGCCCCTGCACCCTCTGTAAACCACCCCCCTCTCTCTCTCTGCTAGCTAGGGTTCTTCGGTTAATTTACTTAGGTTTTAGTTATGTTAATTAGGTTGTCTATTTAGTTATTAATTTAGATAGGTTTCAAAATTAGCTGAATTTATATGCAAATTTGAACTGGACATGTGATATGTGGATATGTCATGTTTTGGTAAATGATCCGAGTGGCCTATGTTACGCCGGAATGTTGATTCATTTCCGTTCCGGTGAATTTTAGGCGCTCGATATGTCCATTTTTTAGCAAAGGTCATGCCGAAATTTCCCGTGAATAAAGGCATGATTTGTGCTACATAGTTGGCATATCGAGTGCTGGCACATAGATTTCTTTTTTATGTCATTTCTCATTTATTCATACATTTAGAAATAAATGAGGACACTTAATCATGGGAAACATGTCGAACAACGAAGAAACTGGGCCTTCTGACCAAGATGCATACGAGATGGATTATCAGGGTGAACAAGACTACCTCGACTTTTTGACTGCTAAGCAAGGTTTGCCGGTCCGCCTCGATGATGGTACTGACGTCGACATCGAAACCGACGCGCCGGCACCGATGGCGGCGCCGAGACCGGTGGGGAAGGTACCGGCGGGGAAGATACCGGCGGGGAAGGTACCGGCGCTGATGCCGCTACCGAAAAGAGGAAGCATAAGAAGCAGAGGATACGAAAACCTAACAAACTAGGGATTGGATGACTTGTGATCACAAAGATGGCACCTGGCAAGTTTGAGCCGTTAGAGCCGGAAGAACCGCGCAAGTGCTATGGGAACCAAGTAGGATGCATCCTACGGGAATGCGCGAGCATCAACTACGATGACTTAAGGAGTAAAGAACATTTGACGCAGTTGCTCCTAACGAAGTTGCACAAGAGATTCAAGTTCCCCGACCGGGATGATAACATAGAACAACCGTGGGATGATCCGAAGATGAAAAAGATTAACAATCACGCCATGGGCATGTTCAGCAATGATTTGGCCTCCTGGAAAGGGAGGGTGAAACGAGCTATTGAGGCTGAGGAACCCCTGTCCAAGATTCTGGAGGAAAATCCGACACTTACGGAAGAGGAGTTCGAAAAGTTCAAGGACACTTGCGCTACCGAGGACGCCAAGGCTAAGGCTGCGAAATTCAAGAGCCTTCAGCAAAGGAACATGGGGAAGCATCGCCTCGGAAGCCATGGCTACCTCGGTAAAAGGCCCATATGGGATAAGGAGGACGCGGAACGTGAAGCCGCAGGTCTCCCAAACCCCTTCACGAAGTTCACCAACCCCTTGGATCGTGACTTCATCAGGGCCCGCTACAAGTGGGACAAGGAGAAAAAGGTTTTTTACACGGACCAGATCATGAGGAAACTGATTACACTACTGGAGAAGCAACACCAGCTTGCAGCCGAAAGCCCTACTTCTCCGATGAGGCCCAAGTGGGACACCCCTCTCAACTGGGCCTTGAACGAACTTAAGGGACTCCCTTTGGGCCAGCGGCCGCAATATGGTCGTGTGCACGGCGCTGGAGACGGCGCCACGTGGAAGGTGTTTTACAACAAGGGCCCGGAGGCCAAGAAGCAGAAAAAGAAGTTTAGTCAGGCGGACATCGACGCGAAGGTGAAGCTTGCGGTCAAGAAAAAAGCAGCTGAGGATGCGAAAAAAGCAGCCGAGGACAAATATAAGTTGCTACAGCAGGCAGTCAATGCGGCTATAACTGCCTGTAGAAATGATTTCGCTACTAACTTGGTTCCAGTTATCATCAACTGCATGATGGAAAATCCAGACAAGACGGTACATGATTTCCCATTTCCCAGTTTCGTCGGGAGCAACTCCATGAACAACAACACCATCGCACCATCACTTGCCCACGCAACCGGGCCTCCTCTCGCAGCCGCTCCCTCTCATAGCAGCCCGTCCTCAGTCTCTGGCGCGCTCGGTGGGCCTTCGTCTTTCGCTGAGCTCGACGCCATCATGGTAATTACATGTCGCACACACACACATATATATATATATAATATTCCATTTTTGTTGCCTTTCAGATGTTTTACGCCACAGACATATGTGTTTGCAGGCGAAAGAAACCCCGTGCACCATACTCTACTTGATCAAAGGCCAGAAGGTGGACGTGGGAAAGGGGATGATAATGGACCCCTTGCAACCCACGTTCCACAACCAGCCGATCCCCGCTGGGCACTTTAGGGTTAGCTTATCCAGTGTGAAATCGGGGCATGAGGATTTGCCTCCTCCAGTACAGCATGTGGGAGCGGACGATGAGACCCCGCCACGGATTGGAAGCTGCAAGGGTTGGGTGCTGCTATGGCCGAAGAATCTTATTCGTCTGGAGCCGACCGAGAGCACACCAATAACCACACATCAACAAGCATGTGCGGAGACCACCACCCCGCCTACGCAATTACCAGCTCCTGTAGTGCCGGGTGAGAGCGGCAGACGACATGATGAAGGGGGTGCAATAGTACTAGCTGATGTAATTTGTCCTGTAGAATAGAGAATGGATGATGAGACGGAGGTCGACCCTATGGATTTCCTCAATACAAACGCGTATGACTGTGACATAGAATTGATGAGTCAACCATATGACGAATCGGGCTATCAGCTTGCTAATGAGGATATGGATGATATGCCCGGGCAGGAAGGTCGTAGAAAAGATTGCAAAAAGTCTCTCTTCATGAAATCCTCATAGGACACGCCTGAAGATGCCACCTCAACACAGGCTCAACTAGACGGGCGCGAGGGTCGTACAGTACTTAGCCCGGGAACACTGGGGCAGGGGTTAAGGAAGGGTCTAGAAGGTGTGCCCAAGAAAAAGGAGAGAAAGAGATCGGGGATGATAGCTGCCTCCAAACAAGCCAGAGCACATAACAGCCAGACGATGCATTCTGAAGAGCGTGTACCCGTGAAAGGTGCGGCCATGTTCCATCTCACGGGCGATCCGATGCTACCGCTGATACCGCTGGAGGAACTATCAGGGGATCTCAGGAGACTGCACGACCATGTGCTGTCGACTGAGAAAAGCCTACTAGCCTCAAAGGGTCCAGGATATCCGACATACGCGGCTCGTGTGCCTGAGGGGAAGTGCTACGTCGAGACACGGCCCGCGGAGGTGTTCTTCCTGCGGTTTGACCATATCTTTGAGATGTTTCTGACAAGGCGGCTCGATTTTACAATCGTCCGCCTTTTTGCGCTACATATGAGCTCCGTCATGAAGAGTGAAGAAGTCTCGCAAATCTGTGTGGCGGATCCGTACTACATGCACGAGTCTTTCTTGAGTCTCGGCGACTTTGAGCGTGAAACTGCTAGGGAGTACCTCCAAAACTTCATGGTACAGAATAAGGACCGGGAAATTGTCCTCGTGCCTTATCATCCAAAGTAAGTCAGTTCCGGACAACCCTTTCATACATTTCAATCATTCCTTCTCTCTCTATGGGGAATAATTTGAGGTGTCTTTGCCCCGCAGCAACGGGCGCGCCGTCCGTATCGTTCTTTACCCGCAAGTCTCCCACGCCGTGTATTTTGACCCTTCCAGAGACTACGAGAAAAAAGACTACACCCACATAATGAATATTCTAGATGATGCTCTCCAAGGCTTCAGCATTAGAGGTGGCCACATGCAGATCATGAAACAAAGGAACAAGAAGATGGATTTCGCGCATAAAACTAACTTCTCCTGCATACATGTCCCAAAACCAAGCAAGAAGGATGGATTCTACATCGTCCATCTCATGATTCAGTTCAACACGGATCACCAAAAGCTTCGCATGAGAAGCAGAAATGATGATCATATCCACAAGTGGCTAGAATCTCATGGAGAAGCGGATTATAAACTTAGAGATGACTTCTTTCGCATCCAAAGCGACATTGCGACGATCATCATGAAAGAAGTCGTCGATGAGAAGGGGATGTTCCACCACGGCCCTATATCGCGAGCTGACGTCCGAACTCGCATAGGCATGCAACGTCTAGACCTCACGTCATTCAAGAAGCTAGGGTCCATCCTCGATGATATGGAAGGATGGAATTTCTAGTGATTTATGATGCCGATGATGATGATATGTGTCGGTTGAACTTGTATACTTTTTGTAGCGATGAAACTTTGTGATGTCCATGGTCCCTGCCGAACTTGCGTAATGCTACTTTGTTAGTTTGCGTACGATGACCTGCGTACCTCTAGTTAATTAATTTGCGTACTGTGTGATGCATCTAGTTGTTAACCCTTTCTTTTCGGTGTTGCTCTAGTATATTTTGTTGCATATATATGATTGTACATTCTCTTCATGAACATGCATCTCTAACAGGTACCTAGTTTCTTGATGGCGAGATGGAAGTGCTATGTCGTGTACAAAGGGAAGGTTCCGGGGGTGTACAACGAGTGGCATCAATGTCAGGCGCAAGTGAATGGGTTCTCGGGCGCCAGCCATAAAGGCTTCAAAAGCAGACAAGAAGGAGAAGCTAGTTACTTGAGGTTCACGCTAGCGCGAGAGAGGACTCGTAACCGCCACCTCATGTACTGCATAGTTCCGCTCTCACTCATAGTGATAGCTCTTCTCGCGTTTACCTTTGTTTAGATGGATGACGTTGTAGTTGCAAGTATTCGAGACTTGCATGTATCGCTATTTTCAAGATGATGACAAGATACCACTTTGTGTTGGATGATGATTATGATGAGACTATTTGTATGTATATGCTATGATTACATTTTTGGTCTCGAAGGCATTTGTATGTGTATCATGATGACATTTGTATGTGCTAAAGATTCTTCTATAAAGCCTGTTCAAATACAAAACAAATATGCCGAATTTTTTTACTAAAATTAGCAGTAGCGAGTGGAGAAAAGTTAGCAGCAGCGCGGTAGTAACAGTAGCGCGTACAGGAGAAGCACGCTATAGCTATTAGCAGTAGCGAGCTTCCACTAGGAGCGCTGCTGCTACACTTGTGTAGCAGTAGCGCTTGTGAGCACGCGCTACTGCTACGTGTTAGCTGTAGCACCTTATTAGTAGCGCCGGTACCCGCGCTATTGATACACCTAAAACCCGCGCTGCTGCTAGCCTTTTCCCTAGTAGTGGTGAGCCATGGACATAGCACTATAGGTGGAACAGAATGGTGGTTGTGGAGGAGAC
Organism: Triticum urartu; assembly: GCF_056163025.1. Classification (NCBI taxonomy): domain Eukaryota; kingdom Viridiplantae; phylum Streptophyta; class Magnoliopsida; order Poales; family Poaceae; genus Triticum; species Triticum urartu. The sequence goes on along the minus strand of NC_141878.1, from coordinate 78,781,363 downwards.
AAAAGGAGAAGATAGTCTCACATCAACTAGGCGTATCAACGGGCTATGGAGGTGCCCATCAATAGATATCAATGTGAGTGAGTAGGGATTGCCCTGCAACGGATGCACTAAGAGCTATAAGTGTATGAAAGCTCAGACTGAAAACTAAGTGGGTGTGCATCCAACTTGCTTGCTCATGAAGACCTCGGGCGTTTGAGGAAGCCCATCATCGGAATATACAAGCCAAGTTCTATAATGAAAATCCCCACTAGTATATGAAAGTGATAACTCAAGAGACTCTCCTGTATGAAGAACATGGTGCTACTTTGAAGCACAAGTGTGGTAAAAGGATAGTAACATTGCCCCTTCTCTCTTTTTCTCTCATTTTTTTCTTTTTTTTGGGCCTTCTCTTTTTTTGGCCTTTCTCTTTTTTTTCGTCCGGAGTCTCATCCTGACTTGTGGGGGAATCATAGTCTCCATCATCCTTTCCTCACTGGGACAATGCTCTAATAATGATGATCATCACACTTTTATTTACTTACAACTCAATATTACAACTCGATATCTAGAACAAAGATATGACTATATATGAATGCCTCCGGCGGTGTACCGGGATGTGCAATGATCTAGCGTAGCAATGACATCAAAAAACGGACAAGCCATGAAAACATCATGCTAGCTATCTTACGATCTTGCAAAGCAATATGACAATGAATGCTCAAGTCATGTATATGATGATGATGATGATGGAAGTTGCATGGCAATATATCTCGGAATGGCTATGGAAATGCCATGATAGGTAGGTATGGTGGCTGTTTTGAGGAAGGTAAATGGTGGGTTTATGGTACCGGCGAAAGTTGCACGGTACTAGAGAGGCTAGCAATGGTGGAAGGGTGAGAGTGCGTATAATCCATGGACTCAACATTAGTCATAAAGAACTCACATACTTATTGCAAAAATCTATTAGTCATCGAAACAAAGTACTACGCGCATGCTCCTAGGGGGATAGATTGGTAGGAAAAGACCATCGCTCGTCCCCGACCGCCACTCATAAGGAAGACAATCAATAAATAAATCATGCTCCAACTTCGTTACATAACGGTTCACCATACGTGCATGCTACGGGAATCACAAACTTCAACACAAGTATTTCTACAATCCACAACTACCCACTAGCATGACTCTAATATCACCATCTTTATATCGCAAAACTATTGCAAGGAATCAAACATATCATATTCAGTGATCTACAAGTTTTATGTAGGATTTTATGACTAACCATGTGAATGACCAATTCCTGTCATCTCTCTAAATAGATATAAGTGAAGAAAGAGAGTTTAATTCTTTCTACAAAAGATATGCCCACGCTCTAACAAGTATAAGTGAAGCAAAAGAGCATTCTATAAATGGCGGTTTTCTATGTAAAGAGAAACAGGCAATCCAAACTTCAAATGATATAAGTGAAGCACATGAAGCATTCTATAAAGCCATACTCAAAAGATATAAGTGAAGTTCAAAGAGAATTCTATAAATCAACCAAGGACTATCTCATACCAGCATGGTGCATAAAAGAAAAATGAAAACTAGATGCAAAAGACGCTCCAAGATTTGCACATATCGCATGAACGAAACAAATCCGAAAACATACCGATATTTGTTGAAGAAAGAAGGGATGCCTTCCGGGGCATACCCAAGCTTAGACGCTTGAGTCTCCTTGAATATTTACTTGGGGTGCCTTAGGCATCCCCAAGCTTAAGCTCTTACCTCTCTTCCTTCTTCTCACATCGAGACCTTCTCTATCATCGAACACTTCATCCACACAAAACTTCAACAGAAAACTCGGTAAGATCCGTTAGTACAATAAAGCAAATCACTACTCTAAGTACTGTTGAAAACCAATTCATATGTTGTTTTTGCATTGTGTCTACTGTAATATAGCTTTTCCATGGCTTAATCCACTGATATTTGATAGTTTCATCAAAACAAGCAAACTATGCATCAAAAACAGAATCTTTCTAAAACAGAACAGTCTGTAATAATCTGAACATTCACCATACTTCTGATACTTGAAAAATTCTGCCAAAATTAGGGAAAATAAACAATTTTCATATAAATACAGTTCAAAAAGAATCAGAACCATTTTACATTCCAGCTAAAAATGTAAAATCGCGCACTACAGCCAAAGTTTCTGTCCTGCACCGTACAAACCATCAAGCAAATGTAAACATCCTAAAGGCAAACCTTGGCACATTATTTTTATAATACAATGGAATTGTACAAGGGGGTAATTATTTTTGTTGAAAATTTTCTGTAATCAAGATTCACAAAGTTGCTGTGAGCATGAACAAAGTTCAAGGAGCTCTCCCACTTCAACAATGCTTGTCTTTCTCACTGTCACTTTCCTTTTTGAAAAATTTTTGGGTTCCCCTCTTTATTTTTGTTGTTTTTAAACTATATGAAAGCACTCAACAGAAATAAATGACTCTCTAAAACTTCCGGGTTGTCTCCCTGGCAGCGCTTTCTTTAAAGCCATTAAGCTAGGCATATAGTGCTCAAGTAATGAATCCACCCGGATCCCAAGGTATATCAAAGCCAATTTTAATTAACAATGATTTATAATTTAGTAGTGAACACAAAGTAACATATATCATGTAACAACGAAGTATAACTCTCTTCCTATGCATCGGCATGTCATAAAAGAACAATTTATGCACACATAGTAAAGGCCAATGCATAGTATAAACAGTTTCTTGCAATTTTGTCATATGGGAAACATAGAGAGGTGGAGATATAGTTCCTCTCTCATAATAATTGCAAGTAGGAGCATCAAGCACATGCATATTATACTCATCAAAATCATCATTTGTAGTAGTAAAAGGCAACCCATCAATATAATCCTTAATAAGTCCAAGCTTCTCCGATATAGTGTAGTCGGGAGAATTCAAAAAGATAATAGGACTATCATGCGTGGGTGCAATAGCAACAATTTCATTCATAACATAAAGAACTATAGAAAATTCATCTCCATAAGCATAATTCATATTGGCATCTTGGCCACAAGCATAGCAAGCATCATCAAAAAGGGATATTTCATAAGAATCAACGGGATCATAGCAATTATCGTATCATTCATCATCCTTTGGTAAGCATGAAGGGGAATTAAAAAATGTATGAGTTGAAGAGTTACTCTCATTAGAAGGTGGGCATGGGTGATCAATCCGCTCTTCCTCCTTTTGTTCTTCGCTCTCTTCCTCATCTTTTTCATCCAATGAGCTCACAGTTTCATCAACTTCTTCTTCCACAGATTCGTATAAAAATATTAGTCTCTTCTTGGACAGCGGAGACTTTCTTAATAAGCGCATTAATATAGGAATTATATTCATAATTATCATAGCAATATTTTAGGATAGCTAAATTTTCAGGCCTATAAACATCATCATCAAAAGCTTCATACTTTTCAAACAAAGATTCAATTTCATAAGCACCCTTAAAGGCAACAAATTCTTCTATTTGTTCCACATCATAGTAATTATATATACCATTAGCATAAGAAGCTAAGGTTTTATTATCATTAAATTCGCATAAAAAGGGAAGGTGTGGAGCCTTCATCCTAGAGCAACAAGTATAATCATATCTCAAGCATAGTTGCCTAGCATACCAATTCAATATATGAATTTGATCCCATAATAATTTACCTTTTTGTGTCAAGCGGTAATCCCTAAAGTATTCACGTTGATCCAACGTTACTCCTATTACATAATTGAATGGGGTTTTCTCAGGATTATTAAAGTAGTACATAATATTTTTCACATACTGAGCATCAAGGGTTTTAGGAGGTTCCCCATCTCCATGAGTAGCAGGTACACCTAATTTTTTTGGTATTTCGTGTTCCATATCCATAACTAAAGATAGAGAACAACTAAGAACAACAAATAAAAATTACTTAGTGATAAAGCAAACAAGCACACACGAGAATATTCACCCCACGCTATTGCTCCCCGGCAACGGCGCCAGAAAAAGGTCTTGATAACCCACAAGTATAGGGGATCGCAACAGTTTTCGATAAGTAAGAGTGTCGAACCCAATGAGGAGCTAAAGGCAGAACAAATATTCCCTCAAGTTCTATCGACCACCGATACAACTCTACGCACGCTTGACGTTTGCTTTACCTAGAACAAGTATGAAACTAGAAGCACTTTATAGGTGTTTTTGGATAGGTTTGCAAGATAATAAAGAGCACGTAAATAAAAGCTAGGGGCTGTTTAGATAAAGACACAATTAAATTAGTGTTAGTAGAGAGCTTGTTGTTACGAGAAAGTTATTTGTCCCTAGGCAATTGATAACTAGACCGGTAATCATTATTGCAATTTTATATGAGGGAGAGGCATAAGCTAACATACTTTCTCTACTTGGAGCATATGCACTTATGATTAGAACTCTAGCAAGCATCCGCAACTACTAAAGATCATTAAGGTAAAACCCAACCATAGCATTAAAGCATCAAGTCCTCTTTATCCCATACGCAACAACCCCCTTACTCAGGTTTGTGTTTCAGTCACTCACGCAACCCACTATAAGCGAATCATGAACGTATTGCAACACCCTACAGCGGGGATCCCTCACGCTTGCGCGACATGGAGAGCACCATAGGACAGCACCAATAATAAAACATGCAACTCAAACCAATCTTGATCATCAAATAGCCCATAGGACAAAACGGGTCTACTCAAACATCATAGGATAGCCATACATCATTGGGAAATAATATATAGCGTTGAGCACCATGTTTAAGTAGATATTACAGCGGGTAAGAGAGGGGTTACACCGCTGCATAGAGGGGGGAAGAGTAGGTGATGATGGCGGTGAAGTTGTTGGTGAAGATTGTGGTGATGATGATGGCCCCCGGTGGCACTCCGGCGCCACCGAGAGCAAGGGGGAGAGGGGCCCCTCCTTCTTCTTCTTCTTCCTTAACCTCCTCCCTAGATGGGAGAAGGGTTTCCCCTCTGGTCCTTGGCCTCCATGGCGTGGGAGGGGCGAGAGCCCCTCCGAGATTGGATCTGTCTCTCTGTCTCTATCTGTTTCTGCGTTCTCAGATTCTTCCCTTTCACCGTTTCTTATATTCCCGGAGATCCGTAACTCCGATTGGGTTGACATTTTAACACGATCTCTATCCGGATATTAGCTTTCTTGCGGCAAAAGAAGGGCACCAACCGCCTTATGGGGTGGCCACGAGGGTCAGGGGCGCGCCCCCTGCCTCATGGGCCCCTCGAGCATCGTCTCGCATTGATTTCACTTCCCAAAAATCACATATATTCCAAAAAAATCTCCGTCCGTTTTTATCCCATTTGGACTCCGTTTGATATGGATTTTCTACGAAACAAAAAACATGCAACAAACAGGAACTGGCACTGGGCACTGGATCAATACATTAGTCCCAAAAATAGTATAAAAAGTTGCCAAAAGTATATGAAAGTTGTAGAATATTGTCATGGAACAATCAAAAATTATAGATACGACGGAGACGTATCATACTACTAGAACGATTACTCCTTGGAGTGTCCGGCTTTTTTCTATAGTAGTTAGTTTCAAAGCCGAATCCATTCACCGTGCTGAGAGCATGAAGATTCAGCTGCTTGACCGAGTTCTAGGCTGATTATTCCATGCCGAGTGCACGAAGATCAGTCCGACTAACTCAGCTCCAGGCTGAGCTTACTTACCATGTCAAGCGCCCGAAGATGCATCCGATTGACTCAATTTCAGACTAAAAAGATATGTACCGTGTCGACTGCGTGGAGGTTTACCAGGAGACTTAAACCCTCTGCCAGGCTCATCTAGTCCGACAGAGGCTCGGGGACTACACCCAGTGGGTGCACTCAGCGTGCCCCCACTGTAAGAGAACTCGGAAAGAAACATTTTGCTCGATGCAAAACCAGCTCCAGAATTACTCAACCTCTGAGTCAGAGAAGAACAAGTTCGATCAGTACCAGCTAAGAAGATTTTTAGTTCTCTCAGACCCCTGCCGACTACCCGCAGTCGACGGTGGTCTCGGGGACTACACCCAGTGGGTGCACTCAGCGTGCCCCCACTGGTGTAATCTCCACTCGGTATGGCCTGACCAGTCCGAGTGATGAACAACAACAAAAAGGACAGGCTCTAAGACTCCCGCCGACTGCCCGAAGTCGACGACAGTCTCGGGGAACACACCCAGTGGGTGCACTCAGAGTGCCCCCACTGGAATGGTATCCACTCGGAACGGTCTGCCCGGTCCGAGTGATGGCCAAACAACAAAAAAAGACACGTCCCAGGCGTGAAGAAATTCCGAGTAATCAGTTACTCGATCCAGGACCAACTCCAAATCACTCCAAAAAAATTGCTATAAGGTGAGTTTAACGCTCCTCCGCGGACCCGTTTGAGCTCATTTCACTCGGACACCATGCAGTCTGGAATCCGTCAAGGCAACACGCGGAGATAAGATCGCCGGGTGACCAGAGGGAGTTCATAAGTGCCTCTGTAGCACTCGACTCATCTAGGAATTCACCTCGACTCGACCCGCTCAACCTCGACCGATTCGGGGGCTAATGACGAGGACATGTATTGGGGGTAGGGTAACAGGCCCGACCTAAAGGGAGTTGATATGTCCATTTTGCATCATGCTTTTATATCGATATTTATTGCATTATGGGCTGTTATTACACATTATTTCACAATACTTATGTCTTTTCTCTCTTATTTTATAAGGTTTACATGAAGAGGGAGAATGCCGGGAGCTGGAATTCTAGGCTAGAAAAGGAGCAAATATTAGAGACCTATGATGCACAACTCCAAAAGTCCTGAAACTCTACGAAAGCCAGTTTTGAAATATATTAAAAATATCGGGCAAAGAAAGCACCAGAGGGGGGCCACCCACCGTCCACAAGGGTGGAGGGTGGGCCCTACCCCCTGGGCGCGCCCCCTGCCTCATGGGCCACCTGGCAGCCCCCCGATGCCCATCTTCTGGTATAAGGTGTCTTTTGCCCTGGAAAAAATCATAAGGAAGTTTTCGGGGTGAAGCGCCGCCGTCTTGAGGTGGAACCTTGGCGGAAGCAATCTAGGGCTCCGACGAAGCTGTTCTGTCGGGGAAACATCCCTCCAGGAGGGGGAAATCGTCACCATCGTCATCACCATAAATTCTCTCACTGGTAGGGGGTCAATCTCCATCAACATCTTCACCAGCACCATCTGACGAGGACATGTATTGAGGGTAGGGTAACAGGCCTGACCTAAAGGCCCTACCCATGGACACAGTATACTTTGTACCGGGCCCCTGGGCCAGATCGCCGTCCAGATGTACCGCAACTTGAAAGTCACTCGGACGGCAACAACCACTCGGAGCACGGCACTTCACTCGACGAGCTCATTCCACTCGGCCGTGTAACTCACTCGGATATGCAAAGACCAATAGTCAGCATGACGGTTTTGTAGTGGGCAGGCATTATGGCATTGATGCTCCACCGTGTAACATAATGGGTGAGGGGGTGGCGCACTCTATATAAGCCACCCCCACCACTAGACTAGAGGGCTCTTTTCTTCCATCTCTCTCTCTCTCTTTTTCACCATTAGTCTTAGGACTATAGAGATCCGTTCTCCTCTCATTGTAATCTCCAGATACATACTAGGATAAAACAAAGCCTCTCTGGAGCACGAGACGTAGGGTTGTTATCTCCACCGTGAGAGGCCCGAACTCGCTAAAACCACTGTGTCACCCATATGCATCTCGATAGATCATGCTTCTTTATCCTACCCCTCTCTTATTGTCGGAATCGTTACCATGACACCATCTCCTCTCAAACCCTAGTTCATCTCTTGTATCCGATATTTGTCTCAAAACCTCAGATTGGTACCCGTGGGTTGCTAGTAGTGTTGATTACTCCTTGTAGTTGATGGTAGTTGGTTTATTCAGTGGAAGATTATATGTTCAGATCCTTTATGCATATTTATACCCCTCTGATTATGAACATGAATATGATTTGTGAGTAGTTATGTTTGTTCCTGAGGACATGGGAGAGGTCTTGTTATAAGTAGTCATGTGAATTTGGTATTCGTTTGATATTTTGATGAGATGTATGTTGTCTTTCCTCTAGTGGTGTTATGTGAACGTCGACTACATGAAACTTCACCATTGTTTGGGCCTAGGGGAAGGCATTGGGAAGTAATAAGTAGATGATGGGTTGCTAGAGTGACAGAAGCTTAAACCCTAGTTTATGCGTTGCTTCGTAAGGGGGTGATTTGGATCCATATGTTTCATGCTATGGTTAGGTTTACCTTAATTCTTCTTTCGTAGTTGCGGATGCTTGCGAGGGGGGTTAATCATAAGTGGGATGCTTGTCCAAGGAAGGGCAGTACCCAAGCACCGGCCCACCCACATATCAAATTATCAAAGTAACGAACGTGAATCATATGAGCATGATGAAAACTAGCTTGACGATAATTCCCATGTGTCCTCGGGAGCGCTTTCCTTTATATAAGAGTTTGTCTAGGCTTGTCCTTTGCTAAAAAAAGGATTGGGCCACCTTGCTGCACCTTGTTTACTATCGTTACTTGTTACCCGTTATGAATTACCTTATCACAAAACTATCTGTTACCGATAATTTCAGTGCTTGCAGAGAATACCTTACTAAAAACTGCTTATCATTTCCTTCTGCTCCTCGTTGGGTTCGACACTCTTACTTATCGAAAGGACTACGATAGATCCGCTATACTTGTGGGTCATCATATGGATTCTAGTTTATCCAGAGTACAGTTCTGGTCGACACAAATGTCAAACAAGCGGGGGAATTGTTCACGGAAAGGAGTCAGCCCATTAATAGAATCTTTCCAAAGCCTGGTCAGATTGCCGCCCCCACATGAATTTTCCTACCTATCATATACAAAATCTTGATTTTCAACAGATTTTTCCAGCAAGGTCAGTTAGAGAACCGAGGACCTACAGTTGCAACAGTTTGGTTTCGCAAGTATCTAGCTCCAACAATATCTTGCTAGATCCCTTTCTGGGTGTCTAGTTTCCACCACCACTTTAGCATCAGACTAATATTTTGTTTGCATAAGTCTTTAACTCCGAGCCCACCCTTAACTTTTGATCTTCAAATTCTTCTCCATCTGATCAAGTGGTATATCTGTTTCTTATTGCACCCTTGCCAGAAGAATCTCCTTCTATGTTTATCCAGCTTCTCCACGAAGGTTTTGTTCATCAGCCACATAGACATATGGTAGAGAGATAGTTTGGTGACCACTGAGTCTAACAGGGTATGTCTCCCTCCCAAAGAGGCAGCGTTACCGACCCATGCATCAAATCTTAAAAGATATTTGTCGACTATGAATTCCCAATCAGAATTTCTAAGTGTCGTGAAGCTCACCGCATACCCAGATATTTAAGAGGGAACTGGCCTATATCACAATTGAATAGATCGACATAAGCCCTAGTAATCTGGGCATCCCCCCCCCAACAGTCAAGATCTCGCTCTTATGAAAATTAACCTTGAGGCCAGACATCATCTCGAAGACGTACTGCAAGAGTTTAAGGTTGATAGCTTTGTCCATGTCATGCTCTAGACAGATGATCGTGTCATCTACGTATTGCAGCACCGCAACTCCATGGGGAATTAAGTCTGAGGCTAACCCAACAATAAGATTGTTTTTCTGGGCATGACGTTCATTTGATTGGCTGAAATGTCAAAGACTCTTCGATGCAAATGTTACACCTGGTACAATCAATCCTTCCGGTTCTTTGAAATATTTGGTAGTAAATGTCTGGCATTGAAATATATTTGGTGATAATTATTTCATTGTCAATAAATATCATCTATCTGAACTTGAGCCCAAATCTATTGAAAAGTTTCTTTTTTGTTACGGAGCGATTCATTTCAATATGAGGGCAAGAATTGAACCGATTCATCTGGATAATCTGAAATGCGATGTGGCATACCCGAAAGCCCTTGGAAAAGGACTCCTGCCCCGGCTCCATTTCATCAAAACGAAACCATACAGAGTAGCATTAACGGGCCATTCTGAACGTTGTTGTAAATAGTACATAGTGATGTATGTGGACAAATGACCACACTGGGGCGTCATGGATATTTCTACTTCGTAACTTACACTGATGACTTGAATAGGTAAGGTTATATATCTATTTAATGAAGCACAAGTGTGAGATTTTTGAAAAGTTCAAGGAATTTCATAACAAAGGCAAAAATTATCGTGACAAAAGAATCAAGTTTCCACGAGAAGCACAGTGCTTCTCGAAAAGGGAAAAATTGAAGCAGAACAAAACGTGCTTCTGGCTCCGTTTTTCTTTTACCTTTTTTCGTGCAATAAAAGTTCATTGAAACTCATTAATATGGGATCTAGTTTTGAAGACCTTGAAGAAAGAAATTCAATGATGAAACGGTTCGGGATTTGAACGCATAGTTCCAGAGATAAAACATTTTGAATAAATGAATCAAGAAAAGAAAAACTCTCACGTTGCGACAAGTGACACACATCCAGTACACCACTTGTCAGCGTCTGAGAAGGTGGGAGTGACCTTTACAAAGAATAACTCTTAACTAGTGATTTCGTTGTAACGCTTCATAGGAGGTCTTCAACGCGTGGGTAGCTCGATATCCACAAAACGCGCAACCCCCATGCCCCTGTGTGCCCTTTGGGCCCACGCATGTGTTGGGTGGGGTGCCTCTTTTTTGGTTTTTCGTTTTATTCTCACTCCTTTAGAAAATTGTTTAGGATTTCAAAAGATGTTCATGAATTTTAAAGTAATTTTGTAGTTGTAAAAATATTCACTAATTTGGGACATGTTTCCTAATTTTAAAACATGTTTGCATATTTCAAAAATGTCTTTGGATTTTTAAAAATACTAGTAAGATGCCCGTGCCTTGCATGGAACATCAAGATGCATTTATATGAATAGTTTATCTTGTGTGAGATAAGGATGAACGTGGGAATGCCTTATCTACAAATGTGGAGAGGAGTGCGGGTATCTTTTTGCCAAATGCCATAGTTTCCTTTCTATGTGTCAGATATAGATTGAACGGTCTATATTGCATGATGCCAGACACACCATCATCACCATCTCTATTTTTATAAGAGTAGAGATTCTTGGATTTCTCAAATAAATAGGAATTTGAAAAATGTTCTATATTTTAGATATGTTACTGAAATTCACAAAATGTTCATGAATATGAAATGTTTTCTCGTATTTCAAGAAATGTTCTAGATTTTTCAAAATGTTCAAGAATTTCTAAAAACAAAATTGGATTTCAAACATGCTCATGAATTAGAAATTTCCCCCCATATTTAATATAATCTTCTAAATTTTCAAAATGATGTGAATTTAAAAATATTCCTATATCATACAAAATACTTCATGAGTTTTAAAAATGTTTTCGGACTTAATTTCTTTTCCACAATTTTGATAAACGTTCCTGAATTTAAAAAAATGTTCATGACTTCAAAAAATATTTTCAGAATTCAGGAAATGTTAGAGCACTTCAAATAGTTTCTGAAAAATTAAAAATCTTGAAGAAATGGAAAAAAGGGGGGAAATAGGAAAATAAAAAGGAAGCTAAAACATGTTTGCATGCTATTCCGCGAGCTATGCGGGTAATATGATACGTGGATCTTATATCTCGCTTATAACAAGACTACCCATACGGCTCGCTGAAGGTTTTACCCGGTCCGTAGTTATTGGGCTGGCCCATTTTACCTTTTTCCCCATTCGCTGGTTTCAATTGAGTTCGCTTGTTTCGGAGAGCTCCTCCTTGGGATACCTCCTAGCTGACGCTCGCTAGCGTCAAACCGATGAGCTTCCGCGCAGGACGTGCTATCTGAATGGGCCGACCTATTTGGGGCGTGACAACAAGCCTCCGTTAAAATAGCAAACACTGATGTTTGACCAAGGAATCGAACTCACGAACACAAGATTGAGAGTTCATGTTCTCTACCACTTAAACTGCTGCAGGTTGATGATTACTTGGCCGTGCGGATATTTAAGAACTAAACGCAGGGCAGATTATTATTTTTTTTTTGCAAAACTCTTCCACTAAACATTTTTATGATATACGCCGAATGACTTTTAAGTACACATTGAATATTTTTGTGATATTTGATAAACAATTTTGAAATACACATTGAAACATTCTTGTGATATAGGCTGAACAACTTTTCAGTACACAATGAACATTTTTTTCAAATACGTTGAACATTTTCTTAATATATGCTAAACATTTTGGTAATGTACGTTGAAGATTTTTTAATACACGGTCAACATTTTAATAATGCATGGTGAACTTTTTCATAAAAACAATGAACATTTTTCTTGATAGACAATGAACATTTTTATAATACATGTTGAACTTTTATATATCACACAAAAAAGAGAAGAAAACAGATAAAATAAGAAGAAAAATATAATAGTAAATAAACAAAAAAACGATGGTAAAAGAGATAAAAACAACAACAACTGAAAAACCGAACAAAACAATGAAAAACCAGAAGCAAAAATCCACAGAAGAAAACCGAAATAAATCCGCTGGAAACAACGAAGGAGGCAGCAGCGAACAAAAGAAGCCAGGAATCCCGTGCGTGGGCCGGCCCAACCGCAGGCTCGCCTCAGCGAAGGAACGACCTTTTGACGCTAACGAGCGTCAAATAGGATCTGCCCCTCCTTGGCGCCTTCAGCGCCCGCTGGCGATTCCAGCGCCCACTGTGTCACTAGCATGGGCCTGGCCCAGCAGCGAACGCTGGCTGCTGCCGCTCGCTTGATCGCTGGCTATCGCTGCCCGCTCGATCGCTCGCTCCCGCTTGATATTTTTTTCTTCATTCTAAAAACTGCTACAGTACAGACTATTTTTCCTAGAAAAAACCGGTTTGCTACTGTATATACTCTTGTCTTAGAAAAAAGTTCATTGACTTTAAAAATAAGTTCATTGAATTTGAAAAAAAATCATCGTGTTTCAAAAAAGTTCATCGAGTTTGAAAAAAGTTCATCGAGTTTCAAAAAAGTTCATCGAGTCTGAGAAAAAGTTCATCGAGCTTCAGAAAAGTTCATCGAGTTTGAGAAAAAGTTCATCAAGCTTCAAAAACTGTTCATCAAGTTTGAAAAAAGATCACCGAGTTTGAAAAAAGTTCATCAAGATTCAAAAAAGTTCATCGAGATTTTAAAAAAGTTCATCGATTTTAAAAAAAAAGTTCATCGAATTTGAGAAAAAGTTCACCAAAATTTGAAATATAAATTTCATCGAATTTGTGAAAAATTTCATCGATTTTGCATCAAAACCCAGGAAGAAAGAGAAAAAAGAAAAACGGAAAATGGAAAAAAGAAAAAGGAAAAAGGAAAAGTCAAGGAAGAAAAGAACAAGAAAGATGCACTTAACCACATTAGGCTTGCTAGCGTGTTGGTTAGTGATGTGTACTGTGAAGCAGGAGGTTGCCTGTTTGAATCCCGGTTCACCTGCTTTTCTTTTGCTTCGCGATTGCGGGAAGCAAAACGGGCCAGGCCAAAAAACGCGACGCGAGGAGAGGGGGGTATGCGCCCGATTGCGGGAACAACTAAAACGGGCGCTTAAGGCGCTAAATAGAATTTAGCCTTGTTTCATTCGCTGGATTTTATTCGCTAGGTATTTTTTCAAAAAACAATTTGCTGTTTTTTATTTGTTTTATCAGTGTTTATGGATTTATTTATTTTTCACCTGTTTTATTCGCTTATTTTTTCTTATGGTTTTCTTTGATTCTTTCTCCGATTTCATTGTTTTTTGTTTATCTTTGTTTATATAGGTTTCCTTCTCAATTTTCATGTTTTTTTTTCTTTCCTTTATTTTTTTCTTTGCTTTCTTTCTATCTTTGTTTTCATATGTTTTTTGGTTTCTCTCTCCCTTTTCTCCGTTTCCACTTGTTTTGCACTATTTTACTTTGCTTTTTCATCTTCTTTTGTTTTGCTTTTCTTTTGCTTCGCGATTGCGGGAAGCAAAACGGGCCAGGCCCAAACACGCGACGCGAGGAGAGGGGGGTATGCGCCCGATTGCGGGAACAACTAAAACGGGCGCTTAAGGCACCAAATAGGATTTAGCCTTGTTTCGTTTGCTGGATTTTATTCGCTAGTTTTTTTTTTCAAAAAACAATTTGCTGTTTTTTATTTTTTTTATCAGTGTTTATGGCTTTATTTATTTTTCACCTGTTTTATTCGCTTATTTTTTCTTATGGTTTTCTTTGATTCTTTCTCCGATTTCATTGTTTTTTGTTTACCTTTGTTTATATAGGTTTCCTTCTCAATTTTCATGTTTTTTTTCTTTCCTTTATTTTTTTCTTTGCTTTCTTTGCGTTCTTTCTATCTTTGTTTTCATATGTTTTTTGGATTCTCTCTCCCTTTTCTCCGTTACCACCTGTTTTGCACTATTTTACTTTGCTTTTTCATCTTTTTTTGTTCTGTTTTCTTTGTTTTAATTTATGGTTTTTATTGCGTTTTTGTTGGATTTTCGTTCTTGTTGAACACATGCTACAAAAGTAGTACAAAGGCAACATGTTTCGTCTACACCAGGAACATTTTTATAACACGATTAAACTTTTTAAAATACACTATTAACATTTTTTTGAAAAACTTATATATTTTTTATGTCTATTTTTTCCCATACACATTGTGCATTTTTGGTATATATATTTTGAAAATGCACTTTTAATATTTTGAAATTAATTTTGATTATTTTTTTTAAATACAATATTAACATCTTATGAATACATGGTCAACATTTTTTCTATACACATCTAACACTTTTTTAATGCTTTTTAACATTTTTCAAATGCTTTATTATCATTTTGATAATACAAGATTAACATCTTTTTGAATTCCATGGTCAAGGTTTTTTCTATACACATTTAGCATTTTTGAAACTGTTGATTAACATATACAAATACATGTTTAATAATTTTGAAATGCTTGATTATCATTTTAAAAATATATTACAAACTTTTTTCTTACACATTGTATTTTTATATATACAACTTTTTTTATACATGAGAAACATTTTTTTCTATACACACTTAAAATTTTCAAACTCTAGGTTAACATTTTTTCCAAATGTTTTATATAGTTTTTTTATATATATATTTTATTCAGAATATTTGGAAGTATAAATAGACGTAAAAAAGGAAGCAAAAAAGGAAAAAAAATGAGCCTGGAGCTTCTAGCTCACCTGGGCCGTCCAGTCTCGCGCTCCCCTTGATGCAAGGGTTCCTACGTCTCACTATAAGCGAGACATAGTGGCGCCTAATATGATGTGCCCGTTCTAGTGTCTTTGGAAATTTGATATGGGCCGGCAACTTAATATTTTTGCGAGAATGCCCTGGAAAGCCTTTTTCTAATCGCCAATGCCTCTTTAATCAAAGGATTTGATCAAACGATTAAAACTTGCCTCCTCTTCACCATCTTAAATAATAGCTGATTCAACTTCTTGAAAATGCATGAAAAAATGAGATCCCAAAAAAAGTATGGCCAACCAGATCCGATAAAAAAAAGGATTCTTAGGCTTCGTTTGGGTGTAGACATTCAAGGCCTCGAAATTGAATATCAATATTGAGATTCAACCCGAATTCTCGTTATTTGGATCTTTATGCGTTTGGCAATTGAAATTCAAGAAAAAAGACACATATACACTCAACCTATCACTATGAGCACCTTCGAAACACTAAGCCGATACATCTTAAAATTGACGAAGTCAGTCTGACACTAAACGAACATCGCCAAAAAAACAAAAATAAATTCAAAAATATGGGGCACCAGTGTATCCAGCTAAGCGCAATTAAGTCAATCGATACGTGCTTTCCATTAGGATAAGCCCCTTTTCATCCTCATGCCACCGTACCGACGCTTACATGCGGGACCCATCCAGATCCTGCAAGGCGAAACCGTTGTTCGTTGCCGGAGCTTGGAAAAGGTCGATGGGAGCTTGGACGGTGAGTAGTTTGCACGTCGCCGGCACGCGGGAGCCCGGCCGGGGCCAGAAAATAAATTGGGGGCCTGTGACGGGTTGTTCCCCACCCAGAATCCAAGGGCATGTGGTCCGTGCCAGTGCCACTGACCCTAAACTAATTTTCTAGGGGATTTTTAGCCGGGATGCATCTGAGGTTGTCGGTTGCATGGGACCTCCCGTGTCTCATCCCAGTCCCCACCACCTGCTCACGACGACGCGACGGGAAATTGATTGATCGATCAACTTACGGAATCTTAATGAATCATCATCGAATAATTATGTTACATATGCGTGATCCCTTTCACAGTTCGAGGACCACATGGCGAGTTCGTGGCACACGGCTCTGTACGGGGTTTGAATCTGGGTATTCATATATTTTACGTATAGCCAGCGCAGTTTGGCCCAAACTGCATCAGAGGCATCTTCAAAGTAGACTCCTGAACCACCTGCAACCGTTCGACCGGCACGGTCCGAACGTAGGACCTCGCCTATTCCAAGTAGTTTCGATTTTCTTTACAATCTTGCCATAGTGGATGACTACTCGCATTTTGTGTGGACCTTCCTACTATGCTGAAAATTTGACGTTCCGCCATCCTTTTTTTTTTACGGACGATGTTCCGCCATCCTCATTTTCTTTATTCCTACATATGTGTCCACACAATTCAGCAGGCTTATATACGCTCTTCAAACTGACAACAGAAAAGAGTTCGATAACATCATCATTCGCACCATCCTCACCATCCATGGCACTATATTTCGGCCCACTTATCCAAACACTTCGCAACCAAATGGTAGGGGCGAATGCATTCTTTGCACTCTCAATGACTGTGCCCATAACCTTCTGTTTCATGCTCCCATGCCGCTGCGTATCTGGCCCGATGCTCTTATCACAACAACCCTTCTCTTTCATGCTCCCATGCCGCTGCGCATCTGGCCCGATCAGTGGCGGCGCCAGGTTCTAGAGGATGGGTATTCATTTTGGAGGAGGGTATTCATTTTGCCCAAATCATCACTGTTTTGCACAAAAAAAATCGCTTGTTTTATATAAAATTTCAATGGTTTGTCAAAATCTTGGGTATTCAACCGAATACCCAAGAAGACCCCTGGGCCCGATGCTCTTATCACAACAACCCTTCTTGTCAATATCCGGCCTTGTCGTTCCCGCTAGAATTATGCGCCCCATCATCTTGTTTTCGGCTCACCATCCTCCTACGATGGTCTTTGCTATTTGGTGTCTCTGCTATCCTAGCATCGACACCACTACTCCGCATAAGCTCGCTCCACGCTCCTTCGCTTGTGTGTTTCTTGGATTCCCTACTAAGACCAAGGGATATCGTACGATCCGAGATCACACCGGGTCCTCACGCCACGACACGTTTTGACCAACGTTGTTTTCCTTTTCAGCAAAAACAGTTGGCAGCCTCTTCCATGATGCCTGTTGGTCCCCTTGTGGACGACCCTCCTCCATTGCGGGCTCCTGGTGCCTCGCCTCGGACACATCACGGGACGGGGACCACGACACCAGACTTTCTGTCCGGATCAGCTGCCATGGCCCCACTCCGCCTGGCTCAGTCACCCTGAGACCAGACTCGTCGTCCGGCTTGGCCGCTGCGGCACCCGACTCACCGCTTGGAGCCTCTGGCTTGCGAGCCTCTTCATCGACGGATCCGTCATCGCCCATTGCAGCTGCATCGGGCCTGGCAGCCGGTGGGCCGTCACCATCATTCACGGGTCCTATAACCATGCTCGCACGGGTGTACTCCGGTCGAGTTCCCGCTACCCTGCTGATGAGTACGTGTGAGCGGACTCTACTTCTGCATAGTCGTTGTTGCCCGTCTCTGCTTGGGTCGCTCTCCAGGATATGCAGTGGTATGCGGCCATGCAGGAGGAGTTCGATGTTTTGCAGTGTAACCAGACGTGGCAGTTTGTTCCCCGTGCACGTCATGCGAACATCAACTTCGGGACGTGGGTGTTCAAGAACAAACTTCATCCTGATGGCACACTTGAGCGCTACAAAGCGCGCTAGGTAGTTCAAAGTTTTCGTAGGTGAGCCGACGTCGACTTCACGGACACGTTTACCCTGATCATCAAACTGGGCACCATCCGCACCGTTCTTCAGCTCATAGTGTCTTGAGCATGGCCGGTGCATTAGATGGATGTCTCCAACGTCTTCCTTCATAGTCATCTCGACAAGTAGGTGTATTGCCAGCATCCCGCTGGATTTGTTGAGGACACACACCCGGACCATGTGTGCTTGCTATTGCGCTCTTTGTACGGGCTCAAGGAAGCACTGCATGCCCGGTACTAGTGCATCACGACATTTCTTCATCAGCTCTGAGCCACTTTGTAAGAAAAGGTCTCACTTTACCCTTAGAGCTTTATTCACCAATTAAGAAGAGAATTGCTCGGTTAATTATTGGAAAACAAATTGGGTGAAAACTGGAACCACACTAGTCTAGCTATCCACATGCACTACACACACACCGCTGAGAGAAAGACCACCGTTGAGGTTGCTCGAAGAGTCATCACCATTACTTCTCACCGAGCAAGCGACTCCAACTTCGCCACATCAAACCATCCACGAGGTCGTGACCAGAGTAGTTGCCCGATGTTGATGTCGACCTATGCCAAACAACCGCCTACACACACTAGTGTCAAGGTGCCCTAGTCCCAAAAGCGAGCTTCGTAGACGAAATATTTATAATTTCTTGTATCAATAGAATGATATGTAAGCTTTCCGTATTCGCGGAAAAAAGACAGGACTAGTTTAGTCGAGATCTCTAGCTAATCAGTAATGCATCGGAGTGCAGGCATGAGCTGTTGTCTCTGGTCCTTGTAATTGTGCGTGAGAAAGTCCAACACATCCCGATGTGGAAACCAGTTCCAATCTGGCTGGCTGCAATGCAAGCATGCCATGTTCACTTCCGATCTTAATTTAGTTTTTAAGTACCTTCATGCCTTTTCACATGTTCCTCGGAGGATCAATCACCTTCGGACCAGCTCGTGTATCTTCAAAAAGTCTCCGTACGACAACTTGCAAATTAAACCAGGCGTCCATGCATGTTCATCCGACGAACATTTTGTTTTTCAATGCGTGGGCGATCTAACTGAATCTTGTTATTATTTGCTGGAATGCAGTCGCGTCTCCGGATGTCCAGCTGTGTCATTTGGCTCCGGATGCCGCGTTGGGTCCGAACAGCTCGATCTGGACGTTTGCAGGTTATTTGAAAGTCTGAGTTAGAGATGACCTAAGGTGTATGGGTGACGGTGTGATTTGATATAATAGACAAGTCGCTCTTGAAGAAGAAATGGCGGCTTGAGGCTTGAGCCTCCTTCAAGTCCGAGCACGGAGGATTCTGCTGACAACGAACTCTCAAGGACGTGGTTCTTCCGGGCACGGATCAGCTGATGGCGATGAGACCACGGCTGCGCTACCTCGCTCGATTAGGTGAGGGGTTGATCATCGGCTTCATATGATCGTCACACATCACTAGGCACCAGCTAGAACTACTCTGACATGGTCATCACTAATCAATCCATCATCCGTTCCTTGACAATGTGCGCACCCCGACACCCGGCCAGGATATGATCATCTCCCACTTTTGGTGGCAGCCTACTCTCGAGCTACAAAAAGGGCTGGCTAGCTAGAGTAGAACAGGCCCGGTAGCTGCCATGTCCACGTCTGTTCTGTTCACTGATGCGGCGGTGATGCCATAACTGCGGATTGTGGAGTATTTGACAAAAAACTACCACATTAGGGGTATCCGTCCCACAGAACTACCACTTTTAAAAAAGTGACTAATAACTATCGAAAATTTCAAATTTTGTGACAAAAAACTACCAAGTCGTATTGATCGTCTAGTTAGCCGTTTTAACCGCTTAACTGACAGGGATGGCCCACATGGCAGGCCGACGGCGGCCCTAACGGCTAACGGACGCCGCTCGCGGCCGTTAGTGGCCCGGCTCGGTCGGAACCAGCCAGGGGCTAGGTCAAAACGACCGACCGACCGGCCGACTGGCCGAAACTCTCACTCACTCACTCCTCTCCCCGAGCTCTCTCTTCTTCCTCTGTTTCCTCCGGCGACTGCGACGCGGCGGCGCGAGGATGCCTTCCTGGCCCAACAGCAACAAGACATCCGACGCCGGCGATGACGAGTACATGGATGAGAACAGCAGCATGCAAATGGAGTATTTTGTAAGTGAGCTCACTCTGTTCTCTCCTATGCTAGGGTTAGGGTTAGGGTTTGAGCTCACTATGCTCTTCCATGTAGTTCTTATGTGTGAGGTGTTGTGGCTGATATATATGGGGTTGGTACTGCAACAAACTCCTGACACGGTGATAGATCCAAGTTTTAGTGGGCTTGTGGTTGAATCTGACCGTAGGTGCATCCTGCACAGGCAGAGACCAGGCAGGTTTGTGGCATTTGAAGGGACTGGCACTGGAAGGAGATTCATTGGATGTGCTACTATGGTAAGAGCAACTAATTGTTAGTGGTTTTCATGTGTAGATTTATTTGGTGGTACATAGTGCAAACAACATTGATATTCTTGTTGTTTCAGTATCTGTTTACTGTAAACTGAAGTACAAAGCTGGTGTGGTGTTCATGTGTTAGCTAAATCTCTGATAGGAACTGAATTTAGGGAACATCTAAAATGGGTCTAACTGAATTTCTTTGTTACTGCATTCAGACAAACATTGATATGTATGTATGAATTATGTAACTAAATTTTACTGGATTTAGGTATCATTAATATTTCACTGCATTTTCAGGATGGTGTGAACTGTGGTGTTCTGGAGTGGGTAGATACCCCTTGGCCAGTAATTCTGCAGAGGTGTTTAACCAAGCTGTGGGATATGTATCATGAGGAGAACCTTGGTAGAGTCCAAGACAAAGAAGCTCATGAGATAGAGGCTGAGAAACTGAAGAAGGAGCTGGATTCTCTTGCCAATCAGTACAGTCAGCTTGTGGATGATGTATCCAAGCTGTTTGATTACCAGGATGGGCAGAAATCCCATGACATGGATTACACAAGCCAGGCAATCAATGAACTTAAGGAGAAGAAGCATCAGCTTGATGAGAAGGCAAAGATTGAGGTTCAAATGGAGAAGCTTAAGCTGAAGAAAGAATAGAGGTGCATCCTGCAGAGTCAAGCTGATATCATTCAAAACACCAGGAAGGCCATGAAGGAGATAAAAGTGGAGAGAGACCTCCTTAAAGAAGAGAAGAAGAAGCTGGAGCATGTCATTTCTGAGCTACTGAAGGCTGGTCATGGGTGCAAGGAAAAGCTGGACAAGATCAAAGAAGTTGTCATGGAGGAGTGATTTTTTAGGCATGGTTGGTAAGTAAATATGAGGCCTTTATATATAACTGGCCTAGCAATGAAGGAGTCTGATGCAAATATGCATCTCAGTACTAATATTAGCTAATGAACTGCCTAAGCCTAAGAACTGTCTATGGTTTCAGATCATTTTGGTTGTGGTGTGGGGTGCTGTTATGGCCCTGATCTGTAATGCTCTAAGATGATGTTATCTTTAATGCCCTGATGCTAAGTTAAGAACCTTATTATCTAAGCCTGCTACAGTTTCTATCTGTCTTTTTTATCCTACCTGCAATATGGTCTTGAGAAGTTTGTTGTAACATTTCACACATTGCACAAACTTGGTAACACTGAACAAAGGTAGGTAGTTCACATAGGAGGCACCATAGGTAGCATTACATAGATAGCACAATACTTGCTAAAACTGAAGATTACTGACACTGACGAAACTGACATAGGTAGTTCAATTGATGAAACTGACATAGGTAGTTCAACTACTGACGAAACTGAATCTGAAACTTATACAGTTCAACTACTGACGAAACTGAATCTGAAACTTATACAGTTCAACTACTGACGAAACTGAATCTGAAACTTATAGTTTCAGATTCACTTAGTTGTCAGTCCTGCTAAGCGTCCGGATCGTCGTACCTCTTGCTTCAGTTGGGTGGGATTTGGCTGCACCTCCACCTCCTCTTCCTCTTCGTCTTCATCGATGACGATGATGGGAGGAGGACGGCGGCGAGCCTGCAGTAGGTCGTTGTCGTCTTCGTGCACCTCTGTTGTGTTTGCATTTGATGTAGCTTGTGCTGGAGCGACATAGCGATGGTCTGCCCACCGCTGCCTCTGCCCAGCATCGCCGGAGTCGGCCTCCTTAATTGCCCATAGGAGAATGTCGATGGGCATGACCACCTTACCTGGGTTTCCATAGCACTGCTCCATGCGCTGCTTCTCCTCGCTAGTCGCCTTCTTCCTCACTGCCTCTGCTGCATCTACCAGCCCAATAGCGCTGGTGTACCTCATGGCGACCTTCATGTAGTCGAGGAAGAGTTCTTGGTCGCCGCGTGCTGAACCAAGAAGCATGGCAACCCATCCCTTGCCAGTTGGGAATGGGTTTAGCCATGGGTCTGGGGAAGGGGAAGAGGAAGAACCAGCCATGGTTGGAGCTAGGGAGAGGAGGAGTAGTTGTGGGTGCGGCAGAAGTGAGGTGGATAGGTGCTGGAGTAGTAGTTATATGGAGGAGTTAAGTGGGGGGAGGTGTTGTGTGGCAGTGGAGTAGTAATAGTGAGGAGATTTTACTAGTCTGTACAGGTGGTAGATGTGTTGTATTTAATGTTCACATTTTCAGTGTGTTGAAACTTGTGATAATTTGCTGCCATTTCTCATTGGGAAAGTGAAAGTTAGGTAGCATGCTCTCAAACCAGATTCTCAAGTATTTGCAAGACATTCATGAACGTAAAGCTAATTCATAAACTTAAACCAAATTTAGAAACATTCAGCAATGCTTAGATAGCATGATCCTTAACCAGATTCAGACATAGACAGAGACGAAACTTTTAGTACCACGCATTAAAACGCATAAAACATAGATAGTTCGAGCTGATTTAAGCAAACTTAGTACTAATACAGACGACGAAGATGACGATAATTTGCTTCCGCATCTCCATTGTTGCATGCTCTCTCACTCTGCAGACGACGAAGATGACACCGCTCTGAACATTCAGAAGTAACAACAATAAGTGCAGGCAAATGTAGTATGAAGGAAGAAATAAGTTCAGAGACATACATAAACAGAAAACACAGAGCAATCAGAGAACATGCGGAGAACTAATCCTCTCTTGCTTCCAACGCAACCAACATCCTAGTCCACCGAGTCCTTGTTACTTGGAATCGATGGAAGCTTGCCATGTCTCTTGCCCACCAGATGACAAGGTCATCTGTGATGTGCGTTACTTCTGGGAACACCTCATTGAACTGCTTGACATCGTTGGTGTTGCGTTCTGCCATAATCCTGGCAGCCAGCCTCCATCGTCGCTCCAGCGCACGCGCTCTGCGATTGGCCCTCCCAGCAGCCCTATCAACCTCCTCATGGTCATCCACTACCTCTCCTAATGCTGGATCCATCTCTGGCTGAACTAGGGTCCGCGTGCTTCCGCGGCGGCTAGGTTTTAGGCTAGGGGAAAGATGTTGTACGATCGTTGCGTCTTTTGTAGACAGAATGGCAGGCTTGGGAGGGGGGTGGGCAGAGAGATCCAATAACCAAGCCCAGTACCAGGCCCAAAGTAATAAAGCATAATAGGGCAGCAGGCCCATCTTAGACAAGTTCAGTTTCACACAAGTTCAATTTCAGACAAGTTCAGACAAGTGCAGAAAGTAAGAGCAGAAACTAAGAGCAGAAACTAAGTTCAGAAACTAAGTTTAGACTTACCATTAGTTACCACTTGCATAGAAGTAGCCCTTCAATTTGGAGCTTGGATACCTCTTCCTTTTGGTCCCTGCCAAACCTTGTGCAGAAGTTGTGGCAGATCTTGGTGCACTGAAACCAGAATTTCTCCCTCTACCTGCAGGTCTGCCCCTTCTGGATGTAGCAACAGGGGCTGGTGCTGATGCAGAAGGTCCTGGAGCAGAATGTGATGCTCTATTTGCTGTTGCAGCAGGGACTGATATGGTAGGATTGGCTCTTCTTCCAGTTGTAGCATGGCCTTGAGCTGGTGCAGCTGGTGTATCTGCATAAACTGCCCTGTTTTCCTGCATTCAAGAACCAGGACACATTTAGTGAGGTAAATACCATGGAAAAAGGAAACTTGTAAGTCATGTAATTACCTGATGTTTGTTTTTCCTCATCTGAAGCTTAGGCCTTAGAGCCTTCTGACAACTTGTATACTTGTGTCCTTCTAACCCATAGTTGCTACATGTTATAGTCCCCATCCTACTACTATCTTTTGGACCTGGAACTTCAAACTGCCCTTTCCTCCTTGCAGTTTGTTTTTCCCTGCCTTTTCTTTAAAAATAGGAGGCTCAATGTCTCGTGTGTTTGTTTGAGGCCAGCAATCTGGACCAGGGACAGGGTATATAATTTCTTTGTATGTCTCAAAATATAATGTCTTCTTGAAAAATTCACTAACATAGTCCTCAGGATGCAGTTTTTGCTTTGTCATTGCAGATATGGCATGACTGCAAGGTACTCCTGACATGTTCCTTCTCTTGCAATCACAGGTACATTTTTCCATGTCAACAGAATATTGTTTTTCTTTGCTGGTAACTTGCCATATTGTTTCACCTGCTCTATCAGCCTGGCAATACTTGGCATATTTCTTGTTCTCTTCTAAAATCTCTGCATAATTGGGTGTGATTGTCCACCTGCTAATCTGTAACTTCTCTCTGGTCTGCTGCCTCTTGATCATCTGCTTGGTCCTAATCCCTTCAAATATTGTCCTTATAGGCTTAGCCCTAACATCCAGTATCATCTTGTTGAACACTTCACTCAAGTTGTTCACCACTAGATCTGTTTTGCATGTATGATCCATAGCAAACCTAGCCCAAGCAAAAGCATCAAATTTTTTTTAGCCATTTCCAAGCATTCTCACATTGTGCTTTCAAATCTGCCATCCCTAATTCATGACCATGTTTTGTGTAAGAGTAGCTAGCCTGGTCCACACATTTCTTTAGTTCCTGCCCCCTAAATCCAGCTGCTTGGAAATTTGCATATATGTGCCTAAGACAGTACCTTTGAGGTGAATCAGGGAATACCTCATTTATTGCCTTAAGCAAGCCCTGTGCATTAACAAATTAGTAATGCACATGATCAAACTTAAATAATTCCAATATTTACTAAAACAACATTTATCTAACATATTTGTGCATAAGACACTAACCTTTTGCCTGTCAGATATGATGGTGTATGTTCCAAACTTGTTGCCACTACCAATGCAACATCTCAACTGAGTTAAAAACCAAGTCCAACTCTCTCCGTCTTCCTTGTCAACCACACCAAAAGCTATGGGGTAGATGTTGTTGTTGCCATCCCTTCCTCTGGCTGCAAGTATTTGTTGTCCAGTGGTTAACTTGATGAAGCATCCATCAAGACCTGGATTAAGTGACAAATTAGCTACAACATAGAACTACTAGGAAACCACTAATTAATAACAGTTAAATCTTCAAAAGTTACCTATAAATGGTCTGCAACCATTAAGGAAACCTTCCTTTGAAGCTGCTAAACAGTAGAAAAGATACTTGAATCTAGGAGTAGGTGCTGGGTTTTCTGGATCTTCAAATGTTGTCACTATACACCTGCTCCCAGGGTTTGTATCAAGAACAGCTTGAAGATAATCTCTTAACCTCAAATACTGCTGCTTGTGATCACCTTGCACCACATCAACAGCCTTCCTCCTTGCCCTATATGCCACACTCCTTGACACATCCACTGAAAACTTGGTCTTTGTCTTTTTAATTAATGCATCCACAGGAGATCTAATGTCTTCTCTCAATGCTTCCTGTACTGATCTGGACAACCACTTTGTAGTAACCTTTGTGGACTCTGCACATGCTCCACAAGTGTGCACAATATCACACTTCTTAATGCAGAAAGTTTTCTCATGAGCTATTTTAGAGGCAGTGATATAAAAATCACATCCTTGTGCTCTCTCTGAGCACCAAACAATAATCCTATCTGGGGCATTTCTATGGTATTGAAAGTTCCTCAATGTCCTAATGTGAAAATCCCTGAGTGCATCTCTGTACTCATAAACACTGGTGAAGCACAATCCCTTACAAAACTGATCTTCTGGGTTTGGTAGTTTGAGATTGAACCATACCCTTTCCTTCAACTTCATATTCCTTCTCTTCCTACCACTTGGTAGTTTATAGGATCCTTCAGGCTCATCTTCTTCATCACTAATGCCATAATCACCAGGAAAACATTTTTCATCAGCTTCAGGCAACCAATCTGTTTTTTCCATTTTCTCAGCCTCATTGTGTGATCTAATTGTTGGACCAGGATTTCTCACTGGCTTTAGTTTTTGTGCCATTGGTCTATATTCATCATCAGATGAAGAAACTGCTTGCAGTTCCACACCGTTGCCATCTGAATCAGATAGAAATTCTGATACATCAGTGTCACCTTCAAAATGATTGAGGTCAGCTTCTCTCTGAAGAATACTTTTCTTAAGCTCTTCCTTTCTGTCCATGCTTGTATCCACCAACTTAGTGCAACTTTGTTGGGTGTTAATGCAATGATCAACAAAATAATAATCTTTGTTTTCATCTGCATTACACAGCTCATTTGCTCTCACAACTCTTATGTTCACACTCTTTTCATTTAGAGAGTGGAGCAACATCTGCTGCACATCATCTTCAGAAGATATTTTCTCTAAGCCTTCTATCCCTTTATGAGCATCACTAACATAGTACATATAATCATCAGAGCAGCAACCCTCACTCCTAATAAGAGATATCAGAGTCCCAAATGATATGTCTGACTGGTACATGTTTCTAACAACTGAATCTCTGCCTTCTAAATGGAACCAAATTCCCCATTTTGGGTCATCAATACTGGACAAAAATGGAATGAATTATTATAAAGAATGCACACTGCTAAAGTTTCTAACAATTTGCAATTACTCCGTTATCATACATTAGGGGAAATTGACCTAAAATACATCCTGTCAATAAAACTGAAAAGGAAGAAGATATGTTGTACCTGCCGCCTCCCGCACGAGGAAGCTTGCGCCGGCCACGAGGTGCACTTCTTGTCGTCGTCGGTGGTGGAGCCGCCGCCAACTCCTGGGATGGCTCGCCGGTGGTCGAGCCGCCGCCGCCGCCAACTCCAGATTCAGGATGTTGGGTCGCAAAGCTAGAGCTTCCTAGCCACGTATCGACCTCCGAAAGGTCGACGCGGCCCCCAACTACGTCAGGAGGTTGGCCGCTGAACAAATCGCCGTCGGGGTTTGGATCCAACGCCGCCATTACCACCGCCGCCTAGGAATACAGAGGAGAGAGCTCGGGGAGAGAGATGTGGTTCGGCCGGTCGGCCGGTCGGTCGGTCGTTTTGACCTAGCCCCTGGCTGGTTCCGACCGAGCCGGGCCACTAACGGCCGCGAGCGGCGTCCGTTAGCCGTTAGGGCCGCCGTCGGCCTGCCATGTGGGCCATCCTTGTCAGTTAAGCGGTTAAAATGGCTAACTGGACGATCAACATGACTTGGTAGTTTTTTGTCACAAAATTTGAAATTTTCGGTAGTTATTAGTCACTTTTTTGAAAGTAGTAGTTCTGTGGGACGGATACCCCTAATGTGGTAGTTTTTTGTCAAATACTCCGGATTGTGCTGTCATCCGATTCACTCGCGGATCAGCTAGCTACGTAGTGCCTGGGAAGTATCACAGTCGAGAAGAGAAAAAGGATACCAAGAGGCAAGGATCAGCATTGCAACGTTGAAAAACAACATACCATATCGTGTAAGTTTTCAGTCTTACAAGACACAAGCTGCGAACCAATCTGTGTTTGGATGATTAGGAGGAAAATGGTATCCCCAATCCACTAGAGTTGAAGTGCTAAACTTGACACCAGTGCTCATATTTTCTTGAATTTATTTTAGACCTTTCGGCGACGTGCATTCAGTGGGAGGAGACGTCCCCTTCGACTACGAAGGCGTCTATGACGACTTCGTCAATTTTAAAATAATGTGCCGGCTTAATCTCTGAGAGGTGCTCATAGGAGTTGCATGTGTGTGCGTGTGTTATAAAGGTAAGTGTGGGTGCGTATGTATGAGCACCTGCGTTAATACTCTGTTAAAAAACACGAGCTTTAGAAAAGTTTCCCAACTGATGGAATCTTCCAAAATTTATGTGAACTTCCTAAAAAAAGAGGTCATATATTTTCTAAACACAAGCTGATAACCAACCTGTAGGTGATGGTTAGGAGGACAAGGGTATCCTAGCCCACCAGAGTTTAAATGCCAAACTTGACACCGGTGCTTGAATTTATTTTAGGCCTTCAGGCGACATGCATTCGGCGGGAGGAGACGTCCCCGACGACTATGATGACATCTGTGGCGACTTCGTCAATTTTAAAATAATGTGCCGGCTTAGTCTCTCGGAGATGCTCATAGAGGTAGAATGTGTGTGCGTTCGTTAATAGGGACGAGTATATGTGCGTATGTATGAACTTCTGTGTCTGTACTCTATTAAAAAAACATGAGCTTTAGAAAAGTTTTCCAACCGATGGAATGTGAACTTCCTAAAGAGAAGAGGTCATATCTTTTTTAAACAACGAGCCCCTCACCAATTACCATCAAAGAAACCATCACACAGTTACAAAGCTCAAAAGTAAAAAGATAAGTAAAACTACCCAGCCATGTAACCTGGAGAAGGAAACACCTCTGAGCACATGCATGCCTCGAAGCTTTCAAATCTCAAGATATACTCCAATTGGAGTTATTGGAGTACTGTTGAATTATAGGTTTGCTTTGGGCCCATAAATGAAATATCAAAATATACTATGCTCCCTAATTTTTAAGGCTTGACAATCAATTGGGGGTCTCAAATTTGGTATTTGGTAAATTGATTTTGACCGTGTCAACAAATTTTTTTTTTCAAATTGGTATCCAGAACCAATTTCCGATCTCTCTCCCAAGTTGATAAAACTACAGTTCCACTCCTTTCATCCAACTCATCTAACTTACTCAAAATCTCCTTCAAATTTTCGTACTCCTTCCATATTAATATGCAAGCCTTTTAATTGTATTATCAGTTTAATGGCTTTCTCTTACCACTTATCTAAATCATGAATGCAATAGGTTGGAGCATGCTAGCTCTTCCTAACTAAACCCATGAAATCACCTGTCTCAAACGAACAATTTTTAAATCTAAAATTATCACTATGAGTGGGTATGATCCCAGATATCAAATGTAAAGGAACATGATCATATATCTCTCTATTTAGGCCAACCACTATTGCTAATGGATAAGCAACATCTCATCCTGAGGAAACTACAACCATGTCTAGTTTATCAAAAGTGGGCATTTCATGGGTATTAGACTGTGTACAGTCTTCTTTGGAGCTGCACTTCTCTCAAACCATTAACATCGATGATAGAATTGAAAGTGTGACTCCCTTTGGTAAGAACACAAGGTTTGTTTTCCTTACTGGTCCTTCTGATGATATTAAAATCGCCACTCATGACCCCCCCCTCTCCTTACATCTACTGCGTACACTAGCAAATTCAACAAGGAAACCATCTTTGTCTTCTCTTGGAGCATGGCCATAAAAACATAATTAATTGTCAACTTGCTAAGATTTTCTTCTCCTTAAGTTGTATGTAAATATAGTGTTTTCCAACTCAAAGTTAACAACCTCATTATTATCAGAGTCGACCTCAAGCAGCAAACCACCTAACCTACCATTAGGATCTAGGTGCGGCCAAAAGACGTTTTTATGGACAGAAAAATTTCTAGCCCAACTCCATTTGAATCCATGTATCTTAGTCTCTGACAAACCTATGAATTGGACTCCAAATCAAAAATCATCTACCTCGGGAATCTTTGTTTTATCAGGGCATCCCAAACCCCTACAATTGCGAAATATTCCTGACATTCTAATTTTTGTTCTTTGGGTATCTACCCTTTTTTTAGCTAGCTCAACCTTAAAAAAAGGAGAACAACTTTATGATCTTATCACCTGAATGTAATAACTTAGCTTTCTCCAAACTAGCATATGCACCATGAATTTTCTCATCTTCACCGTCTGAACCACAACAATCACTCTCATCACCATCACTGTCCTTAACAAGTTCTTGTATTTTTTTAATCTTTACTTCTTTCCACAAAAGGATTTTTACTAGCCATTTTTAAGTTTTAATTGAAGAAATCGACATAGCATTTTCACAATCATTATTAACAACACCTAAATTTTTAGTCATATTCACTAGATCATCATCATTCTTAGTATTAAGAACTGTGGGAACATTAGCATACTTACCTGAAATAGTATATTTTCCAGCCATCCTCTTCATGGCAAAAGCAATTGTGACTAGATCCTCTTGATCCTTTGACCTCTAAAATATACTGAACTCAACATTAGCATTAGCAGTATGTGCTTCTTGTTGGCTACCTTTAACACCAGCTAACAGATCTTTAACATCAACTCCTTGGGCCTTAGCTACTGTTTCTCCAAATGGATCATGTGACTCAGGATCCAATTCCTCTTGAGAGAAATGCACCCTTTCATACTACAATATTCCACCAATTCTTCATGCATAATATCACCATCATCGTCGCCCTTATCAATGTTCATTCCATCCTTCCCCTCATCAGACAGCTTCTTATTGTACCCCTCATCAAGATTTTCTGAACCAAGAGGTCGAACTACTTTTGGTTTATGCATATCAAATTTTTGTGCAATGGAAACTTCTGTTGTGTGTGATGGAAAAATGTTTTTGCTCGACATAAATTATTCCTAGACAGAGCATACAGTAAATAATATTAGCCAGGTCGACTCGATCACATGTGTTTTTCTTCTAAAACAATAATACTCCTCCTTGATTTTTATTAGAGGAACAATTAAACGAAGAGTTCTATGCGAAGGAGAAACAAAACAAGTAGTCTCAACATACACTTAGCACTTTCTTTAAATGGACATATACTTAGTACATTGTAGGAACTTATAGCAACCACAAGCTGGATGTGAAGTATCTGCTAGCGAGCTCAAAAGCTCCCTGATGAACAGGAAAATCAAAAAATAGTAAAAAAGATAAGAAAAATGATTTTTCTGCTAAACTTTGACAATTTTTTTTGCGTGATTGCAAAAATTCAGCAGGAAAGGACATTCATGGATGTCATGGCAAAAAAACAAACCCGATGCTCCAAAAAAGCTATTTTCGAAAGCATTTTGGAGTTCTATTTTTTTCCATGACGTGCACGAATGTCTTTTTGTGATGAAATTTGTCAAAGTTTGGCACAAAAAATTCATAATTTTTCAAAAAAAATCTATTTTACTGTCACCCCGAGCTTATTTGAGACTGGAAGCAGAAGAGGACTTCCACCACAAGCTGTGATTCTCAAAGAACAATTGTCACCAACAGCTAGTGCTCAAAAGCCTCTGGTTTGTGTCCTATCCACAGTTGGTACCAAGCCATGACTTCGCGCCTACACCTCCTCAAGTGGCGGATATAAGAATATTTTTGAAGCCCCGACACACTACAAATTTAACGTTCTCAAGAGGCTAACTATAGTTCAAATCACCATGAAAACAATGAAGGTAAGGCAGGACTCCACCGTCAAGCCTAGGCAACTACCCAAATTGTAGGACATTAAATCTGCCCATGGCCTCCAAAACCACCATCTCTATCACTGGAATTCTTCCTTCATTGCTTCATCGATATTGATTTTTTTGAAAAACATTCCATGTGTCATAGGGTGTTGCATAAACAACATTATTACTCATATGATGTTGTCTAAAGCAAACATTTTCCTAGTTTTTTGAATCGTGCAACAAACAGACGCTCCACGATAGAGAACTAGTTTGCACTGGGACGATGGGAAAGCAGGCATCTATTCATTGAAGAGATCATCAATTATGCCAGGAGGTCTATTTAGACCAAATGCATAAAAAGGGTCACTTGCCAAACTAGTTTAGCTAGGTCACAATCAAATATCAAACGGTCATTTCTATTCCAGCCTCTCTTGAGAAGATTATCCCTGGTCAAGATACCATTTTTAAGCATCGACTAGAGGAATATCGTTATCTCTCAGGTTCCACATAAAACCTATAACCAGCCATATCAAAAGATTTAAGTTGCCAATATACATCTCTAATAATAAACTTGTTTTAATCCCAATTCTCAATCTCAGCATGTCTTCTTCATCACTCGAATTATAAGCATTCACCGAATTCTCCAGATTAGACAATTGCTCTATGGTATTTCCCCATGGAGTTCTTCTGAATCTGATGCAACCCCATCTACCATCCTTTACATTGTGAACAATTTAGAGAATGTGATATTTATTGTATAGTGTTGGGAATTGAGTAATCCATAGTGATCCATTCACACAATTTTTTTTCTAGGAATATGGTTTTAGCCCACTAACAATCACTTTTAGCAAACTTCTAGGAAAAGGGATTTACTCCCATCAGGTTTTGGCAGAAATGTGAAACACGCTCCTTTTTTGGCAGGGGGGCAAAACTTGGTTTTGCACGTGTTTATTTGGCAGCGAAGTATACCAGGTCCCTTCGGCATGGGAAATGCTTGGAAATGGCGCGCCGGCCGAAACTTGGACCGGTCTCATCGCTTCCCTCCTCTGTTCGTGCACGCACCGCTTTCTTTTTGCCTTACCTCTTCCGTCCCTCCCTTACAGCCATTCATTCTCTTCTCTATCTCCCACCTCTCAGCCAGTTTATCCCCTCGACTATTCCAGCCACTGATCCATGGCCACCCACGCATCCTTCCCCCTCTGACCTGATGCCATGGCACAGATTCATCCCGAGGCATGCATCGCCTAGCATCGGCATGCCCAAAGCACCAAGCACTAATGCGGCACGTCCCCCGATGAGTGGAGATGATGCGTGGGGCTCACCGGCGTCGCGATTGTGCTGCGGTGCGAACCAGCGCTGGTCGCCATGGCCGTTCGCAGCTGGAGCGCTGCTCTCCATGGCCGCCAGCCCACCGCTGCAGGATTTTGCTACAACCATGTTTGTTTCTGCTGGAACTAGCCCATGTTTTTGCTACCACCCACCCACCCAAAATCTGCTAGCACGTTGATTTTTGCTGGAACCGGCAAACAATTTTGCTACAACCGTTTTGGTTTTTGTTACTACCAGTGTTTGTAAATTTTTGCTACATCCATCTCCATGAAATGTGAGCCCCATGACTTTTTTGTTTGCTTCAACCAACCATTGTTTTTGCTGGAACCATCAGGCTTTTTTGCTGGAACCAATGATTTTTTATGAATGTGAGTATGGAAGCATTTTTCTTCGTTGGGATCGGCAAGTCATTTTTGATACAACCGGCAAGCAGTTTTACTTCAACCAGCATCTTTTTTTGCTGGAGCCTGTGTTTCCAGAGATGCAAAACATTTTTTATTCATTGGGATTGGTAAGCAATTTTTGATACAACCGGTGAGAAATTTTGCTTCAACCAACATCTAGTTTTGCTAGAACCAGCAATTCCAAAGCTGTGACAGTCGAAGCTGTTTTTTTAGATCTGTGATAGGTCACCGCTGTGAGTTGCGACGGCCACCCACGGCGAGACACGCTGCAAGGTCGCCGGGGCTGCTGGAACGGACGTGCTACAACGGGATGGCTACGTGCTGCAACTATAGAGACGGCGGGCGTGCTACAGGGCGGCGGCGATTTGCTACAAGGGGTGGCATGCCCTACTAGAATCGACGAGGTTGGTGCGGCGAGGGCGACCACCGGCGATGAGGGTGGCGAACGTCAGCGAGGCAAGCGGGTGAGCACGGACGGCGAGCTCGCTGGCATCTCCCAGGATCACGGCATTGACGCGGTGGACAAATCGCCATGGATTTCCTTTTCTATTTTTTTTCTGAAGCAACACTTGGGAGAGATCGTGTGGCTAAAACTACTCAGATCGTACGTCTGCGGTGCGACCGGTCGAAATTTCAGCCGGCGCACCGGCACCTATCACTCGCCCTTCGGCATTCTCCAATTTCCACAAGCTTTTGCATAATAATCTCTGTTTAATAGTGGTCAGATTCAGGAATCCAAGTCGCCTGTAATCTTTGGGCAGACATGCTATTGGTAGGACAATTAACTAAGTGTTATTTTTTTTATCCGTAGAGGTTCATTCTCCTGATCACAATTGTCCATGCAGGTGTTGGTAAGTACTCTCCAATAGATAAATATTTCGTTTGTATTTCAGAAGTTGTTGTTCCACCTTTTCTGTACTCATTTTCGACGATCAAGTCACTTGACATCAACTGGAATTCCTGAGTAAGTACAAGGCGTTTTCCGCATTTTCCCAATATTCCAGGTAAATATATATATTTCACTAGATTGGCCCTCTCTTTCACATGTCTTTCCTAGACAATTTCTTTTCTAAAACTTCTGCCATTATATTTTTTTACAGTGTAAGACTGTTAGTATTGGTTGTGTGCATCCTAGTTACGCAGAGTCCTGCTACATTTTAAATTAATAAAAGCGACATTTATCAAGAGAGAAATGGACAGTAAATTTCACCCAGATGAAAGTTAATTCTCAATCCACTCAAAAAATTCCACTCTCGTGAAGAAGACTCGGTGGTCCGCCCGTGAATACACTCCTTGAATAGGTCCAGTCTCAAATGAACAGATTCGGGATGACCGCGTCTCCATGACCGCGTATCCCTCCTCTCCACCCAATCTCTCCACCAACCACCACCGTCTTCGTGCGAAATACGGCGCCGGCGAGATCTCAGAGGCGAGGAGTGTGAGGCTCCGCTCGCTCGACCGCTCAGGCCCTGGGATCGGGTTGGGGATCGCTCTAAATAGCGATTCCGATCAGATTCGGGATGAGCGGGATGCCGAGGGAGCGGTGGTCGTCAACGGAAGACCTAGAAGCGCTTCTGAAGACGGCGAACAGGCTGGAGAAGGCGGCGGAGCGGGCGGCGGAGAAGGCGAGGGATGCGAAGTTGGCCCTCGTCGAGCGGATTATGACAAGGGTGATGGAGGAGGAAACAGAGAGGTTGTTTCGCTTGGGCTTAGCACTAGAGTCGGATCAGGTGCTGGATTGGGCGGCGGAGGAAGCGTCATCAACATCGAGGATTCAGAGGGTGCGGTGGCGCCCATTCCGGCGACATCCCTGGTGAGCGCAAGGCAGCTGAATGAGGTGGTGATTGGGGAGGTCTTGGTCTCACTGGGGCGGAGCGAGCCGCCCACAGGCACTCCTCATCTTCCTTCCCCTTTCCGCGCAATGCCGGCGAGGCTTGCTCGCCGTCGGCCTGTGTCGGTGAGTGGTCAAGTTGGAGAGGCTGACCGGTGGGCCTGGAGAACCAACCCGAAGGCGCAAAAGGCAGGTGGTGACAAGTGTTTTCATCAGCGGAAAGCGGGTTTCAGGAAGCCGCCTTCTCAAGACGAGGAGGAGCTGGTGGAGATATTTGGTCAGCTCTGGTCGGTGCCGTCCCCAAGCAAAGTTAGGGTTCCTCCGGCATCAGGGGGGCTGGTCTGGATCCGCAAAGACCTTTTCCTCTCCAAAAAATTCACCCCAGCAGATTTGTTATCCGGCGAGAGAGAGTGGGAAGCAGGTTGGTGTGAAGAATATCAGCTTCTCGAGAGACTTGTGGCGTGGTGGTACAGATCGGGCGACCTACGCGCAAGTGGTCAAAGGAATGGCTGGCAGCAGGGGAGGAGGGCGCCGAGGTGGGGGAGTGGTTCTGGCCGCGGAGAGCTTCGCCCGGTCGGCCAGACACACCCCCAGGCCTTTGTGCAGCTCCCGATCTAGGCAGGGGACATGAATCCACAAGGGCTGCCGCTAATGCAGCAGATGCTCCCAGGTAATTTCCAGAATTTGCATCAATTTGGGGGAGCGGGTAATTTGCCAGGGTTGTCGCCTTGGCAGGGAATGCAATTTCCCCAATACAGCCAGTGGCCGCAGCAATATCTGTCCAATATGCCTATAGTGCAACAACAGCAGCAACAGGTGCCTCTTATGCATCAACAGCAACAACTTATGCAGTATGGGCACCCCTCTGAGCATAATCACATTGGCAATCAGACACAAGGTTTTGGGGAAGGGCAATCCAGCACCCAGCAACAGAATTCTCAAAACCAGCAAAGAAGGAAAAACAAGAGCTTCAACTCCGAGAAAGTGCAGCAAGGGAAGTCTGGAAGTGAAAAGGCTGACAGTTCTCAGAGCAGAAATGAGAAGTTGTGATCAATTATGATCCAAAACTAAGAGATGTCATTTGTTACAACTGTGGAGAGCCAGCTCACTTTGTGGGAACTTGTCCAGTGCCCAAAGAGTGTTTCATATGTCACAAAGCAGGGCACCATATGGACAATTGTCTGGAATGGTGCAAGCCACAAGCTACTACACAGTATTATGGCAGTGCTAATGCAGGGTTAGGCTTCTTCCACATAGAATCTGATGACAAGGAGGCTGTTAATTGGCTAAACATGTCTAATGTGTGTGTTGCTGTCATTGAGGAAGGATCTATCACATCACAAGAACTAAAAATCAATTTCTCTGACATCTGGAAGACTAATTGGCCCTGGCAAGTGAGGCAGTTGACTGAGAAAAGGTTCCTAGTCAGGTTTCCTCCCCACAAGAAGGTGAAAGATTTGGTTGAGCTTCCCTCCATCAACCTCAAGAAGAAAGGTGTTATTGTCTCCTTTGATAAATGGGATGGTGAAGAGGAAGCATATGCTGAATTGCAAGAGGTGTGGGTGACCATGATTGGGATTCCTGTCAACAAGCTGACTTGGAAGGTGATTTCTCAAATTATCTATATCCTGGGCATTCTGATAAATGTTGATTGGCATGAAATATTTAGGAGCTTCTATGAAAAAGTTAAGGTCCAGGTGGCTGTGAGGGACATCTCTAAGATCCCAACAGAAAGGCTGGTGGAAATTGACAAGGAATTATTTCTTATTTCATTCCTTGTTGACACTGCTCCAATCTCTGGCAATGGAAGCCAAAGCACTAGTGGTGGTGAAAAGTCAGATGATGATCTACTGGAAGGTAATCCTGAAAAAGATATGCATATGCAAGACCCAAAGGATGTGGGAGCTGACAAAGACAAAAACAACAAACCCAATTCTGGAGGACCAGTTCAGAACACTCGGAAAGCCCCTGCTAGGTCCAGAACACCTTTGGAGCTAGTGCATTCATTGGAAGAAAAGGTGCAAAGTGCTATACTTGGACTGAAAGCTGAGCCTAGCAAGAAGATAGAATTGAAGAAGAAGAAACTTGAAGATAACATTGTTGTTCAACTGCTGGAGCAATTTGATGAGGAGTCTGATGGAGATGGTACCACCTTGGAGGAGCCAAGACCACAAAAATCCAAATGGGGGCCTGTGGTGGCACCCAGGGTGAGCAACAGGATCAAAAAAGATGGGAGAAATGCTATACAGAAAGCTGAGGACCTTAGAAGACTCAAAGATTTGGAGGTCCCTAAAGGTAATAAGAATTATAATTCCTTTTCTGCTTTTAATGATGAAGATTTACTTCTGAAAGCTAGAAAGGCAGGTTTGAAATTAGGTGAGAATGATATGGTTATTTCTCAAAACATACAAGTCATGAAGCAAGTGGAGGAAAGCAGGTTATCTGCATTTAAAGACACTCACCCTGAGTGTTTCCTCCCTGTTAATCTAGATTTGCAACCTGATGATTTTCGAGTAGATTTGGTAGAGAGTTCAGCCCCAGGATGTGGTCACATTAGTGAGCACCCTGTAGACGCCCCTACCTGGGCAGAGGTTGTCTTTGGTAGGAAGAGTAGTTGTAGAAAACTAGATTTCAATGATGGCAGTAAGTCTATTTTGGAATGCTAGAGGTTTGAATAAACCTGAGAAACTCAAGGCAGTGGGTAAGCTCATTAGAGACACCCATGCAGACTTGATTGGTTTTTTTGAAACCAAGAAAGAGTCCTTTAATGACTTTAAA
Organism: Triticum urartu; assembly: GCF_056163025.1. Taxonomy (NCBI): domain Eukaryota; kingdom Viridiplantae; phylum Streptophyta; class Magnoliopsida; order Poales; family Poaceae; genus Triticum; species Triticum urartu. The sequence goes on along the minus strand of NC_141878.1, from coordinate 78,743,488 downwards.
ATTACCTGTTTAGATCCGCAGAGTAAATACTCTTGGCAATGGTTGCCTGTTGTGGGCACTGCTGGGGGTGTAATTGTGGGGATCAACACAAACAATTTTGAGATGGTCTCTACAGATATTTTAGATTTCTCTATTTCATGCATCCTTAAAGATAAAAAGAATAAGGTGGAATGGAGATTTATTTCTGTTTATGGGCCAGCTTATGACAGACTCAAACTAGAGTTCTTAAATGAGTTACATAATATTCTTGACACATGGTTGGGGCCCACAATTATAGGGGGTGACTTTAACCTGGTCAGAAGTAGTGATGAGAAAAGTACTGGTGTTGTTAACATGCATTGGGTGACCTTGTTCAATGACTGGGTTAACAAATATGGCTTGATTGAGCTTAAGAATTCTAGTAGGAAATTTACTTGGGCCAATAACCAGGATAATCTGGTTATGGACAACATTGATAAAGTTTTCATGTCCACATGCTGGGAATCTATCTTCCCAGCTGTTCAACTTAAAGCTCTTCCTAGAGTGGGTAGTGATCACACCCCCCTAGTGGTGGACACTTGGGCTATCCAACCACCTAAAAACAAATAATTTAGGTTTGAAAAATGGTGGTTAGGGGTAGAAGGTTTTGAAGACATGGTGAAGAAATGTTGGAATTCTCCATGCTCTATCAAGGACCCTATGAATAGGTGGCAGTATAAAATTAGATTGCTTAGGAGAGTATGTGAAGGCTGGAATGCCAATTATGAGGCTGCCCAGAACAGAGAGAAACAGCGGCTGGTTCCTGAATATAATATTGTAGATATAGAATCTGAGAGTAAAATCCTCTCCCCTCCTTCTAAAAGTAAGATGGACAAGATTGCCTCTGAGCTCCAAAAAATATGGAGACTAGAGGAAATCAAGTACAGACAGAGATCCAGGGATAGAAACATTTTAGAGGGAGGAAGAAACACTGCTTACTTTCATGCTATTGCTAACCATAGGAGGAGGAAGAAGCAGATAGACTTGCTTGTGGGACCAGATGGCCCTGTAGAATCAACTAGTGATATGATGGATATTGCTGTTGATTACTACAAAACCCTATTTGGCAAGGAAGAAACCTTAGATATTTCTTTGGATGAAGATTTTTGGACCCTTCTGAAAGAGTTTCTGAGGATCAAAATAAGATCCTAGAAACTGATATCACTGAAGAAAATGTGAGGAAGGCAGTTTTTGGATCCTATGCTGAAGGGGCTCCAGGCCCTGATGGTTTTCCTTTCCTTTTCTACCAACATTTCTGGTCAACCATTAAGGATGACCTTATGTTGTTGGTGGATGCTTGGAATCAGGGGTCTTTAGATTTATATAGATTGAATTTTTCTTTGTTAACTCTCATCCCAAAAGAACCTGGGGCTGACACCATTCAAAAATTTAGACCAATTGCTTTGTCCAATTGTAGTTTCAAAATTTTTGCTAAGTGTTTGGCCAATCAACTAGGTGACATTGGTGGAAATTATTTCACAAAACCAAATTGCTTTTATTAAAGGCAGGTTTATTGTTGAAAGTGTGGTGACAGCTCATGAAATTATTCATGATGTTGTGACACATGACAAAGAAGGATTTGTCTTTAAGTTAGACTATGAGAAGGCATATGATAGAGTTAGTAAAGAGTTCCTATTGAAAGTTATGTATCAAAGGGGTTTTAGCCCCAAGTGGATGAAGAAAGTTGAATCCATTTTATACAAAGGTTCAGTGCGAGTTAGGATTAATGATTGTAATAGTGAGTTTTTTGAGACTTTTAAAGGTGTGAGACAGGGTGACCCTGCCTCCCCTCTGCTCTTTAACTTAGTAGCATATGTGTTTAGTAGGATGCTTAATAAAGCAGCAAAAAGTAACATGTTGACTGGGTTGATGACCAATCTATTTCCACAGGGGGTAACAAGTCAGCAATATGCAGATGATACCCTCCTCTTTATTGATAACAACCTGGTCTCAGGTAGAAATTTATAATGGCTCCTATCCTGCTTTGAACATATGTCTGGGTGAGGGAGTCCTGGACTAGGAGGTGTCCGGATGGCCGGACTATACCTTCAGCCGGACTCCTGGACTATGAAGATACAAGATTGAAGACTTCGTCCCGTGTCCGGAAGGGACTTTCCTTGGTGTGGAAGGCAAGCTTGGCGATACGGATATGTAGATCTCCTACCATTGTAACCGACTTTGTGTAACCCTAACCCTCTCCGGTGTCTATATAAACTGGAGGGTTTTAGTCCGTAGGACAACATACGCAATTACAATCATATCATAGGCTAGCTTCTAGGGTTTGGCCTCTCCGATCTCGTGGTAGATCTACTCTTGTACTACCCATATCATCAATATTAATCAAGTAGGACGTAGGGTTTTAGCTCCATCGAGAGGGACCGAACCTGGGTAAAACTTCGTGTCACTTGTCTCTTGTTACCATCCGGCCTAGACGCACAGTTCGGGACCCCCTACCCGAGATCCGCCGGTTTTGACACTGACATTGGTGCTTTCATTGAGAGTTCCTCTGTGTCGTCGCCGTCAGGCTTGATGGCTCCTACGATTATCAATGGCGATGCAGTCCGGGGTAAGACCTTCCTCCCCGGACAGATCTTCGTCTTCGGCGGCTTCGCACTGCGGGCCAATTCACTTGGCCATCTGGAGCAGATCGAAAGCTATGCCCCTGGCCGTCAGGTCAGATTTGGAAGTTTAAACTACACGGCTGACATCCGCGGGGACTTGATCTTCGACGGATTCGAGCCACTGCCGAGCGCGCCGCACTATCACGACGAGCATGATCTAGCTCTGCCGCCGAACGGTGCCCTGGAGGCCGCACCCGCATCGGCTTCGACCCTTAATTCGGAGCCAACTGCGCCGATCGAGGATGGGTGGTTGGACGCCGCCTCGGGGGCTGCAATCCCAACGGCGATCGAGCCGAACACCAGCCCCGCACTCTGCGAGACTCGTGACTCCAAGAGGCCGCACTCCTCTCCGGACTCCGAACCCTCCGCGTCCCTGCCAATCGAATCCGATTGGGCGCCGATTATGGAGTTTACTGCCGCGGACATCTTTCAGCACTCGCCTTTCGGCGATATCCTAAAGACACTGAAGTCTCTCTCTTTATCAGGAGAGCCCTGGCCGGACTACGGTCAGCAAGGTTGGGATTCAAACGATGAAGAAATTCAAAGCCCACCCACCACCCACTTTGTAGCCACTGTCGACGACTTAACCGACATGCTCGACTTCGACTCCGAAGACATCGACGGTATGGACGCCGATGAAGGAGACGATGAAGAACCAGCGCCTATCAGGCCCTGGAAAGCCACCTCGTCATATGACATATACATGGTGGGAACCCCAAAAGAAGGAGATGGCGATGGAACAGCGGAGGATGACCCCTCCAAGAAACAGCCTAAGCGCCGGCGTCAGCGGCGCCGCTCAAAATCCTGCCAAAACAAATACGGTGATTCTAGCACGGGAGATAATAATACTCCAGAAAGTGCCGAAGAAAACCCCCTCCAGCAAGATTTAGCACGGGAGGATGGAGAAACCAGCCCTCATGAGAGAGCGGCAGACAGAGAGGTCGAGGACGATAATTATATGCCTCCCTCCGAAGACGAGGCAAGCCTCGACGACGACGAATTTGTCGTGCCAGAGGATCCCGTCGAGCAAGAGCGTTTTCAACGCAGACTTATGGCCACGGCAAGAAGCCTCAATAAAAAACAGCAACAACTTAGAGCTGATCAAGATTTGCTAGTCGACAGATGTACTGAAGTCCTTGCGACCGAAGAGCATAAACTCGAACGCCCCTCCAAGAGCTACCCAAAGCGCAGGTTGCTACCCCGATTAGAGGAGGAAGCACTTGATGCGGCCGACCGGCCACCTCGTGGCCGCGACAGAGAGGCCTCTCGGTCCTCCACTCAAGCCGCACCCCGTACCAAGGCACAGGAATATGCGCCGGACTTACGAGATATGTTGGAGGACAAGGCAAGGCAAACAAGATCGATCTATGGATCGCATGGGCGCCCCACAGCTCGAGATGGTAACCGTCACACCGGCCACAAATTCGGCAGGGCCGAACACAGTAGACAAAGCTCATTGGAGCTACGTCGTGATATAGCCCAGTACAGAGGCGCCGCACACCCACTATGCTTCACAGACGAAATAATGGATCATCAAATCCCCGAGGGTTTTAAACCCGTAAATATCGAATCATATGATGGCACGACAGATCCTGCGGTATGGATCGAGGATTATCTCCTTCATATCCACATGGCCCGCGGCGATGATTTCCACGCCATCAAATACCTCCCACTCAAGCTTAAAGGACCAGCTCAGCATTGGCTTAACAGCTTGCCAACAGGATCAATCAGTTGTTGGGAGGACCTAGAAGCCGCATTCCTCGACAATTTCCAGGGCACTTATGTGCGACCCCGAGACGCCGATGACCTAAGTCACGTAATTCAGCAGCCAGAGGAATCGGTCAGGCAATTCTAGACACGGTTCCTAACAAAGAAAAATCAAATAGTCGATTGTCCGGGCGCTGAGGCCCTAGCAGCCTTCAAGCACAATATCCATGACGAGTGGCTTGCCCGGCACCTTGGACAGGAAAAGCCGAAGTCCATGGCAGCACTCACGACACTCATGACCCGCTTTTGCGCGGGAGAAAACAGCTGGCTTGCTCGTAGCAATAATATGACCAAGAACCCTCGTAATTCGGATACCAGGGACAGTAGTGGCAGGTCCCGTCGCAACAAGCAGAAGCGCCGCATTAATGGCGACAATGTTGAGGATACGGCAGTTAATGCCGGATTCAGAGGCTGTAAATCCGGTCAGCGGAAAAGGCATTCAAAAGGAATCCTAGGGGGCCGTCCAGTTTGGACCGAATACTCGACTGCTTGTGCCAGATACATGGCACCCCCGAAAAGCCGGCCAATCACACCAACAGGGATTGTTGGGTGTTCAAGCAGGCAGGCAAGTTAAATGCCGAAATGAAGACAAGGGGCTGCATAGCGATGACGACGAGGAGCCCTAGCCGCCGAACAACAGTGGACAGAAGGGTTTTCCCCCACAAGTGCGGACGGTGAACATGATATACGCAACCCACGTCCCCAAAAGGGAGCGGAAGCGCGCATTAAGGGACATATATGCGGTAGAGCCAGTCGCCCCAAAGTTCAACCCATGGTCCTCCTGCCCGATCACCTTTGATCGAAGGGACCATCCCACTAGCATCCGTCATGGCGGATTCGCCGCATTGGTTCTAGACCCAATTATTGACGGATTTCATCTCACTAGAGTCCTTATGGACGGCGGCAGTAGCCTGAACCTGCTTTACCAGGATACAGTGCGGAAAATGGGCATAGATCCCTCGAGGATTAAGCTCACCAAAACGACCTTTAAAGGCGTAATACCAGGTGTAGAGGCCAACTGTACAGGTTCAGTCACACTTGAAGTGGTCTTTGGATCTCCGGATAATTTCCGAAGCGAGGAGTTAATCTTCGACATAGTCCCATTCCGCAGTGGCTATCACGCACTGCTCAGGCGAACCGCATTCGCCAAGTTCAATGCGGTACCGCACTACGCATACCTTAAGCTCAAGATGCCAGGCCCTCGAGGAGTAATTACGGTCAATGGAAACACCGAACGCTCCCTCCGAACGGAGGAGCACACGGCGGCCCTTGCAGCGGAAGTACAAAGCAGCCTCTCCAGGCAGTTCTCCAGTCCGGCCATTAAACGACTGGACACCGTCAAGCGCGCCCGAAGTAACCTACAACAAGACCGCCTGGCACGATCCGAGCAGGCGTAGCAATGCGGCCCCAACCCCGGCCCTCGCAAAAATGCGACACCAGTACTTCGTATACATAAATACGCTCTAGAAATACCATGGGTACAGGGGAAGGGGCACCATCACGGCACGCTCGAAACACGGCTTAAACCGCACCAGGGGCTGCCGATTTTTTTCTCTTACTTTCAGAACTCCACACTTCAGAAGGCCTGTTCGGCAATTCAATTGCCGCACAAACGATGCAAGAACCAGGGAAGCAGACAAGCCACGCCGCATTACGGAACTCCCAGGTGGTCTCTATCACGAGCAGTATACCTGTTTCGCATACTATTCCGCAGCCTGCCCCTGGAACGGACATGTTACATAGTCCAACCTTTTGCTTATCGCATTATTTGTATCGTTCTGCTTTGATCGCAGCCATCTTTAATAAACAGTGCATACTTTTCTCTATTTTTGCATTACTCTTTTTTAATATATGTTCCTTAACGACATGTTGCATCCGTACACTTTGGTATGAGCAAAATACGCCAGGGGATTTAGTACCCCTCAATATGGTGTGAGAAGTCCGAACACTTTAACAAGTGCGGCACCCCGAACTTATAGCATTATATGCATCGGCTCTGAATCATGTCTTGGGTCAATAGTTGGGTTTGCCCGGCTCCTATGTTTTGGTGCCTTACGTTCCGCCATATCGGCTAAGGTAGCACTAGGAGAACCACTGCGATTGTGCCCCAGTTGAGCTGGGTGGAGCACCTCAGTGGAGAAAGCTAAAACTGACTGTCATGATGAAGCGAGAGCTGGTCGCTGTTCGAGAGGTTTTTCGAGTCCCTAACGACTTATGCCGCTTAGAGCGAGGAGCCGGCTCTGTCCGGCCAAGGCGTGGATAGCGCCCCGAACTCGGTCTTAATACCAGGGGCTTCGCTGAAATTTAAAATTATAGAATTCTATGGCTAAGTGAGAGTGTTCACGCATTATAGTCCGATTGCCTTGTTCGTTGGGCTGAGCGCCTCCCTCGAAGGACCCAAACATGGGAAAAGAGCGCTCAGGTTTATCCCCGAACATCCCAGCACTAGCGGCACAGGGGCAGAAGCCGACGACTTGCCATCTCTCAGAATTGATAAACAGCCGCACAGAAGGTAATATTTTAAATTCCAAACAGCATTGCTTAGCGCATATGAACAAGTTTTCAGCGCACAGGACAAAACAAGCAAGTTTCACTCAAAAATTATATCCCTAGAACACTCATCCACCACAAGGCAGGCACCCTTCAGAACATCCTTATAATAATTCTCGGGCTTGCGATGCTCTTTCCCCGGCGGTGGCCCGTCCTTCACAAGCTTCTCAGCATCCAGCTTGCCCCAGTGCACCTTAGCACGGGCAAGGGCCCTACAGGCACCTTCAATACAGACGGAGCGCTTGATGACTTCGAGCCTTGGACAGGCCTCCACCAGCCGCCGCACCAGTCCAAAATAGCTCCCAAGCAGAGCCCCTCCGGGCCACAGCCGAACTATGAGGCCCTTCATAGCCTATTCGGCCGCCTTGTGGAGCTCAACCAGTTGCTTCAGCTGGTCACTCAGGGGCACGGGGTGTCCGGCCTCAGCATACTGAGACCAGAACACCTTCTCTGTCGAGCTGCCCTCCTCGGCTCGATAGAATGCGGCGGCATCGGACACACTCCGGGGAAGATCTGCGAACACTCCTGGAGAGCTCCGGATTCGGGTAAGTAACGAGTAACTCACGTTTATGTGTTTTCTTTGCATAAAGAATGCCTTACCCGCCGCTATCTTCTTCACCTCATCCAACTCCTGAAGGGTCTTCTGGGATTCGGCCTTGGCATACTTGGCATTTTCAATAGCCATCGCGAGCTCGGACGCTCGCGTCTTTGAGTCAAGCTCCAAACTCTCATGTTTTTCCATGAGAGCCTGGAGCTCTTGCCGTACCTTGCCAACCTCGGCCTCATACTTCTCCCGCTCGGTGCGCTCCGTGGCCGCCTTCTTCTCGGCCTCGACCAGCGCTTGCTTAAGGGTCGCCACCTCAGACGTGGCCCCTACAATAGCCACGATAATCCTGTCATTTTTTGCAATTGCACCTTTATATATATATATATATAAACAAGGTATTTCTTACCTTCATTGTCCTCGAGCTGCTTCTTGGCACGCCCGAGCTCTTGCTCGGACCGCTCGAGGTTCTGCTTTAGTGTGTCCACTTCCGCAGTCAGTGCGGCGGACGCAAGCAGAGAAGCCTGCATACGCATATTGACTCCTTTTTGTTAGACTCCTGCGAATTTGATTTGATCCTCTATTCGGCTTTTCTTTCTGAACACCAAACAGAGCATCAGGGGCTACTGTCTATGTGGTAATATTATTTACACATTCTTTACTTACCTCAAAGCCTGTTAGAAGGCTAGTACAAGCTTCAGTCAGTCCGCTCTTGGAGGACTGAACCTTCTGGACCACCGCACTCATAATGGTGCGGTGCTCCTCGTCGATGGAGGCGCCTTGGAGCGTCTCCAACAGATTATCCGGCGCCTCCGGTTGGACGGGGGTCACCAGCACGGTGGGCTCGCTCCTCTTGGAAGGAGGTCCCCCGCCGGACTCTAGAACCTTTGAAGGTTTCGGAGTGGTGTCCGGCCTAGAGCCGGACTTGGAGCCCTGGGGGGTTTCGTCCCCTTTACTCCTGGAGTCTGGGAGGTCGCCTTGCGGCGCCTCCAGGACCACCTCCTCCCGGCTTGGAACCTGTTGGGACAACACTTCGGTGTCGTCCATAGGGCGGGGGGAGGAAGCCTTCGGAAGCGAGTTCACATCCGACGAGTCCAGTGAGCCGCTCGAAGACGCGTCGAGCCGGTCTTTGGGTGGGCTGCATAAACATATTCGACATAAGGGAAAGTTGTGCAATAAATGAATACTATGAATTACTCTGGTATCCGGATACTTACGATTTTGCCAAGGGCTTGGCCCTGGGCAGCCACTCCTCTCCTCCGTCGTCGGCGTCGGTGGAGTAGTCCGGAGGAAGGGTTTTCCCCTTCTTGGACCCTCCGGCCTCCCCAGAGAGGTCGGCCTTCCTTTTCTTCTCTCCTCCCGCTGGAGGGGGAGAGGCCTCTTCTTCTTCCTCCTCATCTTCACGGGAGGAATGCGCCTCGGAACCATCGGATGATGGATCCGACACCTCCTGGCGTCGGGCACTCTTTCGAGTCCCCGTGGCCTTTTTCGCGGCCTTCTTCTCCGGCACCACATAGGGTGCCGGAACCAGCAGCTTCGCCAAGCGAGCGTCCGCTGGGCCTTCGGGCAAAGGAGCCGGACAGTTGATCTGTCCGGACGTCACCTGCCAATCCTGTCAAAGGTAAGGGAGCTTAGATCCCGCATGGAGTCAAACTATGAAAAACTGATACCCTGTAAAAGGAAAAAACAGCTTACCGCATGAGCGTGACGCTGCGTACTGAATCCGCGATCCTCGGTAGCGGATGCGGGGGCCTCGGCGCCCTTGAAAAGCACCTTCCAGGCATCTTCGTACGTCGTGTCGAAGAGCCTACTCAGGGTTTGGTGCTGCGCCGGTTCGAACTCCCACAGGTTGAAAGCCCGTTGTTGACACGGGAGGATCAAGCGGATGAGAATAACCTGGACAACGTTGACAAGTTTGAGCTTCTTGTCCACCAGGGTTTCGATGCATGTTTGGAGTCCGGTCAGCTCTCCTTTTTTACCCCACAACAGGCCCGTCTCCTTCCAGGAGGTGAGCCGCGTAGGGGGTCCGGATCGAAACACGGGGGCTGCGACCCATTCGGGGTCGCGCGGCTCGGTGATGTAAAACCACCCCGATTGCCACCCCTTCAGGGTCTCCACGAAAGAGCCCTCGAGCCATAAGACGTTGGCCATCTTGCCCACCATGGCGCCTCCGCACTCCGCCTGGTTGCCGCGCACCACCTTAGGCTTGACATTGAAAGTCTTGAGCCATAGGCCGAAATGGGGGCGGATGCGGAGGAAAGCCTCACACGCGACGATAAACGCCGAGATGTTGAGGACAAAGTTCGGGGCCAGATCATGGAAATCCAGGCCATAGTAGAACATGAGCCCACGGACAAATGGGTGGAGAGGGAAGCCCAGTCCACGGAGGAAATGGGGGAGGAACACCACCCTCTCATGGAGCCTAGGGGTGGGGATGAGCTGCCCCTTTTCGGGAAGCCGGTGCACGATGTCGTTAGACAAGTATCCAGCCTTCCTCAGTTTTTTGATGTGTCCCTCCGTGAGGGAGGAGACCATCCACTTGCCTCCCGCTCCGGACATGGCTGGAGAAGGTTGAGGTGGGAGTGCGGACTTGGGCGCTGGAGCTCGAGTGAGCGAGAATGGATAGGCAAAGGAGGAAGAAGGCATAGGTGAAAAGGTGGATCCTTATCCCCTTATATGGGTGGACGCAACTACGTGTCCCCACCAGCCTGGTAAAACTCGCTTATCTCCAAGCGCCGTAATCAATGGCGCGGTTGGGTTACCCACGCCCGTATTGATGAGAATCCCGGAATAAGGGAACACGATCTCTGCTTTGACAAGACGTGCCAAGGAAACCGCCTCGCATGACGCGCTGAGGTGGGATAATGAAACGACTGGGATAAAGGCTTGGCCGTGGTGTGTCACACTACGGAATACGTCAGCAGATTAGATTTGTGTAAATATTATTCTCTCTATGGCAATATGTGGAAACTTATTTTGCAGAGCCGGACACTATCTTTGTGTTCAAAATCTTCTATGAAGTACTTGAAGGAGGAACCCGCCTTGCAATGCCGAAAACAATCTGCGCGCCGGACTCGTCGTCATTGAAGTCTGGTTCAGGGGCTACTGAGGGAATCCTGGACTAGGGGGTGTCCGGATGGCCGGACTATACCTTCAGCCGGACTCCTGGACTATGAAGATACAAGATTGAAGACTTCGTCCTGTGTCCGGAAGGGACTTTCCTTGGCGTGGAAGGCAAGCTTGGCGATACGGATATGCAGATCTCCTACCATTGTAACCGACTTTGTGTAACCCTAACCCTCTCCGGTGTCTATATAAACCGGAGGGTTTTAGTCCGTAGGACAACATACGCAATTACAATCATACCATAGGCTAGCTTTTAGGGTTTGGCCTCTCCGATCTCGTGGTAGATCTACTCTTGTACTACCCGTATCATCAATATTAATCAAGCAGGACGTAGGGTTTTACCTCCATCGAGAGGGCCCGAACCTGGGTAAAACTTCGTGTCCCTTGCCTCCTGTTACCATCCGACCTAGACGCACAGTTCGGGACCCCCTACCCGAGATCCGCCGGTTTTGACACCGACACTGGGCTTAGAATAAACTTTCATAAATGTGATCTAATCCCTATTAATGTCCAAGAGGAGGAAGCCCATAAGGTAGATCAAGCCCTGTCCTGTGGTTTGGGATCCTTTCCTCTCAAATATTTGGGTTTTTCCCTTCATTACACCAAGTTGAGGAGGGAAGACCTACAACCAGTGGTTGATAAGGTGTTGAAGAGGGTTGCTGGTTGGAGAGGTAGACTGTTAGGTTATGAGAAGAAGTTGGTTCTAGTTCAATCTTGTTTAGCTAGTATTCCCACCTATCTGATGAGCATGATTAAATTCCCCAAATGGGCTGTCAATTTGATCAACTCACAGATGGCCCATTGCTTTTGGGACAATTATGAGGGTCACCATAAGTACCATCTTGCCAACTGGGGCTTGGTGACCCAGAAAAAACAATATGGGGGCTTAGGGATTCCAAATATTGCTGAGATGAACTTAAGTCTACTAGCCTCCTGGGTTTATAAATTTCATAATGGTGATAGCAAGATGTGGAAGCAGATTGTTGACTATAAATATAGAGCCAATAATCCCAATATATTCTCTTGCCCTGATTCTAACTCTTCCCCTTTTTGGAAAGGGGTGTTATGGGCTGCTAAAGCAGCCAAGCAAGGGTATCAATGGAAGGTGGGCAATGGGAAGAGAGTTAAATTTTGGGAAGATCATTGGTTTGGGTCATGTAGCTTGGCTATTCAGTTTTGGGAATTGTATAGTATTGCTAATGAGCATAATCAAGCTATTGCTGACCTTTGGGATGGTAGTAACCTTAAGATCACTTTTAGGAGATGTATTGATAACAGATTGCTTCTCCTGTGGTATGACCTGCTGAATATTGTGCAGTCTGTTACTTTCAATGATGATGAGGATGCATTAATCTGGAAGCTAGAGGCTGGTGGTGTTTATTCTGTTAGATCTATGTATGCCATGGTCAATTTTAGGGGCATTAGCCCAATTCATATTCCTGACATTTGGAAAATTCATGTCCCTCCCAATATCCACATTTTTTTATGGCTGTTTGCTCATAACAAAATATTGGTTAGGGAGAACCTTGCTAAGAGACAAAACTTAAATGATTTGACTTGCTTGTTCTGCTCTGATGGTGAGAATATAAATCACCTGTTTTTTGAATGTGTGGTAGCCATGGAAATTTGGAGAAATATCCATTCCATTTTAGGTTACTCACATCTGCCTGCCCTTAATAAAGTGGCGGAAATGTGGAGTAGACATAATAACTTGCAAGCTAAAAATCTGGTTATTTCAGCTACTCTCTGGGCTATCTGGAGATGCAGAAATGACTTGTGTTTTAATAACACAATTTGGATGGGTGTGCAGGTGGTTCTGAGAAAGATTGCAGGATACTGCAGCATCTGGAAGATCCTGTGCAAAGAGGTGGCAAGAGAGCGCGTGGAGGAGATTACTGTAGCTATCTGGGAGGCTGCAAGAAAACCACCGCTGCTGCTCTGGCCAGAGCCAGGCTGAAGAGGAACGAACTGTGGCTGCAATACTCCATGCAGAAGATGGGAGGCTGGGTGGACATGGGAGTTAATTAGTAGCTAGACCTGGTGTCCCTACTGTGGTTGGAGAGTGGCCAGTCCGATTTCTGATAAATGAACCTTTTCTTGCCTGGTAGTTTCAGCTGTCTTAGAGTTTTCAATTCAAAATTCTCAGGATGTTTGTGCCAGAGAGATGTTTCAATCTCCTCCCGCGGTCTGTAACTGATTTTGCACTCTGTGGTTTCGTTTTCTTAATGGAAATGGAGCCGGGGCAAGAGCCCTTTTCATCTAAAAAAAAAATCGTTGAATAATTCTGCCTTTTAACCAGACGGCGAAATGCGGAAGAAAGATAACGAGACCGGACGGCGACACGCCGGCCGCCGCTGACATTTCTTCCCCTGGAAAAGAGAAGAGAAGAGAAGAAGACCGGCGAAGCTTCGGGCAGCCCGTGCGCCTCACACGATGTCACAACGAGATGACGCTGGCAGGCCGGGGCCGGAGGTAGCTCGGAGTTGGCAGCTCCCAGTTCGGCGACAGCGACGAGCCCACGAACCGGTTCACGGCGAAGGAATCAGCCAAACTTTGATTTCTTTTCCGCTGGCCGAACAATCAACCAACACATCGATCAGCTGACGAAATCGCTCCACCACTTCGCGGCAGCTGCCAACGAACTAGACAAACCTATCAGCTGGCCGGCTGACACGGGGCAGGAGCTCACCAAGTCGCAGTCCTCCTCCTCTCCCCCCATGGCCAAGAAATTTCTGCAGTGCGAGCCAATGGATTCTGATGTGCCATTGTCAATGGAGATTTGGAGAGGGGATAGAAGATGGCAGCAACACATGGATTCATGGATCGCCTGCTGCTCCGTGCACTTGAGCTATATGTTCTTGGCGTTTTTCTTGTAAATTAATTTGATATACGAAGCAAATAATCACAAAAGGGTATGAAGCAAACGTCCTCTGTAACCACAAGTTCTTGCTCAATAATACAAAAGTGTTATTTTCTATTATCCGTAGAAGTTCAGTCTTCTGATCACAATGGAACATTGTTCATGCAAGTGTTGGTAAGTACTCCAATAGATAACTATTTCACTTGTATTGAAGAAGAAGTTGCTCCACTTTTCCCGTACTTGCTTTAAATGATCAAGTCTCTTGACCTCAATTGGAATTCCCCAAGTACAGGATATTTTCCGCATTTTCCTTATACTTCAGGTAAAAAAATTCACTAGATTGTTCCTCTCTTTCACATGCATCTCTCCTCTTTCACATGTCTTTCCTAGACATTTAAAAAAAAAACTCGGCCATTATGTCTTTTCTTTTTACATTGTGAGACTGTTAATGTTAGTTGTGTACATCCTAATAATTATGCAAAGTACGATGTCCACTCATTATCCGTTGTACTCTGTCTGTAAGAAAAAATATAAGATCATTTAGATCACTACTGAAGCTATATCTTGAGTTTAATAAAATTGATATTTATCAAAGGAAGAGGCAATGGACTTTGATCTTAGGAAAATCATTTTCTAATCCAGACAACAAATTTCACTCTGGTGCACAAGATTTAGTGGTCCGGCCATGAATTATGCGCGTTGAATAGATCTACTCTAAAAAAAGGACATGTATTTTGATTTTCGAGTTTAATAAAAGGACATGTATCGAGAAGAAAAAGACAGTAAATTTCAGTCTCATGAAAGTTAATTCTCAATCCACTCAACAAATTTCACTCTCGTGCACAAGATTAAAGTGGTCCGGCCTTGAATAGGTCCGGTCTCGAAAGAAGAAGAAAATCGTTGAATCAGTCTGCCTTTTAACCAGACGGCGAAATGTGACCGGACGGCGACACGCCGGCCGCCGCTGACCTTTCTTCCCCTGGAAAGATAAGAGAAGAGAAGAAGACCGCCGAAGCTTCGGGCAGCCCGTGCGCCTCACACGATGTCACAACGAGATGACGCTGGCAGGCCGGGGCCGGTGGTAGCTCGGAGTTGGCAGCTCCCCAGTTCGGCGACAGCGACGCGCCCACGAACCACGGCGAATCAGCCAAGCTTTGATTTCTTTTCTCCTTTCCACTCGCCGAACAATCAACCAACACATCGATCAGCTGACGAAATCGCTCCACGACTCCGCGGCAGCTGCATCCATCTCCAACGAGCGAGACAAACAAACCTACTTACCAGCTAGCTGACACGGCGCAGGAGCTCGCCAAGTCGCAGTCCTCCTCCTCTCCCCCCATGACCAAGAAATTTCTCCGGCGCTAGCCGAAGGATTCTGAGTTTCTGGCACGCCATTATCAATGGAGATGGGGTGGAAGATGGTAGGATCACATGGATTCATGGGTCGACAACATGGAGAAGGGGATCGACTGCTGCTCAGTGCACTTGAGCTATATGTTCTTGGCATTTTTCTTGTAAATTAATTTGATATAAGAAGCAAATAATCACAAAAGGATATGAACCAAACATCCTCTGTTACCACAAGTTCTTGCTCGCCGTCAATGGGGTCTTACCAGAAGAAGAGCAAGAGGAAGAAGAAGAAGAAAAGAAGAAATCAAGAATCAAGTTAAGCAAAACGAGGCAGGCATGGAGCAGAGCAGATAGATATACACGGACGGATCTACATCTACCGGACCGGGGACGGGCGCGGCCGAGCAGGGCGGGCTGAGGCTCAGGCCGCCGGCGTCGACGCCGGCGGCAGCCGGCTGAGCGCGTCCCGGAGCGTGGCCCTGAACTTGTCCAGGTCCAGCCGCACGTTCTGCTTGTCCAGGTAGGCGGCCTTGAGCGCGTCCCACCCCTGCTTGTGCACGGCGTAGGGGTCCGTCAGCACCTGGTGGTTCCGCGGGTACTGCTCCAGCAGCGAGCTCTCCTCCAGCTGCACGTTGTAGTCCATGTACGTCACCTCCATGTCCGCCGCCGGGTTCTTGAAGGTCACGCCGGTGAGCCACTCCAGGCCCCCGAACGGCACCACCTGGATCAGCACGGCCCCCGCGGGGAGGAACACCATGTTGGTCAGCCCGGCGCCGTGCACGCCCACCATCACGTCCGCCGAGTTCACCAGCCGCGCGAAGGTGGACATGTCGGTGTGCTGGTCGGGCTCCGCGATGCGCACGTCGAAGCCCATGGCCGTGGCGGCGGCCGCCATCTCCCGCTCGTTGAGGAACCGCCGCGAGTTCTTGCGGGAGATGATGAGGAGGCGCGGCTTGCCGGCGCCCGTGGCGCCGCCGCGGGACGCCGCGGCGCGCTCCAGCCCGAAGGCGTCGCGGAGGGTGCGCTTGAAGTCGACGATGGAGACGCCGCCGCCGGCCTTGGACGGGACGATGCCCATGTCCTTGTGGAAGTCGGAGCCGACGACGATGCGGGGCAGGCAGTGCACCTCCAGGTCGTTGTTCACGTCGACGACCTCGTACTTGGACAGCTGCCGGAACAGCGGCCGGAACTTGGCCACCCACCAGGGCTTGAGGTCGCTGAGCAGGAACTGCACCTCGCCGTTGAACCTGCGCGTGCTGAGGAAGAGCGGCACCAGCACGTCCGTGTAGTCGTGGTAGAGGTTGCCGGAGAAGCCGCGGTTGGAAAACACAAACCCGGGGACGGAGTGGTTCTTGGTGCAGGCCGGCGGCGGCGCGTCGGCCGGGAAGGGCCTGAGGAGGAACTCCCGGACGTGGGTCATGGCGACGGGGTCGTGGTACCGCGCGTACGGCTTGGTCCGCCACTCCCGGTCCAGCGAGTCGATGTAGATGGTGGAGGCGTTGCCGACCACCCGGATGTCCCCCGCCGCCTCGCACCGCTCGGAGCGCTTGCTCGTCATGAAGCAGGTCGGCTTCTTCTTCTTGTTGTGCCCCTTATCCTTATCCTTCCTCCCCGCGCCGGCGCCGGAGAAAACGGCTGTCTTCTCCGCCCTCTCCGCGGTGACCTTGGGCACCGGGGCGGCGCTGTCCTCCTCCACATCCTCCTCCGCGTCCTCCTCTGACACTGACCAGCAAAGAAGGAAGAGTCTTGAGCAACATACTACATACATTTCGCCCCCAAATTAGCACTCAATCTCGGTCAATCGATCCGGAAGACAGGGGCGCACCTCCGACCGTGGTGGCGGCGGGCGTGGGCTCGTCGTCGGTCTCCATCCGGATGCTGGAGTTCATCTGCTCCTTGAGCTGGTCGTCCGGCTTGCCTGCGGCCGTCCCAAGAAAACATCCAAGCTCTCATCCATCCATCCATCCATCCAGCCAGCCATACCCAAGAAGAAGAAAGAAGCAAGAAGTGAAGGGGGAAGAAGAAGATAGAAGACATACCGAAGGGGGTGGAGCAGTATCTGGCCTTGACGATGCTGAGGACGCAGAGGGAGAGGAGCATGGCGGCGATGATGACGCCGTTGCTGACCCGCCGCGGCTCCTGCCGGCTCCGCAGCGCCGCCTTCATCTCCGACGCCGACCCCAGCGCGCCCTCCCGCTCCTCCTCCGACCTAGACCAGATCTGGAGCAAGCAAGGAAGCTTGCTTGCTTGCTGGGCTTTGCTTCTTCCCTGCCGCCTGCCTCCCCCCAAGGAGGAAGACTCTTCTCGAGACAGAGAGAGAGAGAGAGAGAGAGAGAGAGAGAGAGAGAGATGCTTTGAAACTTTCTCGTGCGGCTGGATCTGGATGGACCTCAGCTGCTCTGCTTGCCGAGCGCCGATGATTAAACGAGGGTGGTAATAAAGAATCGGAATGCTCTGCGGCAACTCATAAGTGAGGGATTATTGCAGCGAAATCCATCCAGGATGGTTAGCAGCCTGGCCCCCCGGGACTAGCCGCCGTCGTCGTGCGGAGGGACTGGAACGCACGACGTGCGCGGCGGACCGTTGACCGGCCCGGGCAGGCTGGGCCGGCCGCGCCACGCAGGGTGGGCGTGCACGGTCCGACCCACGCCCGCACCCACACTGTTGTTGAGTCGCCTCTTCCCTGATCTCTCTCTGTGGGGTGGTGGTGTTATTGTTTTTTTCCGTTTTCGGCCACGGGAGAAGAGGCATGTATGCCCGGACCGGCCGACCGGGAGCATGAATGTGGTATCTACGACCGTCACGGGTTGTCCGTCCTACGGACCGACGTGCCAACACGCGTGAGTTTGTATATATATACGAATTTATAATAAAAAATGAAACTCTGGTTAGAGCATCTACAGCCACATATAGCAAATCCGGCCCTCACTCCGGCGCCTCCTCCTCCCCCGCCGCCGCCGGGGGCATCGCAGGCTAAGCCTGTGTGCTGCAGCGGCGGCGGCGGCGTTTCTCCTCATCCCGCGCTTCGGTCAGGACGGCGGCGGCTTGTGATGGCCGGATCTACGACAGTGTGTGCGGGGCGGCGGCGGCGTACGGCTGCAGGTCCAGTGACGGCGCTTGATCTGGGGCCAGATGGACTCCGGCGGGCCGCAACCTCGTGTACCGTTCCGTTAATGGCTTGTTGTCCCTGGGATCGACCTACAACTCGAGGACGCCGGGGGCTGCGGCCCAGGGCGTGGCGGTGGTGGCCACCTTCTCCATCAGAGATGGTCGCCCTGAAGCTGGGTGGTCGGATCTCCAGATCCGTCATCTAGTCCCGGGTGCAAGTTGGGGAAACAGAGTTGCCAGTGAAAACCAAGCCGATGGCGGCGTCTTGCATCGTTACCTTCATGAAGGCATCGTCGTGTAACTTCTGTCGACTCACTCGTGTTTCTTCAGGGTTTACCCTAAGATTTGGTAATCCTGATCGGACGACGGCAGTACTACGGGTTCGTTTCTTTCTCCGGAGCATCGTTTGTGGAGCAGCGCTGGAAGTCAGAGGCAGGAGGTGGAGCGGCTTCATCTTGCACGAAGCTTCATTGGAGATATCAAGTCATCCCTAATCGACAAGTGCTACGCTTTGTCATGCCTAGTCGGCAGGTGCTACGCACGACAGATCTTCCATAGACTTCAAGCTGTGTCGGCTGGTGGTACTTGGCGGCATGGTGCTGAGGTGTACCGGTAGCGACCGCGACGTGCTCAGCTGTTCGCGCGCGGGGAGGTGGTGCCCTTGGGCGCCATGGTGGCATCGAGGGCATCTAGACTGGGCAAGGTTGATGCGTCATATAGCTCGAAGATGGAGTGGTGGCGGTTGGCGGCGGCGGCCTCTGAGAGCCCGCCGGACCGATGTGTGCCCCAGACCCGACATGTGGCTTGGTTGAGGCCTTAGGTCTTAGATGTTAGGCTTGGCTGCGAGGTCTGTGGTATTAGGCCCGGACTATCAACATTTCTACATCAACTGGATAGGAGTAGCGACAGATGTTGCCTAGACGGTGGCTTTAGACTTACTTTTGTATTTCTTTGCAAAGTCTTTTGAGAATAATTAATAAAGTGGCTGCATGCATCGCCTAGATGCAGATGCCGGGGTCTTCCTCCTTTTCTAAAGAACGTACTACATCGATCCTATCTACTCCTAGTCGGATATCACAACAATCTCTGTGCCCGGCTTCGGCAGCATGGGAAGCAGCTGCAGCTCCGGCCTCCTCCGCCTCTATCTTCGCGTTGAGCTCGTCGAAGAGCGTGTCGGTCTCCGCCTGATGCCGCCGGAGGAACACCCGGTTGGCCTCTACATAGGCCTCATCCTGGATGGACTCCAGGATGGCCTGCTGCACGGCCATCTCGTCGGACTGGGAGACAACGAACTCTGTCTCCGCCTGCTCCATGTTGAAGGCTGGCACCTGCTGATCCAGCTCGTCCGCCTCCTCCACCTGCATCGGAGCCATCTCCTCCTCTTTCTCCGGCTGCTCATCCTCCTCCTTCGGCTCCGGCGAGTCCGGAGGCAGCCCAACAGCGATGCGGGCGGCGCGCGCGGCTTCCCTCGTCCGGATATACTGCTGGATCTCGTATCACCGCTCTGGCATCAGCAATGGCATAGTAGGTGATCTTGCTCCTGACCATGTTGGAGTGCCGGAGCGTGGGCAGAGCGCTGGAGCGAGAGAGGAAGGACGTGGAAGGGCTCGGACTAGCGGCGCGGAGAGGGAGAATGGGATGGGTTAGGATTGCGGGACGTCGGCCGGCTTAAATAGCCGGATGTCGTCTTGGACAGCAAGCCGGAACGGCGCCGCGTGATGTTCCCACCGCGCCGATAGACGTGGCGGTCGTCGAACCACTGGGTTTCCGGACGTTTTCGTGTGGGGCCACACCGTCAGGCCGACGTGGCGGGCGTGACCGGGCGCCCTCCATATCCATCTCATATTTGGGCTGGATATGGGGGGTGCCGGTCAGTCCGGGCGTTTGAGGGGCCCGTCTGGGTCCAAATTTCATGACGAGGCAGCGACCGGACGGCTTGTTCGGGCGTTTGAGATGGGTTAGAGAGGTCCGTTTGTAGATGCTCTTAAGAGTGTGAAATTACCAAGTGACAGAAAATGAAGTCTTTGCTCTCGAAGGCGCGGATTAATTTTTTACGCAGACCACTCCGTTATGGTTTGTGATAATTGATTTCTACTTAGCTTATTTTGATTCTCAATATGAAATCAACCAATGCAGGAAGGATGTAGTAAGTGATCATGTGTACTGCATTTGAAGACGTGGTCCGACGCTTAATTACATCCTACTTGTACCTGGCCATACATCGATTTCCTTGGAGCGGTGAGGTCATGGCTTTTCATCATGCGCGACGACGAGCTCTACTTTTGGGCGCTTCGGATCGGAATGGCAGGAAGGGGTTTCAGCGACGACGAATGCGGAGAGAAGTTAAAGTAAAATGATGCAGTACATGTCGGGATGATCTTCGGCCAGAAATTGGCGACACAACAAATTGGTAACATTTTTTAGTACCTATATGGTTTAGTGCAAAATTTGAAGCACGGCCTACATATCAAACCACATTTTAAAACCAGAGAACATTTAAAATGACAATTTTGTCTTTCACACGACGGCATCATAGTTACATGGCTAATTTGTTTTCTGAGCCAATAGTTACATGGCTAATGGTTTGCGGCCAGCATACCATATTTGACTACCCGATAGATTGGCAACATTTTTAGACAACCAAGGCAAAAAGGTTAGCCCATCAAATCAATAGATAGTTTGACCCGGCCTACATATAAAACGACATCTTAATACTAGAGAAATCATTTGTGTGCAAAACGAGCCAACATCTCTCTAGTTCACAATCGCGTGATGGTGATGTGAGGAACGGGATCCCCGTCATGGGGATAGCATCTAAATTCTAGGTTGGTTATGCTTTTTTAAATCCCGCAACAACTTGATGAGAAACCAAGATGTGAAAATCAGTTGCGGGGTTGTGGAGAAGATGTTTTTTCTGTCTTTAGGGCTCATTTGATTCAAATGAATTCTATAAGATTTTTGGAGTGTTAGAACCCTTAGACATTTTTCTATGCTGATCGTTTTATGTGTAATATTGAATCCTATAGGAATGCTATTCTAAACAATTATGTGTAATTACGTTTCATAGGAATGGCATCCACTCCAACATCGTTTTACATATTCTTGGTTTTGTCTGTGGCATCAAATGCTATATACGCTATGGTATCCCACTACAGTTTTCCAATTCCTTTGAATAAAAGAGGGCCTTAGTTTTTTTTTTTCAGTTTTGGCCGTCAGCTAAAAAAACTTAGTTGTTTCATTCATTAAAGAAGATGTAATTTATTGAGAAACGTAACAATCTTTAATCAACTACACTTTGTCCTAGTTCTAGGCCGTTGATTATTTCCTGGCCGTCCCCGGCGGGGCCCCGCAGCGGGAGATTAGGTAATGCTAATCTCGTGATTTCTGCCAATCAGCCAGCAGCCTGCTACCGGTACATGTAGATGGGATATCTTTTTGGTTGGTTTGGTAAGCAGCCAGGACCGGCGGCCGGGTCGCGTCCCTTTTCGCGTTGGTGACGCGGTATCGGCGGCGTACTTCCGTGTCTCTTTCTGTTAGGACAAACGCTAATGTCCATGCGCAGCAAATAAACGGGAAATAATTGGGGGCTGGGATGGTTTAGGGCATCTGCATTGGCAACCTGACATGGATGCGGGAGGCAGTCATCCAACGATAGCCGCATATATTTTCACAACAACTCAAATCAACCGAAAGAAAATCATGCAAACAAGTGTGGATTTCATATAAACACGGACTGATTTTATATAAACATGACGGATTTCATTACAAATACATGAAAGCGGTCCTAGACGGGCTAATCTACATGATCGCCGTCGTCCGGTCCCCGTCTCCGGCCATGAACCAAGAGAACGGAAGCTTCGCCTTTTTCAGCTTGTTGGGCTAGCAATCCGCCTCCACGTCGCCGTCAAGTGACTAAACGATCGAAGATGTTGAGCCCATCAAGCTTGGTGTCGACGGGAGGGGAGGAGTAGTGGCCTTCCTAGGACACGAGCGGCGGCTACCTACCGTGCACTACTCTTCCTCGCTGCAGGCGGCGCCTGCGGACGTGCCGGCATCTTCGATAGCAATGGTGGTCATGGTCTTCGTCTGCTCTGGCGTCAGCCCGTCCCAAAGAGATTTGGCCGTAGAGGGATCCATGGCGGGGAGTGGTGTGGAGAGGGATGAGTGTGGCTATGGCCGAGGCATCAGGAGAGTGGTTTATATAGCACTGGTGGGCGGCAGATGGACGGACGGATGGGGCCGAAGGAGACGCCTCCGCAACCGCGTGCCATCAATGCGTCTGGCAGACAGACGGACAGGCGGCCGGCCATTGTGTCGTTTGAATGCGCGGCAGTCGCATGCACCGGGAAGCGGCGCGGATGGTGCTTTCTCGATCAGCGCGCCACTTCAATGCCGGCGCCAGTGAGCGGCCGCGTCTGCTTTGGGCGGGCATGAATGCAGGCGCTGACACTCGGAAGTGGCGCCGATCGAATACGCGCGGAAGGGATGTGGGGGTTTTTGGTTTGGCCCGGGCAGTCAGAAACAGGCTTGAGATCGTTTCGGACTCCCACAAACCTCTCCATTTTTATCTCCGGTTTGCGGGATAAATCGCGTCCGGACCGCCTCACGGACCGATACAGGGTCGTGTTGGATGGCTTCCGCGGTTCAGACAGTGTGGTCCAAACGGTTGCAGAAAGTTTACAGGTCCGCGATTGGAGATGCCCTTACCACCATAAAAGCATCTCTAGCAGACCCCTTAAAACTGTGACCCACATAAGTGTTTTAAGGGCCGAGAAAAACGCATTATAAAGGTTCATTTTAGCTGCGGCCGAACAGAGCCCGTATGATCAACCCGTGAAAAAGAATATTATCTAAATATACCATCTCCTTCCTCACGCCCTTCCCATTGCGACCTCCGTCCCCTCGCCGTGTGTGCACCCTGCCTCCGCGACTGCCTCCTTGTGCTCGCCACCGGACGCGCCCGGGTTGGGGCCAACAACAGTGTTGACTGCAGCGGCAGCCGCCGCCGAGGCGGTCACGGCTGACTCGCTTGAAGCTAGCTAGCTAGGTAGCAATTCGAGCGCGGTGGTCGAGGTGAGCGTGGCCGCTGAGGACGGGCGGACGGGAGCGATTCATGAAGGTTTCGATGGCAGTTGGATTTCCGCCAACGGTCTTTCGCGTATACAGGGCACCCCGGGTTGTCTCGAAAATCCTTATTTTCACAGATTTGATCGGAATGTTTTCCGTGCCCCTTAAAAGAAATTTACAGATCAGAGTCGTTTACGGGTTCTATTTGGGTCGCCTTTTCCGTCTAAAACTGTAAGCTGACAGTTATTTTACAGTTTAGTGCATTTTAAGAGCAACTCCAACGGGCCGACTCAAACGGACGACGCTTTTGTCCATTTTCTGTCCGTTTGGGTCGGCCGCCCGCCCGGCGCCCTCTTTTAGATTTGGGTCGGCAGTGCGCCCAATGCGTCGACCCATTTCATGACCACACGCGCATAGATCATACCAGGGGCCATGTCGTCGCCCTGATTTTGGCGCTCCAGCGCGCAGGAAAGGTTCGCGCGTGCGGGAAAAAATTGGCCTAGCGTGTGCTGGTTTTGGCGTGCCGCGGGCGGCGCTCATTATTTAGAAGGTGCTCCTTCCACACTCTGTCCGGCGCCCACTCGTCTCGCCCCCTCTCACTAGCCTCGCCGCCTCTGCGCCACCATGTCGATGCGCTGTCTGGGTGCTTTGGATTTTCGTGGAGTCCGCGAGCGCCGCTCTGGCGCCTTCTCCTTCAAGATCTGGTTTGGCGAGAAACGCCTCATTCTCGGCAACTTCGACACCGCAGAGGAGGCGGCCCGCACGTACATCGCAGCGGCGTGGCGCCTCCTGCGGCCTCGTCGGGAGATGAATTTTCCCGACGTGTCGACGAGCCAGTGGGCGCAGGATATCGCGCCTCTCCCGTGGCTTTTCACCGACGAGGATCGTCGTGACCACCGGAGGCGGCAGCGTCGCCTCGCCATCGCCGAGATGGACGTGGAAGCCATGGCTATGTGGTGCGAACGCTTTCCGCAGGACATCGTCGATGAGCGCCAATTTTACAAGCAAAGGAGGACGGAGAGGGAGGCGAGGAGGACGGAGCGAGCCGCCTATCGGGAGGACAAGCGTGGGCGGAAGCAGGACGCGCAATTAAACATGAAACTAGGAGAAGCGTCGTCCTGGGACTCCGAGGACGAGCGGTATACTGACACCTACATTCAGACGTCGGAGGAGGACATTACCGAGTCGGAGTCGGAAAACGACGAGTAGTTAATTTTTTATGTCTATACTAGAACTATTTGTGTATCCTTTATCTATTGAAAAAATGGCCGACGGCGTCGGCGATGAAGGAGGCGGGCGAGGATGTACTGTTCGATGGGAAGAGGCCAATGTCACACCGACCAGCGGGCGTGGGAAGGGGAGAGGGCAAGCGCGTGTGTCCCTCTCGTGTCCGCGTCGGCAGGCGGACGCAAGCGGACGCGCATTCGTTTGGGTCGACACGTTGGAACAACATTTCTATTCGCGCTGATCCAAACAGACGGCGGTGGATAAAATAAGTCGCTTCATTAAGGTTGCTCTAAGAGGCGTGCTACAGATATGCTTTAATATGTGGCTGGATATACGGGGCAAGCGGAAGAGAGCTGATCATCGGGGACCCGGCATCTCGTTTGGCACTCTGCTCCCAGTCATTTCCGCTCAAGGCAGCGCCCGGTTAATTCCTTTGCAGTAAGAATCGAAATGCCTTTACTTTGGTTATAGATTCAAAAGATGAAAACTGTGACAGACCGAGCCCCGGGCAGGCACGCACGGGCACGGCCGTTGCTTTCGAGTCACACTCACTTCTGCCCGTACATATACGCTTGTATATACTCCTATATATTTTTGCAGCGGTTGGAGAGTCGACTTACGTACGTACATACGGAGGTACAACATGCGTACGTACACAGGCGGTTCTAAACCTCTAGACGCGCACGCACCGCATATCTGCATGTTCTCCCATCTTGTCATCTCGCTCGTGGCAGTGCGTGCATACGTATAGGTTGCCGTGGCCTGGCGTCCCCGTCTGTGTGCGCCGCGTCTCAGAGCATCTCCAGCCGCGTCTTCAATAGACCCTATTCCTTTCTTCCTAAAGTCTTTTTTAGCGCTGATGTTGAAAAATCGATCCAGTCGCGCCTACACGAACTTATTTTTCGTCAGATTGGGCCGAAATTGACGCCGGCGCAACTAACCCGAACCCGGCGCGCTGGGGGCGCCCGAGGGCGCCGGCGCAAACGTTTTGGCGCGAAAGAGCGGCGGGACCAGCGCGTCAGCGAGACAAAGGGTGGTCGTCCTCATCGTCTCGGTTTTCCCGTGGAGAATCAATGCCAAGCCTGCCGCCGGTCACCCATCCATCGGCATCGGCAGTCCTCCTCGCCGCCGCACTTCCTCCCCTCTCTCCGTCGTTCGAGCCCCTCTCTCCCCCCCGGTAACCATGAGCGCGAGGTACCCCGGCGACGCGGCGGTGGCCTGCATGAGTGGGAGGCCTACCTCCTCCACGAGGCCAACTACCCCGCGCCGCCCGACGTACGTGCTCCGACGCGGTGGAGGCTCAGCGCTGGCGGGGTCCCTGTCCCCCCTCTGCCCGTCCCCGAGACGCCCGCCTACTTCCACGCCGAGATCGAGCGTGCACGGGCGTCCCTGACGGTCGCGGAGCGGGCGCTCTCGGAGTACGCCATCGGCAACCACGCGGCGTGGGCGGCGTACTTCAGACGCCGGCAGGAGGAGTGGCTCGCCTCCACCAACAACGCGCCGACGCCACGCGGCCGCAACAACAGCGAGGGCCGCCGCCTGTGGTGGGGCGTCCTGGGCCGCATGCTCCGCTGCATCCTCGCGCACCTCGAGGGCGGCAACGATCCGCCGTTCGAGTACCCGACTGCTCGGAGCGGCGGTGCGTGGCCGCCGAGGAGGATGATGGGATGGTCATCCTCCTCTTCTTCCTCCTCCTCCCGATCCTCCTCTCACTCCTCCGGCGCGCCGACGTTGGTCAGCGTCAAGCCAGAGCCGTCTGAGACGCCGCTCGGTAGGCGCACCCGCGGCGCCGGCCTCGTCATCAACGACGGCGGTCGTGGCTCCTCCTCCTTGGCCCCTCCTCGCCTGGTCAAGCCGAAGAGGGAGCCAGGGCTGTCGGCGGTGAAGCCGGAGCCGGGGCTCGCCGCCGTGAAGCCGGAGCCTGCTCTCGCCGAGGAGGCCGACAAAGAAGAGGCCGCCTTGAAGTGGGCGCGCGAGGATTACGCGCGCATGGAGCTGGACCGCCAGCGCCGCGCCCTGGAGAAGATCACGGAACGCCGCCGCCGTGAAGCAGCGTGCCGGGGCGAGGGGTCGAGCAGCGGCGCCGACCGTGTCATGAAGGAGAAGCAGGAGGACAACGCCGGCGACGACTACGCCCTGTTCAGCGCCTACTTCTGCCCGTAGTTTAGGGTTTTTTCCGTCCATTTTATTCGTGTAAAAAACGTCTAAATTTCGCCGAAATATGTCGTGTTTGTTGAAATTTGGCCGTGTTTGCTGAAATTTGGCCGAACTATGGTGACGTCTGGGGCCCGACTTGAGGGCAACGACTGGTGACGTGCTCGCCCCCACGCCAAAAAAACGCCGGCTCGCCCTCAAGCG
This sequence comes from Triticum urartu, assembly GCF_056163025.1. Taxonomy (NCBI): domain Eukaryota; kingdom Viridiplantae; phylum Streptophyta; class Magnoliopsida; order Poales; family Poaceae; genus Triticum; species Triticum urartu. The sequence goes on along the minus strand of NC_141878.1, from coordinate 78,716,892 downwards.
GCGATTTTCGGCGCGTCTTGAGGGCGCAACGGCTGGAGATGCTCTCAGTCGTCCCGCGGACGGGTCCCTCTCCGTCCGCCGGGGCAGTCGGTGGCATGCTCCACAGGATCAGTATCCTGGTTTCTGTCGTGTGCTAAGTTACGACGACTACAAGACAAGTTCAAATGACGCGGTTTGACGGCGTAAGGGCATTTGTAAGGCGAATCCACAAACCACCCGTATCTGTTTGGATTGTGTATTTTTTTTCCGTAAATTGGGAATGAAATGAAAGATGTTTGCGGGAATCCAAACATCCGAAACGTAGGACTTTGATATCTCCGGCCGGATCTGGATGGGCCTGCCCTCAGCTGCTCCGCTTGCCGACGGTTAAACGAGGCGGTGATAAAGAATCCGAATGCTCTCTCCTGTGGCAACTCATAGGTGAGAGATTATTGCAGCAGCCAGGATTAGTACCGGCGTGGGAACGACTAGCGGTTGTCGTGTGGAGAGACTGGCAGGCACGACGTCCGTGGTGGACCGTTGACATTCCCGGGCTGGGCCGGCCGCACAGGGTGGACATGGTTCGATCCACGCCCACACCCACACTGTTGTTGTTGAGCGGGTGGTATTATTGTTTATTCTTTCTTTTGCAGGAAATATTATTGTTTATTCTGTTTTCGGCCACAAGAAAAGATGTACTCCCTCCGTTCCTAAATCAAAGTCTTTTTAGATATTTCAATCTAAACTATATACAAAGCAAAATGAGTGAATATATATTCTAAAATATATTTATATACATCCATATGTAATTTATATTAGATATTTAAAAAGATCTATATTTAGGAACGGATAGAGTATGCATGCCCAGACTGGCCGATCGAGAGCATGAATGTGGCATGTGCCAGCATCACGGGTTTCCCTATGCACAAAGCGCGCCAACACAAGTGAGTTTGTGTATACAAATATAGAAAAAACAATCTTGCTAAATCTCAGTCAACTAAGACTTGGTTAAATTTCAGTCGACACTATACTCGTAAGATCTTACGTTAAGATTTGTGCACAGGTTTCTTTTTAGTTTTTTTCTTTCTTCTTTCTTGCATGTTATATGGCTTGACTGAGACTTCATTAAGTCTTAGTCGACTGAGACCTAGCCGCACCCAAAAATAAAACAAAACTCTTATTTCTTTTCTTTAGGGGGAAACTCTTGTTGACATTGTTTTGTTTCAAGGTTGTTTTAAGCTGAAAAAGCGTGAAATTACTACATGGCATAAGTTGACAGCCTTCCTTTCAGACGTGCAAATTAATTTTCATGATACTGTTAATTTCTATCTTATTTTGGTTCTCGGTATGAAATCAATCATTGCAGGACTGCATTCAATACGAGCGGGCTAACACTTAATACATTATGCTTCTACTTGGTTATGCATCTATTTCTACGGTAAGCCTTGTCTTTTCCTCGGAGCGGTGAGGTCAGGGCTTCTCATCATGCGCGACGAGTTTTGGTGCTGGGTGCTTCAGATCCGATGAGTGAGGAGAGGGCTTCAATGATGACGAATGCGGCCAGAAGAAATAAAATAAAATGATGGAGTACATGTCTAGATGGTCTTTGGGCAGAAGTTGACTACCCAACAAATTGGCAACGTTCTAGAGTAGTTGTATAGTTTGCAGTGGAAAATTTGACCCACTGACTACATGTTAAACGACATTTTAAAACTTGAGGAAATTTAAAATGACATATTTCTCTTTCAAACATTGTCATTATAGTTACATGGCTAAATGGTTTGGGGCCAGCATATTTAACTACCTAATAGATTGGCAACATTTTTAGACAACCAAGGCAAAAGGTTAGCCCATCAAATCAATGGAGAGTTTGACTTGGTCTACATATAAAACGACATCTTTGAACTCGAAATCATTTGTGTGTGAAACGAGCCACCGTCTCTCGAGTTCGCACTCGCAAGATGGTGATGCTAGAAACAGGGTCATCACCATGGAGATATCATCTAAATTCCAGGTTGGGTATGATTTAAAATTCCCGCAACAACTTGACGGGAAAGCAAGATGCGAAAGCGCCGGCGGGGGCATGGAGAAGATGTCATATCTATCTTTATTAAGGCTCCATTTATCCAAATGAATTCTATAAGATTTTTGGGGCGTTGGAATCATTAGAAGTTTTACGTTGGTCGTTCGATTTGTAACATTGAATCTAGTAGGATTTTTTTCTAAGCAATTATGCACATTACATTTCATAGGAATATCATCCACTCCAACCTCGTCTTACAAATTCTTTGTTTTTCATGTGGCATCAAATGTTGTATATTGTATTCACGCTTCAGTGCTTGTAGTCGCCGCTAGGTGGTCTACGGATCTAAATGTAATTTTTATTATTTTCTGGCATTGTTGAGGAAACATTAGCATTTTTTTTCTACGGTGGATCTTTGATTTTGTAGGATGTAATCTTATAGGAATGTTTTCCTAAGGAATTACACGTATTGCATTTTTCAGAAAATCCAGCATCCATTCCAACCACCTTTTACAAATTCTTTGTTTTTTTCCTGTGGCATCGGTTTTGGCAGCCAGCTAAAAAAATCTCAGCTGTTTCATTCATTAACGAATATGTAACTTATTGAGAAACATACTAACAATCTCAGTTACAACTTTTTTGTTGGCATGGTCTAATCAGCTACTCCTTGTCCTAGTCCTAGGCCGTTGATTGTTTCCTGGCCGTCGCCTGCCGGGCCCCGCAGCGGGAGATTAGGTCCTGCTAATCTCGTGATTTCTGCCAATCAGCTACCACCCTGCTACCGGTACATGTAGATGTGATATCTTGCTTGGTAAGCAGCCAGGACCGGCGTACTTCCGTGTCTCTTCCTGTTAGGACAAACGCTATTGTCCATGTGTATGAAATAAGTGGAAAATAATTGGGAGCTCCGGTGGTTTAACACCATAACATGTGGCTGGATATATGGGGCACGGGCAAGAGAGTTGCTGATTATCGGGGACCCGGCATCCGGTCATCTTGTTTGGCGCCTTGCTCCCAATCATTTATTCATTTTTGACTCAAAGCGGCTTTGCTTCGAATTACCCTAGATCCCGGTTACTTTTTCTTTACGGTACAAACAGATACTCAGAAGCCATTTTTGTAGGCTAAAATACTTGTATATTCATCAACTGTTAAGGTAGTCCAAAAAGCAACAGAAGTGAAAAAAATATATCTAGGTCCGTAGACAACCATCGTCGTTCCTCCCTCATCAGATCCGAGTAAACCTTGTTTTGTAGACAGGCAGGAAGTCGTAGCATGAACAGATGTTTTTTTTTGCGGGGTAGCACGAACCGATGTTGGGAAAACATTTTTTGTATACTGGAACTAACAATCCTACAAATCAAAGTGCTTTGGTTAGATTTATACTAGACAAGATAAATAAACAGTGTTGATAGACAGAGTACCGGCCGGGCGGGCAGCACGGCCGTAGCTTTCGAGTCACACTGACTTCTGCCGGCACGTACGGTACATGTAGAATTCTTTGCAGCGGTTGGAGAGTCGACGTACGTACAGAGACACATGCGTACGTACACACGCGGTTCTAAATCTCTACTGCCAGTTCGGTGAGACGCGCACGCACAACCGTACGTATTGGTGGAACCCCCGCGTCAAACAGCGACCTGGCATGCGAGCAACAGTGCACCGGATGTAATGTACGTACACGGAGCATGCTTGTGCCTGCGACCGGACGAACTGCTTCACCGACGATGGTCAAACTGCTGCACCGACCACCTGCCATGAAACCAGCCAGCCTGCCTCCCAAGCCGTTCGCTTCCCGGCCACCACGAAGAATAGATAACCTTCTTGTGCCTATCTCGAGAGGAAAAAGGGTGTCTATTGTAACGTCTGCTTCCTCTGTTTTCCTATGGCAAGATCGATTCAACGCCACGTGCCCATGCAACTTGCATTTGCATTGCATGTGCTCCTACCATTGTCCCATCTGGCCATCTCGATCGTGGCTGTACTCGTGGTGCACACATGTACGTCGAACGTTGGTAGGTAGCACGTGCCGATCGAGCCAACCGCGTTACGTGCGTGACGAAATGTCTCAGGCGGCTTCCTCCACGAACGGGCCGGCAACGATATGTGCATGTGCATATGCACACAAGCGCTGGTACAAGTTCCCGGTCGCCACTCGTTAAAAAGGAACGGAAGGAAGTGCAGTCGGGTGCCGTGGCGTCGCCGTCGGTGTCCGTCGCGTCTCCGTCGTCCCGCCGACGGGTCACTCTCCGTCCGCGGGGCCGGCCGGGCGGCGTGCTCCACACCCACAGGATCAATACCCTGCCTTTTTGTCATGTGTGCTAAGCTACGACTGCGAGACAAGTTCAAGTGACGGGGTTTGACGACGCAACTTGGGCACCCGACGAGTTCAAGCAGAACACCGTATTCGCGCTAGAAGAACCCTAGGACTGACGCGGAACAGATATGGGCCAGGAACCTTATATCCGCCATCACCGGCCACCATGAGCGGACCCCACGCTGCCATTGCAGCCGTGAAGGCACAGCCGCCGTCGGGACCTGCCAGAGCCGAGAGCGAGCCACCAGCCAGCCCATGCAGCACCGCATTGGTTGCAGCAAGCCGCTCCGGTCACCTCCAGCCACCCAGTCCCCCGACAAGGGGTGCTCCGCAGCAAGGGCAGGAGCAACCATGGCTAAGGTCGGAAGAACTCCATCGAAGGGCAGCAGGGCACCGGCACAGACCAGATCCGGGACGAGGTGAGCCAGATCCGACCGCCAACCACCGGAGTCATAGCCGGGAGGGCTCCCGCCCGCGGTCCGTAGCAAGGGATCTGGCTGGCATTGCTGTACGCCGGCAGCAGCACCCGGCGAACGGCAGCAGCACCCGGCGAACAGGTGCCACGAGGCACGCGTGCAGGACAGATCCCACCGGTTTAGTGGAGGACGCGGTCCGTTGCGTGAGGAGAAAGGGAGGGGGCCCAGACCCGCCGACACGAGGAAGGGGGGGGGGGGGGAGCGGCGGCGTGATCGCAGCCCGTGTCAGCCACTCGGATGACGCGGGGGCCTTTTTTAGGCCTCTTTGGTTTGGTTTAGAGGAATTTCATTTTTTATAGGAATTTTAGAGGGTATGATTTTTATAGGATTTTTTCTTTAGAGCCATTTGGTTCATAAGAATGGATTCTTATTCCTATATAGGATTGGTTCCCGTTGGAGACAATTCATCATCTTTTTTAAACGTTGCATATGACCAAGAATGATACTAGTACGATGGCTAGTGTGAGCAGTATGTTTTAGGCCTTGTACAATGGAAGGTGTTTAGAAATGGTGCTTAAAGAAATAAATTAGACTTTTTTTAAGCATCGGTGCTTATTTGTACAGGATAGACACTTAACTAAGCGTCTCTTCTATAAAAATAGGCACCAATACTTCAGAAAAATCTGATTTATTTTTCTTAATACCTTCTAAACATCTCCCATTGTACAGGGCCTTATAGGATCCAACTACCGATCGCTGCTTCAGAATTCCCGTGGCTTGTGTCCTCCACGTGAGACGGAGTCCACATCGACTCGAGTGTGATACGTGAAGCTTCCTGGCTAGCTAGCTAGCCAGCTAGGTTAACCGTGAGCGAACCGGGGCACGAAATGACGGCACATGTCGCAGTTACCAGTAGCACTGATTGTTGCACGGATGCGGACATGGCTGCTACCGGACCTGTTCTGGCTAAGTGGCTAGCCCACTTTCTAGCTCCACTCGAGAAGAGGTTTCGTCACTAAGGACATGGACAATGGCACTATTTTAGAAGTGCCACGTAGGATAAATGATGAGGTGGAGGAGAAAGAACTTATAAGAAAAGACTTGTTTTCTCTTATTTAAGATAAGACAAGAGATGATCTCTTAGCACAATTTGTCTCACCATGTTTTAAGAAATTACTAGTTATTGAAGATAAGGCTAAGATATAACCCATTATAGACATACTTTTTTGTCATGTCTAAATTGCATGCAAGATTTAAGATAAGACTGTCTTATCAACCATTGTACATGCCCTAAAGTGGAATATGATCGTACCGGAGCCGTTTCCTTTCATGTATGGCCGGGTGTCGTGGTGTGCGTCGACGTCAAGGAAATGATGATGCATGGACTGATGGACGAGCCATGACCGTGTCAGGGTAGTTCTAGCTACTGAGCTAGTGATGTGTGACGTGCCAACAGGCGTAAGTTTGTGTACACGAATACAAAGAGAAGAACCTACAGTTCAAAGTGTGAAATTACTTCATGAAAAATGGCCAAAGCTTTCCTTTTTGACTTTTTGACTTCAAAAGCGTGATCTTTTTTCCTTCCAACAATATGTACTTAATGAAAAATTCTGTATTATCCTACTTCGGTTCATAATAATATGGAATCAGTCAATGCAAGAAAGGATGTACTGATCATGTGTACTGTAGTGAATACGTAGGCCAACACTTAATTACTATTCCTACTCTTGCTTGGTCATTTACCAGTTCTGCTGTAAATCTTGCCGTCTCCTCGGGCCGGTGAGGTTAGGGTTCTCATCATGTGTGCGCACCGCTGAGTCTTGATTTAGGTGCTTCGGACTGAATCGAGAGTTTCAACGGCGTTCATCTGTAGGGCTACGACCGTCACGGGTTCCTCTATGCACATAGTGTCGGTTGGTGATATCAATTTCTACTTATCTTATTTTGGTTCTCAATATGAAATCAACCAACGCAGGAAGGATGTAGTAAGTGATCATGTGCACTGCATCTGAAGACGTGGCCCGACGCTTAGTTACATCCTACTTCTACTTGGTTATTAGACATCGATTTCCTCGGAGCGGTGAGGTCATGGCTTCTCATCGTGCGCGGCGACGAGCTCTTGTGTTTGATGCTTCAGACCGGAATAGCCGGGAGGGGGTTTCATCGACGGCGAATGCGGCGAGAAGTAGAAAGAAAATGATGCAGTACACGTGTAGATGATCTTCAGCCAGAAGTTGACTACCCAACAAATTGGCAACATTTTTTTAGTAGCCATATGGTTACTATTGGAAAGTTTGAAGCACAACCTACATATCAAACCACATTTTTAAACTTGAGAATATTTTAAATGAAAATTTCCTCTTTTACACGGCGGCACTATAGTTACATGGCTAAATGGTTTGCGGCCAACATAACATATTTGATTACTCACAGAGTGGCAACATTTTTAGACAACCAAGGCAAAAGGTTAGCCCATCAAATCAATAGAGAGTTTGACCTGGCCTACATATAAAACGACATTTTAATACTCGAGAAATCACTTGTGTGCAAAACGAGCCAACATCTCTTGGGTTCACAATCGCATGATGGTGATGTGAGAAAAGAGATGCCCTCCACGGGGATAGCATCTAAATTCCACATTGGTTAAGATTTTTAAAATCCCGCAACTACTTGATGAGAAACCAAGATGTGAGAATCAGTTGCAGGGTTGTGGAGAAGATGTTCTTTCTGTCTTTAGGGCTCCTTTGATTCAAATGAATTCCATAAGATTTTTGGAGCGTTAGAATCCTTAGACATTTTTCTATGCTCGTCGTTTTATTTGTAATATTGAATCTTATAGGAATTTTATTCTAAACAATTAATTATGTGTATTACATTTCATAGGAATGGCATCCACTCCAACCTTGTTTTACAAATTCTTTGTTTTTTTGTGGCATCAAATGCTATATATATGTTATTCACATTTCAGTGCTTGTAATCGTCGCTAGATGGTCTACGGATCTGCGTGTAAGTTTTATTATTTCTAGTGTTTGTTGTACTGCGATGATTAAAGATGAATAAATCAAAAGTTTTTCGCAAACAAAAAACAATGGGCATCCTACAACAATTTTCCAAGTTCTCCCAGTCTTAGTTTTATTTTCAGTTTTGGCAGTCAACTGAAAAAGAACTTCGTTGTGTCATTCATTAACGAAGATGAAATTTATTGAGAAAGGTAACAATCTTAGTCCTGATCCTAGGCCTTTGATTGATTCATCGCGGTCGCCGGCGGCCCCGCAGCGGGAGATTAGGTTATGCTAATATCGTGATTTCCGCCAATCAGCTAGCACCCTGCTACCCGTACATGTAGGTGTTGTATCTTGCTTGTTTGGTTTGATAAGGAGCCTGTGGTTGAGTTAGTTAGGTGGACAGTGGTATCCCCAACCCACCAGGATTCAAATCCTAGTGCTCGTATTATTCTTGAATTTATTTTTAGGATTTCTGGCGATGTGCTTTCAGTGGGAGGAGACGTTCCCGTCGACGACGACGTTCTGAGAGGAAAGGAGTGGCGGCCGGGTCACCCCTTTTCCTTTTCGCTTTGGTGACGGCGTACATCCGTGTCTCTTTCTGTTAGGACAAACGCTAATGTCCATGTGCAGGAAAATAAATGAGAAATAATTGGGGGCTCGGGTGGTTTAACACCATAACATGTGGCTGGATATATGGGGCATGCGAATGAGAGCTGATGATCGGGGACCCAGCATCGCGTCATCACAGATATTAGCGTTCGGCGCTTCGCTCCCAATCATTTTCAACTCAAAGCAGCTTGCCTCGGATTACCTTAGCTCCTGCTTAATTTATTTTTCAATTCTAGTAACAGATATTGGGAAAACATCTTCGTAGACCGGAATCCTTGGAAATCTTGGTAAGATTGCAGAGGATGTGACATTTTTTGTTGCCTTCACAATCATTTCACCAGGATGCAAGGCATCAACTGTACATTGTACTCCCACCGTCTGGAAATATTTGTTGAAAAAATGGATAAAAATGAATGTATTTAAAATTAAGATATGTTTCGATATATCTATTCCTCAGACAAGTATTTCCGGACGGAGGAAATACTATCTCTTGTTCAAAATTAATCAGCGTGTCTTGGTTAGGAAGATTTAAACAGTCGGAGGCACGCACGGCCGTTGCTTCCGAGTCACACTCACTTCTGCCCGTACGTATATACAGTAACTTTTTTGTAGGGGTTGGACAGTCGACATACGTACGTACACAGGCGGTTCCGAACCTCTGCTACTATTTCGGCGAGACGGCCGCGCCAAACAGCGACCTGCCATGCGAACAACAGTGCAGCGGATGTACTACGTACATGGAGCATGCTTGTGCTTGCGACTCAACGAACTGCTTCGCTGCGGGTCAAGCTGTGTCTGCGTGTACCGACTGTAGAAGGATAAGTATGGGCTATGCAATCACAATGCATTAATCGATGCATCAAACATGTATATATGAGTACAGAAGAGGCCCACAACCTCAACTATACAGAGGGAACAGGAGGTGGGCCCAGACACAATATACACGCACACAATATAGTCAACACCTCCCCCCTCCCCCCGGCAGTCGAAGCGGCGCTAGTGACGTAGAGACTGGAACGAAAGTCCTCGAAGGTGGAAGTCGGCAGTCCCTTCGTCATCACATCGGCGAACTGTTGTGCAGTCGGAACATGGAGAACCCGAATACGTCCAAGGGCCACCGGTCGCGCACAAAGTGAATGTCCAGCTCAATGTACTTAGTCCGGCGATAATGAATGGGGTTGGCGGAGAGGTACACCGCAGAGACGTTGTCGTAGTAGATAACCATAGCCTGGGAGACATCGTGATGCAGCTCCTGTACTAACTGTCGTAGCCAGGTGCACTCAGCAACAGCGTTAGCCACAGCTCGGTACTCAGCCTCCGCGCTGGAGCGCGAAACCGTGGGTTGTCATTTGGACGACCACGAGACGAGTGAAGGACCGAGGTAGACGCAGCAGCCAGAAGTGGACCGACGGGTGTCGGGGTAGTCAGCCTAGTCCGCATCGGAGTAGGCCACCATCTTCAGAGAAGTGGACGCCATGAGGGTGATCCAAGAGTCACCGTGCCGCGAATGTAACGGAGGATCCGCTTCACGAGAGTTCAATGGGAGTCACGAGGGGCATGCATGTGGAGACACACCTGCTGAACAGCATACTATAGATCCGGTCTGATGAGAGTCAGATACAAAAGAGCACCGACTATAGACCGGTTGAAGGGAGCATCCAACGCTGGTGAGCCCTCAAGAGTAGAAACCTTGGCCTACGTGTCAACAGGAGTAGCAACAGGATGACAATTAAGCATGCCAGCACGCTCAAGGAGCTCGTGCCCATACTTCTGAAGAAAGAAGCCGTCCGGTCGCCGAACAACCTCAATGCCAAGGAAATAATGTAGAGCACCCAAGTCCTTGATGGCAAAATCGTCACGCGGTCGGAGAGTAATCTGCTGGAGAAGTGCTGTGGAGGAGGCCGTCAAGATAATGTCGTCGACGTAGAGGAGCAAATATGCAGTCGTGTCACCATGGTGATAGAAAAACAGTGAGGCATCCGAGCGAGTGACGCTGAAGCCCAGTGTCTGAAGAAAACCGGCGATCCGCTGGTACCAGGCGCGAGGTGCTTGCTTGAGCCCGTAAAGAGACCGGGACAGCAAACACACATGGACAGGAAGAGATGCGTCGACGAAACCGGTGGACTGCTCATAATAAACATGCTCCTCAAGATGGACGTGGAGGAAGGCGTTAGAGACATCTATCTGATGAACTGGCCAGCCTCGGGACACCGCAAGCTGGAGGACGGTGCGGATCATGTCCGGTTTAACAACCGGGGCAAACGTCTCAGTGAAGTCAACTCTAGCACGCTGGCGAAGACCACGAGCCACCCAGCGAGCCTTGTAGCGCTCGAGTGTACCATCCGAGCGGGTCTTGTGGCGAAAGACCCACTTGCCAGTGATGACATTGGCGCGAGGAGGCCGGGGAACCAGTGTCCAGGTGCGGTTTCGCTGGAGAGCGTCGAACTCTTGCTACATCGCGGCGAGCTAGTGAGGACAACGAAGGGCTGCGCGAGCAGACACAGGAAGAGGGGACGGCTCCGCGGTGGAGGCGGCGAGGAGGTACTCGTCGCTCTAGTACCGCAGACTCGGACTGTGAATGCCAGCTCGAGCCCGTGTGACGGGGCGAGGCGGCAGCCGAGTCCGCAGCGCCCGAGGAAGGGGCGTCGGCCGAGGCGGTGGGGTCGGCCGAGGAAGCTTAGTGTGGTGGCACATTGGCGTGAAAGAGGAGAGTCCTAACGCAGTCATTAAGAGTGCGAAGGACACGCTTAGCGTGACTATTCTGCTGCGAAGTGTACGGGCAGGTGAGACGAAAGTTGTACCATGTGTGGTGAGGAGAGTGCGGACAGTTAGGTTGTCAAACTCCTTCTCGTTATCTGTCTGGAACGCAATAATGGGACAACCAAGCTGCGTGAGAACATAAGAGTAGAAGGCGGCGAGAGTGGATATAACATCCGACTTGCGACTCAACGGGAAGGTCCACACATAATACGAAAAATCATCAAGTATGACAAGATAATAAAGATAGCCTATATTACTTGCAACAGGAGAGGTCCAAACATCACTATGAATTAACTCAAACGGGTACGATGCAACATGAGAAGATGCCCTAAACGGGAGACGAGCATGTTTGCCGAGGCGACATGCATGACATGAGTGATCCTCGTTCTTATTACATGTGAAAGAAAAACTCCGAAGTATATGATGAAGGGTGACGGGATTGGGATGACCCAAGCAAGCGTGCCAAAGATCCACTCCGGTGGCGAGAGCGACAAGGGCGGCGGAGGTGGCGGAGTGAACCGGGTAGAGCTCGTCGGGGTTGTCACATAGGTGGAGTACCATCCGGGTGTGAGCGTCCTTAACAAAAAAACCACATTCGTCAAACTCAATGGTAACAGGATTTTCACATGTAAGAGAACGATCAGAAACAAGATTTTTAATAAGCTCAGAATAAACTAAGACATTAGACATGTATATGGGAGTGAAATTAGACGGAAAGTATGCATGTCCTATGTGAGTAATGGGAAGGGAGGAACCGTCACCGACAATGATGCGAGCGGACGTGTGGACGGGATAAGAGGTGTGGAGGTTACCGGGATAGGCGGCCATATGCGCGGTAGCTCCAGTGTCCATATACCAGTTGCCGCCGTCGGAGTAGGTGGACGATGAGGGGGCGGTGTGGAGAGACGCCAGAAGAGCTGAGTCCCATGGCGCCGACGGGAGAGCGTGCGGCTGCGGTGGGGCCGTCAGGGGCAGCAGCGGCTGCTGGCCGTAGGAGAGGGGCCCGTAGGGCATCGCGTAAGGCTGCGGCGTGACGTAGAACGCCTAGTGAGACGGAGTTCGAGCACCGAGAATACCCGGAGCAAGGGCACAGGGAATCGGCATCGAGTAGGTGTGCACAACGCTGGTCCATGGATTCTGACCGGCGTACCACGGGGCCGGCTGGTAGGGCTGCTGGGGCATGCGGGCTGCTCCTCCCTGAGTGATACGGCCAGTCCTAGCTCCAGTCCTAATGGCGTTGCACTTGTTCAAAAAATTGTTTTTGTGTATAATGAAATAAGATTTGAATACATGCATGCTTGCTATCGCATGTTTGGCATGGACAAGGAGGCACATGCATATGATACTAACACATGCACGTACAAGTACTTGTTCAAAGAATTAACTGGTTCAGTACTATATACATCAGATTCGGGTTTTGTTTGGAACTTCATTAAAATAGGAGATAAGATGGATTCGTTTGAGTTGCCGAGACCGCCAGAGTTAAATCTTATTTCGGATGGGAAAAATAAAGAAGGAAATATTTGCTATTGCTTTGGAAGACCACGTACACAAGGAAATATATGTTATTGCTTTGGAAGGCCACGTCCACCAGATCATGTTGATTCGAAGGAGCACTGCTTTATTGGAATTAAAAGAAACTTAACCTGCTATTATTTCTCACGGTCAAGGCCGCCGGAAGAGAATAAGTTATCACGTATGAGGAGGGGTGCACCATGGGACTTCCTGTCCTTGTACGTCTCTGGCTGGGGGCCACCCAATCAAGTCATGTTGCACATGACGCACCAAGTATTTGGGTTAGCTGTGTTCGATCCAACTATCTAGTATTTTTATTTCTATTATTTCAGCCGTGAGTTAGAGATAGATCAAAAGTTAAGTTTATTCTTGTGAGTCAAGTTAGAAGGATCGGTTTCTACTATAAAGCCAAGCTGTGCGCCATGTAATAGGTCAGGTTATTTTCAGATGAGTTAGACACGTGTGTGTTTTTCGGCCGTCGGCCATTATCGAGTTTAGAGAAACCTTGTCAAAAATCTCTACTGGCGTGTGAGTTCCTGCGACGCGACGCGTAGGAGATTACAAGCTAAACCTATACGGTTCGTTCACGTTATTCCTTCGGACTGAGGGGTTGGCGTGTTGTTTATGCGGAGTTTGTGAATATTTTCGTAAACCCGCAACGAGTTCTTGCTGCGATGGATTTTTGTGCCGTGAAAGATCGGGCCAACAACGGATCGACCCTCGTCTCGAGGTTCACTCCTCATCACTGAGCTCCCGCACCCCCCTGCTGCTTGCGGCCCCCGCGGCGGCCGCCGCGACCCCCCCCCCCCCCCCCATTGGCGGCCGGCTGGGGCGGCGGGAAGGGGGCGGGCGGGAAGGGGGCCGGGAAGGCGGGCGCCGGCTGCTGGGCCAGGGCGGGGCGCGGCGGTGGTGGGGCATTGCCCCCGCGGGTGCCGGCAACAAGGGCGGTGTGGGTTGCGCGAGTCCGCGCCATTCGCATCTGGCACTTCTCCAGCTTGAGGTACGCCACCACCTTAGCGAATGTAGGCTCCGGGATAAGGATGAGGTTGGAGGCGGCGTTCCCAAAGTCCTCGTTGAGGCCGGCAGTGAGGGTACTGATGAGGAGCTCGTCGTCAACTGTCTCCCTGAGATCGAGGAGCTCATCGGCAAACTTCTTGAGGCGCATGCAAAAATTGTCGATGGACGAGTCAAGTTGCTGGCACCCGTAAAACTCGCCGTGGAGAAGGACCTTGCACTGTAGCTTGTTGTCGGTGAAGAGGCCCTTGAGTTTAGTCCAGACGACGTAGACATCGTCGTCGTCATCCACCACGGTGTGAAAGAGGTCGGTGAAAATGATGAGGTAGAACCACGGATGATGGTAGCGTCGAGGATCATCTACTCCTCGTCGTGGATCACGAGGGCCGAGTCCACGGTGCCGTCAATGTGGTCATGAAGAAGGTACTCGCGGAACACCACCAAAAAATACCGCTTCCGAGCGGAGTAGGAGACGGTAGATTGATCAAGCTTCACCGAAACACGCTCATGAATGTTGAGATCATGGACGAAGGTGACATCGGGACCAGCAAAGGAGTTGGAGATGGTGAATGAGGAGGAGCTCATGATGCGGGTGAGGGACGACTCAGGTGTAGGGGCGGCGGCTTGGGTGAGGAGCGGCGGCTCGGTGGTGGCATGGCGCGGGTGGTAGGGGAGCGGCGCGGGTAAGGTGGCGGAGGAGTTGGGGCGGAAGCGGGACAGCGGCGGCCGGCGGTGGGTGGCAGCGGCGCGGGAGGCGCGCGGCGGCAACAAAGATGGGCGGCGGCTGCAGGGAGGTGGCGAGGCGGCGGCGACCGACGGCAGTGGTGGCGGCGCGCGGCAGCGACGGTGGCGGGTGGCGGCGGCTAGGGTTAGGTGACGGAAGAACCTGCGATAGATACCATGTAGAAGGACAAGTATGGACTGTGCAATCACAATGCATTGATCGGTGCATCAAACACGTATAGATAAGTACAAAGGGGATTACAACCTTAACTATACAGAAAAAACAGAAGATGTGGCCTAGACACAATATACACATATACACAGTATACTTAACACCGACCACCTGCCACAAAACCAGCCTGCCTGACTACCAAGCCACGGAAGCGTATGTGGTGCTCTACACAGTGCCTATCTCGAAAGAGAAAAAAAGGGGGAGAGGGTATTATAACGTCTGTTTCCTCTGTTTTCCTACGGCAAGATCGATTCAACGCCACGTTCCCCTGCAAGTTGCATTGCATATGCTATGTAGGAGTATGTATGTTGTCCCATCTGGCCATCTCGATCGTGTGTCTACTGTGCACATATACGTGTACTGGTGTACGTCGATAGGTAGCACCGAGCCAACCGTCTGTGCGTAACGAAATGTCTGAGGCGGCTTCGACCACATACCGGCCGGCAACCACTCCTATGTATGAATGTATATGCACATACATACACAGCTGGTACAGAAAAAGGGAAGGAAGGAAGTGCAGGTGGGTGCCGTAGCGTCGCCGTCGGTGTCCGTCGCGTCTCCCTCGTCCCGCAGACGGGTCCCTCACCGTCCGCCGGCGTGCTCCACAGGATCAATACCCTGGCTTTGTCATGTGTGCCAAGCTATGACTACGAGACAAGTTCAAATGAAGGGGTTTGACGAAGTAACGTGGGCAACCGACAAGCACGCGGTAGCAACAAGTGACATTTTTAGATCACATTTTTAGGGGCCATTTTCTTGGATTGCAGGGTTTAAATGTAATTTGGCCGAGTTTTCTGCCGAAGTGGCTTAAATTTAGCTATACATAGAAACAACGGTGAAAAAAGAACGTAATTTAGGTCTTTCTGGCTCATGTCATCTATTTGTTGAAAAGTCTATAATACTTTTGAGATATGATTGTGTCCTGATTGGTTAATTATACTACGTCTTTCTACTAATCTACTGCAGATTAGTGCAACGATACGAACACCACTGTAAATGTACCTGTGACACTTTGCACTTGCAAATCATCTAGGATTCTCAACATAATAAATACAAAAATGTCGACGGCAATCTGCAGAGTATGTTTCAACTGGACCCGAGCAAAACGTGATTGTCATTCTTTTCTTTAGGGACATGATGTACATCGCCGCGACGATGTATTCCTTTCCGGGCTTCGTGGAAGATGATGTTTTCAGCGCATTAAACACAAAAAATGATGTTCCCATCGGAGACAACTCGTCATGTTTTTTCAACGTTGCATATGAGCAAAAATAATACTACTAGCACTAGTACGATGGCTAGTGTGACAAATAGTACGTTTTATAGGAATATAATAACTATATATATACTTCTGATGAATTCCCTGTTTCTTCTCGTGGTTTGTCTCCTCCATGTGAGACGGAATACACATCGATCGACTGTGATACGTGAAGCTTCCTCGCTAGCTAGCCAAACCGTGAGCGAACCGGGGCACAAGTCGCAGTTACCAGTAGCATTGACCGTTGCACCGACGTGGACGGGGCAGCTACCGGACCTGTTCTGGCTAGCTAGCCCACTTTGTAGCTCGACTGGAGAATACTTCCTTTGTCCCAAAATAAGTGTTTCAACTTTGTATTAGTTTTAGTATAAATTTGTACTAAGCTCAAGATACTTATTTTGAGACGAAGAGAGTAGTTTTGCCACTAAAAGTGGGACATGATCGTACCGGAGCGCATTGCCTTGTATCTATGGCCTGGTGTCGTGGTGTACATGGTCAAGAAACGGGTGATGGAATTATGGACGAGCGATGACCGTGTTAGGGTAGCCGTAGCTTCCAACTAGTGTGCAAGTGGTGATGTACTACTACGTGATGACGAAGCTGATGATCAACCCCCCACCTAGCTAATCGGGGCAACTAATAAGGTCACATCGCCATCAGCTGATCCGTGCCCGGAAGAACCACCGCGACGTTCTCTCGTGCATGGAGAAGGCCTAAGCTCAAGCTCAGGCCACCGTTTCTTCGTCGAGAGCGACCCATGTGTATATCAAGTCACATCGTCGCCCTGATCGACTCGCATTCCGGAGACTAATGGCAAAGCTTTGGCATCTACCATTCCACAAAAAAAGATAAACGAGATTCAGGTAGATCGTCACACGCATTGAACGAAAAATGTTTGCCGGATGAAGATGCATGGAATTTGCAAGCTGTACGTACGGAGACTTTTTGGGAGATGCACGGGCTGATCCGAAGATGAACGATCCCCTGATCTGAGGAACATGTGAAAAGGCATGAAGGTACTTTAAATGCTAAATTAAGATGCGAAGGAGGCCGTGTGCTGTGGTGGTTGAACTGGTTTCCGCATCGGAGGTGTTGGACTTTCTGATGCACCAAGACAAGGACCAGGGAACCACCAGCTCATGCACGCACTCCCCATATGCATTACTGACTAGCTCGAGATCTCTGCTAAACTACTCTTGTCCAGTTGTCCTCCTTTTTGTTTTGTTTATGTAGTTACGTGCTGTGTTTCGTTCTTCGGTTTACAAATGATAGACGCACATAACCAAGCAAGAACATAGACATGCCCAGACAGGGGCCTCTTTGGACAGCGAACATTCGAAAACGTCAAAATAGATCAAAATATATGCTTTTTGAACATGATTTTTTAAGAGATGACTTTGTGCTGCACACACGCGGAGAGAGAGGAGGGAGGTGGACTATTTGACTTCTCAAAATGAAAACAAAACAAAATTGAGCTCTTGCTATATGTGAGTGAATTTCATAGGGTCGGTAGCGCACCCCCATGATCCGAAGAGTTTCCACAGGAGGCATTCAAAATGTCCAAAATTCCCACGAAGGTCAGCTTAGTTTGCAGGATTCTTAAAACATGTGAATGGAACAAAGAAATGAGTTGTGCAAAAAAAAGGATAATAATGATTTTTATGGACTGATTTGTTTGGTTCACATGATGAATAAGAAAAATACAGTCAAGAGGCGAACCAAACATAAACAAATATAGTTATATAGCATGTTTTCTAGCCACTACATAAAAAAAGGTTGTGTGGGTCCATTGGGAGCTCTTATTCGACACCAGAATCGTTGAATTGTTACCATAACGCTGACATGGGCCGGTCTATTAAGCTCTCGCTGGCTTAGCTTGACTCCCTGATTTTGCCCGCTCCATTGCTAGCTAAAATGACGGGTATCATATTTTTATTTCAAGATATTTCGTTGAATAAGAAGAAGTTCACTGCTTTTTATAAATGTTGTGAATTAAAAATATTGGTTCACATATTAAAAGTGTTGGTGAACTTTAAAATATTCATGAAATAAAACATATTCTTAAATTTGAAAAATAATCATTGATTTTTAAGTGTTCACAATTTTCATAATATCCATGAACTGAAATGTAAAAAATGAAATGAGAAAAAACAAACTGATAAAGAAAAATTGTTAAACCGGTAAAAAACAAAAAAAATAAAGAAGACGAGAAACTTAGGAATACCTTATGAAAACTAGGAAAATCGGTCAACCCATTGCGACTACATAGATGTGTGTAGCACAACTAGCGACACACATCCTTACCGGTGGGTCCATAGCGACCCCACAGCCCCCGACACACTAGAAGGCTCCAATTTAGGGTGCTTAGATGAAAGACAAAAAAGTTATCATAGAGTCCAATTTTAGTGAGCTTGGAAGAAAATTCGGAGGGATCGTATTAGCTAAATAACTATCCCTATTTGTGAGTGTCTCCTCCACGTGCGATGGAATCCACATCAACCGACTGTGATACGTGAAGCTTGCTGGCTAGCTAGCCAGCTAGGTTAACCGCGAGCAAATCGGGGCACGAAATGACGGCACAAGTTGCATGCAGTTACCGGTAGCATCGACCAGTGAACCGACGTGGACGGGGCAGCTGCCACGGACTGTTCTGGCTGCCTAGCCCTCTCTCTAGCTCGACTAGAGAATAGGTTTGCCACTAAAAGTGGGACATGATCGTAACGGAGCCGTTGCCTTTCATGTATGGCTGGGCGTCGTCCAGGGAAGGATGAGGCATGAATTGATGGGTGAGATATGAGCCCATGACCATGTCAGAGTAGTTCTAGCTAGTGAGCTAGTGATGTGTGACGATGAGGCCGATGATCAACCCCTCACCTAATAATCGAGGGACGTAACCGTGGTCTCATCGCCATCTGATGTCCCGTGCCCGGAAGAACGACCTTGAGAGTTCGGTGTCACCAAAGGCCCCCGTGCTCGGTCTTGAAGAAGGCTCAAGCTCAGGCAGCCATTTCTTCTTCGAGAGCGACTCGTCTATCTATACATGAAATCACAGTGTCACCCCTAGCCTTAGTCCAGATCGATCTCGCATTCCGGGGACTCAATGGCAAAGTTTGGCACCCGAAGTCGCGACTACATTACAGTAGACAACAATGAGATTCGGTTAGATCGTCCACGCATTGGAAAACATGCTTGTCGGATGAACATGGACACCTGATTTGATTTGTAAACTGCAGGTACGTAGACTTTTTATTAGGCTAGTCATAGTAGGAGTAACATAAGTAGTAACATAGATGCCACATAAACAAAAAAGATGACGTCTCATGTAATTAAAGAGGAGAGAGACAAATAGAGTAACATAATATGTTACCATCATATAGCAGTTCCCAATATAAAATGAGTCTACAAATTAATAAATGAAGACATGTATGTTACTACACTTATAACACTTCCCATTATGAAGACAGTAATATGAACTATGTATGTTACTAGTCTAAGTTACTCCCCACTATGACCAGGCTTATCAAATACACGGGCTGGTTCGAAGAGGATCCCTTTGGGGAACATGTTAAAAGGCATTGAAGGTACTTAGGGCATCTCCGCCGCGGACAGGGGACAAGTTCGCGGTCACGGATGCGGGAGGCAGCTATCCAACCGTAGTCGTATACATCCGGCTAACAATTCAAACCAACCGAGCAAAATTCGATTAAACCGGACGGATTTCATTCAAGTTCGGATATAATTTACATAAGAAAGGTCGATATTACAATTGTTTAACTAAAAAACAAGAAAAGGAAACCTAAACGCAATACCGGATGACCACCTCATACGCGTGGCCGCCGTGCCCTGCTGCACTGTCGTCTCCATCGGTGCTATCGCCGTCGTCGTCCCTCCAGTGGCGATACGGCGCCGGAGGGCCGCGACAGCCATGTCCAGCAGCTGCCTGCTGCTCGCGGAGGAGCTGCTCCGCCTCCTGCTGCTCCGTGCGGATTGCCGCCGCGGCCACTACTGACATGGACTTCGGAGCCCTTGGGTGACCTTGCCACGGCCGGCGTTGGCGAAGCAGTCACTAAGCAACCACTCCTCGCCGATCTTGGCGAGCTCGCCGTCAAGGCGGCGGTGACGCCTGGCAGCCGTCTCCCCGGTGGTCACTGAGCAGTCGAGCACCCATGTAACAGCGAGGTCTGGGTTGTTGCGGACCAGTCCGGTGCCACGTTGCTCTCGGCGAACGCAGAGCGGAGACTGGCATTGTGTCCGTCGTACCGCTCCTGCTGCCGAGCCGCGCGCTCTGCCTTAGAGACGAGGTCCCTCGAGCCCGAGGGACAGCCGAAGTAGTGGACGAGGCAGCCTCATGCCTTCTTTTTTGCGTGCGGCTCCTCCTCCTTGACGACGAGGCAGTGGCGGCGTGGCAGTGACAACGACACGTTGATGTGGCCGCAGCGGCTACGCAGCGGGGATGCAGGCTCGTCCTTGACACGGCGTCCACTCTGGATGCCACAGTCGTGTGGGGGCGAGGCAGGCTCCTTCTTGACGCAGCGTACGATCTGGACGTCGCGGTTGTGCCGGGGCGAGGCCGGCTCCTCATTCACCGGCAGGAGCGTGGATGCCTACTCGGTCTTGACGCGGCGGGGAGGCCTGCTCCTCCTTCACGCGCCCCGACGATGGCGGCGACGACCCCATGTCACGGAGCGACTACTCTGTCATTAACTCGATCTGAGGGATAAAATCTTCGTTTGTTAGAGTGGCCTCCTTGAGTAGTCAGGGCGGCGACGGTGGCTCCTACGGCTGTTGCGGCGGCGTCTGGTCCTCCTTGACACCAGAGGAGATGATGATCTCCTCCTTGGCGGAGGAGCCGGCTGCCCTGGATGTTGACGGGTCTGGAGAGCGTCTGCGGCGGCGTCAAGAACTGCCAGAGGAGGAGCTTCTGCCCGCTCCGTCTGCGGGCGCGGAGCACCACGACTTTGACATTGCCGCATCGTGGGAAGAAGAGGGGGAGGGAGGGGCTCGGGAACAGAGACGGGGGAGGGAAGGGGGCCGGTGCTCGGGGTGCATCTTTGTGCAACTCCGGTGCACGGCTTAAATAGCCGCAGCGAGGACCAGGCGAAGGGCAGGTCGGCTGCTTCAATGCGGCGCATCGGCTGGAGTTGGTTCCTCGGGAACCTGCGTCCACATTGAAGCGACGGCTTGCCGCCAGGTCGCATCGGACAGCACCGCCCTCCGGTCACATCGCGGCATCAATGCCGGCCTCCACGTTGTCTGGGCCGACATGAATGCGACACAGTAAGTAGCGTGCATCAGAAGGAAAGCGCAGGAGGAGCGGATGACGGGTTGTTGGTGGGTCGGGGCAGGCAGAAGCGGCTTGGGATCGGTCTGGACTCCCATAAATTTCCCCACATTTGTCTCAGATTTGCGGGAGAAATCGCGTCCGCACCGTCCCGCGGACTGGTACAGATCGGCGTTGGATGGCTTCCACGATTCGAACGATTGTGGAAGGTTCACGGCTTCATCTTGCAGATGCCCTTAGTTCCCGTTTAATTTCTTTTCAATTCTAACAGATGTTGGAAAAACATCTTCATAGACTGGAATCATTGGAAATTTTCGTAAGAACGCAGAGGATGTGATATTTTTTGTTGCCTTCACAATCCTTTCAGCGGGGTAATCAGGTCATGCGTGATGGAAAACCTGTGCTAGTAGTCAATATATATCTTGCAGGATGCAAGGCACGAACAGCATTACTTCGTTATCATACGTACTGTACATTTTTATCTATTACTTCCTCTATTCTAAAATAAGTGGCGCAACTTTATACTAACTTTGCATTAAGGTTAATACAAAATTGAATCACTTATTTTGAGGCGGAATGAGTATTATTCAGAGTTAATCAACGTGTCTTGATCCGCAAAAAGAAAAATCAACGTGTCCTGGTTAGGAAGATTTAAACAGTCGCAGACACGCACGGCCGTTGCTTCCGAGTCACACTCACTTGTGCCCGTGCTATACACATATAAATTTTTGCAGCGGTTGGAGAGTCGACATACGTACGGAGATACATACATGAGTACGTACACAGGCAGTTCCAAACGTCTGCTACTATTTCGGCTAGACGGCCGCGCATAACAGCGACCTGCCATGCGAACAACAGTGCAGCCGATGTGATGTACTCCTACGTACATGGAGCATGCTTGTGCCTGCATGCGACTGAATGAACTGCTTCGCCGTTGGTCCAACTGCGTGCGTGTACCGACCACCTGCCACGAAACCAGCCAGCCAGCCTGCCTAGTGCCTACCAAGCCGTTCACTTCCCGGCCACGGAAGCGTATGTGGTACTCTACATAACTTTCTCGTGCCTATCTCGACAGAAAAACAGAATGTACTACTTTCTCTGTATTACTCCTTCCGTCTTATAATGTAGTAAGACGTTTGTCCACAGTTTAGTGTCAAAAAACGTTTTACGTTATGAGATGGAGGTGGTATAATTTAAATCGTTTATTTATGATACGGAGCGAGTATAATATAGCGGTGTGTTTCCTCCGTTTTCTCTATGGCAATATAGATTCAACGCCACATGCCACCGCAACTTGCGTTGCATATATGCACGTTGTCCCATTTGGCCATCTCAATCGTGGCAAACTGCACACGTGTGCGTCGGTAGGTAGCACGTGCCCGTCGAGCCAACCGCCTTACGTGCGTAACGAAACGTCTAAGGCGGCTTCGACCACATACGGACCGGCAACTGTATATGCATGTATGTACATGTACATACACAGCTGGTACAGAAAAAGGGAAGGAAGGAAGTGCAGGTGGGTGCTGTAGCGTCGCCGTCGGTGTCCGTCGCGTCTCCGTCGTCCAGCGGACGGGTCACTCTCCGTCCCGTCCGCCCAGCCGTCCGGCGGTGTGCTCCACGGATCAATACCCTGGTTTTGTCACATGTGCTAAGGCCAACTTCAGCGTGCGACCCTATCCTGTCCGGCCTCGTTCGTTTGAGGTAAAACTGACAAGCGAGATAGCCTAGCGCGTGAGAGCAAACGGACTTTTATTCGTTTTATGTCCGCTTTCGACCCATCCGTGGCCCAAATTTACGCCGCTTTTGGGATGAAACGGACACCACGCGGACGCGCGGACCGTCTACGCATGTTCTCTCCTGGCCCGCCCGTCGGTGGCACAGGGCGGGCCTTTTTCTATCCGCCCCCCTCCCTCCCTCCGGCCGCACCCCCTCCACTGTTCCCCTCGCTGCCGTCGCCGCTGCCGCTGCCATTGCAGCCGTGAAGTTCGGACGCGCGCTCGCTCGGCCCCTTTCCCTCGGCGCCGCCGAGCTATCCAACCACGGCCACCTGGTTTGCGCACCCGCCGGCCGGATTTGTGCTCTAGTTTTGACTAGTTGTGCTAACTATAAATTTTATTGTGTAGCATGGATACAAGTTTTGGTATTGGGAAGAAGAGTACATCGATATATTGATAGAGCGAAATTTAGTACACGTTCGTGCACTTTTAGCTAGCATAGAGGCTGTAGATGAGACAAGTGCACTTGTTGCTAGATTAGAGGTTAGACACGTGTGACGCCCGGATAATCAAACTACAGTAACCTCTGCTAATGATGCCACGTCACCACCCTTACTGTTGTAAACCTCGCGATGATTCAATCCCGTTTGAATTCAAAATTCAAAATCAAGGCAAACAATAAAAGTTTTCAAACATTAAAACTAAAATGTTCCATATGTGTCAAATATTGCATAAATAATTATGGTGGAGAATTTACATTTTTTTATAAAGTATTTAATTGCATTAAAATAAATAAAACAGTAAAAAAGACAAATAATTAAATGCCTTTACTAATTAATAAATTATCAATCTAAATTATTTGGGGACTAGACATTTTGTGACAGTGGATTAAATTGAAATACTAAATTAGACGCTATGTATATATTTTACAGAAACTAAAATAAAACAGGAAAGAATAAATAAAAAGAAAAGAACAAATAAAAAACAAAAGAAAGAAAAGGAGAAAGGAGCCCCCGCCCGACTAGACCACACGGCCCAACCGGCCTCTGGTCCAACCAGGCCGGCCCACCCCGTACCCCCATAACCCCACTACCGAATCCCTAACGCAGCCACCACCCCACTCTCCCCTCACGTTCGGTCTCTCCCTCTCCTCCTCGTCCCGATCCAGATCTGGATCGGGAGGGGGAACGAACCCACGGCCGCGCTCGAGCCCGACGCCGCCCTCGCCGCACGACGACCACGCCGGCGCCCGGAGCTCCCTCGCCGGACCACCTCAACGGCCTGCTCCCTCCCCGTCGCCCGGTCGTCCCCGTCGACCTCCTCAACCCCCGCTGCCCTTTTCCCTACGGCCATCGTGAGCGCCCTGTTCGCCTCCCCTTCTCTCCCGCTCACGCGCCATGGCTGTCCCCTCCCTGCCACGCTGCGCGCACTTGCCCGCTGTTGCCCGAATCCATCCGAGCCCGCGCCTGGAGCTTCGCTCCCCCACTGCGCGCTCGCCTCCCTCGGCATCGCCCAACGCCTGCGCGCGCCCGGGGCAGCCGCTGCAAGTTCCCCTGGCCGCCCCTACCCGCGCCCGGGGCGCCCCCTACGCGTGCGCCCGCCGTAGGTGCCGTGCTCCGCCGCTGGATGGCCGTCGATGTTGTGTCGCTGCTGCTGCATCCGGCCCCGCTGCCACACGCGTCGCGCCGCTCCTTCCGTGGCCCGCCGCTCGTGCCCTGCAGCGCAACTCACCCCGTCCCGCTCGACCCGTGCCGCCGCTCGCCTCCACTGCTCCGCTCGAGCCTCACCACGCTCGCCTCGCCCTGGCGCGCCTCTTCTCCCTACTGCTACGCGCCGCCGCTGCTCGCCCCTCGCGCGCGCCTCGCCGCCCGCGTCCGCCTCCACCTGGCCTCGCCTGCCTCCAGACGCTGCTTCGGCCACCTGGCCGGTGCCGCGGCCACCGGCCTGCCCTTCTCCGGCGCCCGGCTCGGGCCACACCCGCGGTGCCCGGTGCCCGTTTCGCCCGGCGCCCGCAAACTCCCCCTGGGCCACTTACGAACGGGGCCCACGCCCAGAACAAAATAATAATAATTAAAAAATAAAAATATTATTTAATCAATTAATTAACTAAATAATCAACTTAATTTATTCTATTTAAATTAACTAATTAAGGTTAATTAACCTAATAATTAATTAACCTAACTAACTATTGTTAATTAGCTAAACAGTCCCTGACAGGTGGGACCCACTTGTCGGGTTTACCAGGTCAACTGTCAACGTTGACTGCTGATGTCATGCTGATGTCAGCAAGCACTATTCTGAATAATGTTAATTTAATTAATAATTAATAAATTAGAAAGTGATTTAAAAGTTTAAAAATTAATATAAATTAAACCATAGCTCAGAGAAAAATACTTTCTACATGAAAGTTGCTCAGAACGATGAGACGAACCCGAATACGCAGCCCCCGTTCATTTGTCACGCATCCCTAGCATAGCAAACACGCAACTTTCCCCCTCCAGTTCATCTGTCCGAAAACTTGAAACACCGTGGATATTTTCCCGGATGTTTTCCCCCTTCACCGGTACCACCTCTTATCGCGTTAGAGCAGCCCTAGCACCGCTACTTGTCATTGTCAGGCATCGTTATGCATCTGTTTGCTTAATATTTATTGTTTCCTCCCCCTCTTCTCTCGCTAGACACCGAGACTGACGCCGCAGCTACCCAGTACGACTTCAGTGTTGACGACCCCTCTATCTTGCCAGAGCAATCAGGCAAGCCCCCCCCCCTTGATCATCAGATATCGCCTACTCTCCTCTATACTGCTTGCATTAGAGTAGTGTAGCATGTTACTGCTTTCCGTTAATCCTATTCTGATGCATAGCCTGTCATTGTTGCTACAACTGTTGATACCTTACTTGCAATCCTAAATGCTTAGTATAGGATGCTAGATTATCATCAGTGGCCCTACACTCTTGTCCGTCTGCCATGCTATACTACTGGGCCGTGACCACTTCAGGATGTGGTCACGGGTATATACTATATTCTTTACACTGTTACATTACCGGGGAAACTGTTTGGAGATGGGGGCTGAAGGGGCAGGTGGCTCCATCCAGGTAGTGGTGGGCCTGAGTTCCCGACGGCCCCCGACTGTTACTTTGAGTCGGAGCGACAGGGCATGTTGAGACCACCTAGGAGAGAGGTGAGCCTGGCTCTAGTCGGCGTCCGTGGTTATTTCAAAATAACACGCTTAACGAGATATTGGTATTTGATCTGAGTCTGGCTACTGGCCTATACGCACTAACCATCTACGCGGAGACAGTTATGGGCACTCGACGTCGTGGTATCAGCCGAAGCCTTCATGACGTCAGCGACTGAGCGGCGCGCGCCGGGTTGCACCGCGTAACGCAACTTCCTTTGTAATGGAGGTTGCTAGGTCTGCTCACCGGCCGCATACGCAACGTGCAGGTGTGCAATGGGCGATGGGCCCAGACCCCTGCGCCATAGGATTTAGACCGGCGTGCTGACCTCTCTGTTGTGCCTAGGTAGGGCTGCGACGTGTTGATCTTCCGAGGCCGGGCATGACCCAGGAAAGTGTGTCCGGCCAAATGGGATCGAGTGTGTTGGGTTATGTGGTGCACCCCTGCAGGGAAGTTAATCTATTCGAATAGCCGTGTCCCTCGGTAAAAGGACGACCGGAGTTGTATCTTGACCTTATGACAACTAGAATCAGATACTTAATAAAACACACCCTTCCAAGTGCCAGATACAACCGGTGATCGCTCTCTCACAGGGCGATGAGGGGAGGATCATCGGTTAGGATTATGCTATGCGATGCTACTTGGTGAACTT
Organism: Triticum urartu; assembly: GCF_056163025.1. Lineage (NCBI taxonomy): Eukaryota > Viridiplantae > Streptophyta > Magnoliopsida > Poales > Poaceae > Triticum > Triticum urartu. The sequence goes on along the minus strand of NC_141878.1, from coordinate 78,690,214 downwards.
AACATCTACTCTCTTCTTCTACTGCAAGATGGAGGTTACCAGAAGCGTAGTCTTCGATAAGGACTAGCTATCCCCTTCTTATTCCGGCATTCTGCAGTTCAGTCCACATATGATACCCTCTTTCCATTTGATACAAATGCATACATATGTAGTCTAGCTCCTTGCTTGCGAATACTTTGGATGAGTACTCATGGTTGCTTTGCTCCCTCTTTTCCCCTTTCTATACCCGATTGCTGCGACCAGACGATGGAGTCCAGGAGCCAGACGCCACTGTCGATGACGACTACTACTACTCGGGAGATGCCTACTACTACGTGCACCCCATTGACGACAACCAGGAGTAGTTTAGGAGGATCCCAGGCAGGAGGCTTGCGCCTCTTTCGATCTGTATCTCAGTCTGTGCTAGCCTTCTTAAGGAAAACTTGTTTAACTTATGTCTGTACTCAGATAATGTTGCTTCCGCTGACTTGTCTATGATCGAGCTCTTATATTCGAGTCCTCGAGGCCCCTGGCTTGTAATAGGATGCTTGTATGACTTATTTTATTTGTAGAGTTGTGTTGTGATATCTTCCCGTGAGTCCCTGATCTTGATCGTACACGTTTGTGAAGGAAATATGCCCTAGATAATCATGATAAATGTTTATTATTTATTATTTCCTTATAATCATGATAAATGTTTATTATTCATGCTAGAATTGTATTAACCGGAAACATAATACATGTGTGAATACATAGACAAACAAAGTGTCACTAGTATGCCTCTACTTGACTAGCTCGTTAATCAAAGATAGTTATGTTTCCTAACCATGAACAATAAGTTGTTATTTGATTAACAAGGTCACATCATTAGTTGAATGATCTGATTGACATGACCCATTCCATTAGCTTAGCACCCGATCGTTTAGTATGTTGCTATTGCTTTTCTTCATGACTTATACATGTTCCTATGACTATGAGATTATGCAACTCCCGTTTGCCGGAGGAACACTTTGGGTGCTACCAAACGTCACAACGTAACTGGGTGATTATAAAGGAGCATTACAGGTGTCTCCAAAGGTAGATGTTGGGTTGGCGTATTTCGAGATTAGGATTTGTCACTCCGATTGTCGGAGAGGTATCTCTGGGCCCTCTCGGTAATACACATCACATAAGCCTTGCAAGCATTACAACTAATATGTTAGTTGTGAGATGATGTATTACGAAACGAGTAAAGAGACTTGCTGGTAACGAGATTGAACTAGGTATTAGATACCGACGATCAAATCTCGGGCAAGTAACATACCGATGACAAAGGGAACAACGTATGTTGTTATGCGGTCTGACCGATAAAGATCTTCATAGAATATGTAGGAGCCAATATGGGCATCCAGGTCCCGCTATTGGTTATTGACTGGAGACGTGTCTCGGTCATGTCTACATTGTTCTCGAACCCGTAGGGTCTGCACGCTTAAGGTTACGATGACAGTTACATTATGAGTTTATGCATTTTGATGTACCGAAGGTTGTTCGGAGTCCCGGATGTGATCACGGACATGACGAGGAGTCTCGAAATGGTCGAGACGTAAAGATTGATATATTGGAAGCCTATGTTTGGACATCGGAAGTGTTCCGGGTGAAATCGGGATTTTACCGGGTTACCGGGAGGTTACCGGAACCCCCCGGGAGCAATATGGGCCTTCATGGGCCTTAGTGGAAAGAAGAAAGGGGCAGCCCAAGGTGGCTGCGCCACTTCCCCCTCCCCTAGTCCTATTAGGACTAGGAGAAGGTGGCCGGCCCCCCTCTCTCTCTTTCCCCCCCTTGGGAATCCTAGTTGGAATAGGATTGGGGGGGAGTCCTACTCCCGGAAGGAGTAGGACTCCTCCTGCACCTCTCTCCCTGGCCGGCGCCCCCTCCCCCCTTGGCTCCTTTATATACTGAGGTAGAGGCACCCTAGAACACACAAGTTGATCCACGTAATCTATTCCTTAGCCGTGTGCGGTGCCCCTTGCCACCATATACCTCGATAATACTGTAGCGGAGTTTAGGCGAAGCCCTGCTGCTGTAGTACATCAAGATCGTCACCACGCCGTCGTGCTGACGAAACTCTTCCCCGACACTTTGCTGGATCGGAGTCCGGGGATCGTCATCGAGCTGAACGTGTGCTCGAACTCGGAGGTGCCGTAGTTTCGGTGCTTGATCGGTTGGATCGTGAAGACGTACGACTACTTCCTCTACGTCGTGTCATCGCTTCCGCAGTCGGTCTGCGTTGGGTACGTAGACAACAGTCTCCCCCTCGTTGCTATGCATCACATGATCTTGCGTGTGCGTAGGAATTTTTTTGAAATTACTACGAAACCCATCAGTGGCATCCGAGCCTAGGTAATTTATGTTGATGTTATATGCACGAGTAGAACACAAGTGAGTTGTGGACGATATAAGTCATACTGCCTACCAGCATGTCATACTTTGGTTCGGCGGTATTGTTGGACGAGACGACGCGGACCAACCTTACGCGTACGCTTACGCGAGACCGGTTCCCTCGACGTGCTTTGCACAGAGATGGCTTGCGGGCGACTGTCTCTCCAACTTTAGTTGAACCGAGTATGGCTACGCCTGGTCCTTGCGAAGGTTAAAACGGAGTCTATTTGACAAACTATCGTTGTGGTTTTGATGCGTAGGTGAGATTGGTTCTTACTTAAGCCCGTAGCAGCCACGTAAAACTTGCAACAACAAAGTAGAGGACGTCTAACTTGTTTTTGCAGGGCATGTTGTGATGTGATATGGTCAAGGCATGATGCTGAATTTTATTGTATGAGATGATCATGTTTTGTAACCGAGTTATCGGCAACTGGCAGGAGCCATATGGTTGTCGTTTTATTGTATGCAATGCAATCGCGATGTAATGCTTTACTTTATTACTAAACGGTAGTGATAGTCGTGGAAGCATAAGATTGGCGAGACGACAACGATGCTACGATGGAGATCAAGGTGTCGCGCCGGTGACGATGGTGATCATGACGGTGCTTCGGAGATGGAGATCACAAGCACAAGATGATGATGGCCATATCATATCACTTATATTGATTGCATGTGATGTTTATCTTTTTATGCATCTTATCTTGCTTTGATTGACGGTAGCATTATAAGATGATCTCTCACTAAATTATCAAGAAGTGTTCTCCCTGAGTATGCACCGTTGCCAAAGTTCATCGTGCCCAGACACCACGTGATGATCGGGTGTGATAAGCTCTACGTGCATCTACAACGGGTGCAAGCCAGTTTTGCACACGCAGAATACTCAGGTTAAACTTGACGAGCCTAGCATATGCAGATATGGCCTCGGAACACGGAGACCGAAAGGTCGAGCGTGGATCATATAGTAGATATGATCAACATAAACGATGTTCACCATTGAAAACTACTCCATCTCACGTGATGATCGGTTATGGTTTAGTTGATTTGGATCACGTAATCACTTAGAAGATTAGAGGGATGTCTATCTAAGTGGGAGTTCTTAAGTAATTTGATTAATTGAACTTAAATTTATCATGAACTTAGTCCCTGATAGTATCTTGCTTGTTTATGTTGATTGTAGATAGATGGCTCGTGCTGTTGTTCCGTTGAATTTTAATGCGTTCCTTGAGAAAGCAAAGTTGAAAGATGATGGTAGCAATTACACGGACTGGGTCCGTAACTTGAGGATTATCCTCATTGCTGCTCAGAAGAATTACGTCCTGGAAGCACCGCTGGGTGCCAGGCCTGCTACTGGACCAACACCAGATGTTATGAACGTCTAGCAGAGCAAAGCTGATGACTACTCGATAGTTCAGTGTGCCATGCTTTACGACTTAGAATCAGGACTTCAACGACGTTTTGAACGTCATGGAGCATATGAGATGTTCCAGGAGTTGAAGTTGATATTTCAAGCAAATGCCCGGATTGAGAGATATGAAGTCTCCAATAAGTTCTATAGCTGCAAGATGGAGGAGAACAGTTCTGTCAGTGAGCATATACTCAAAATGTCTGGGTATAATAATCACTTGATTCAATTGGGAGTTAATCTTCCGGATGATTGCGTCATTGACAGAATTCTCCAATCACTGCCACCAAGCTACAAGAGCTTCGTGATGAACTATAATATGCAAGGGATGAACAAGACTATTCCCGAGCTCTTCGCAATGCTGAAAGCTGCGGAGGTAGAAATCAAGAAGGAGCATCAAGTGTTGATGGTTAACAAAACCACTAGTTTCAAGAAAAAGGGCAAAGGGAAGAAAAAGGGGAACTTCAAGAAGAACGGCAAGCAAGTTGCTGCTCAAGAGAAGAAACCCAAGTCTGGACCTAAGCCTGAAACTGAGTGCTTCTACTACAAGCAGACTGGTCACTGGAAGCGAAACTGCCCCAAGTATTTGGCGGATAAGAAGGATGGCAAGGTGAACAAAGGTATATGTGATATACATGTTATTGATGTGTACCTTACTAGAGCTCGCAGTCGCACCTGGGTATTTGATACTGGTTCTGTTGCTAATATTTGCAACTCGAAACAGGGACTACGGAATAAGCGGGCACTGGCAAAGGACGAGGTGACGATGCGCGTGGGAAACGGTTCCAAAGTCGATGTGATCGCGGTCGGCACGCTACCTCTACATCTACCTTCGGGATTAATATTAGACCTAAATAATTGTTATTTGGTGCCAGCGTTGAGCATGAACATTATATCTGGATCTTGTTTAATGCGAGACGGTTATTCATTTAAATCAGAGAATAATGGTTGTTCTATTTATATGAGTAATATCTTTTATGGTCATGCACCCTTGAAGAGTGGTCTATTTTTATTGAATCTCGATAGTAGTAATACACATATTCATAATGTTGAAGCCAAAAGATGCAGAGTTGATAATGAAAGTGCAACTTATTTGTGGCACTGTCGTTTAGGTCATATCGGTGTAAAGCGCATGAAGAAACTCCATACTGATGGACTTTTGGAACCACTTGATTATGAATCACTTGGTACTTGCGAACCGTGCCTCATGGGCAAGATGACTAAAACACCGTTCTCCGGTACTATGGAGAGAGCAACAGATTTGTTGGAAATCATACATACCGATGTATGTGGTCCGATGAATATTGAGGCTCGTGGCGGATATCGTTATTTTCTCACCTTCACAGATGATTTAAGCAGATATGGATATATCTACTTAATGAAACATAAGTCTGAAACATTTGAAAAGTTCAAAGAATTTCAGAGTGAAGTTGAAAATCATCGTAACAAGAAAATAAAGTTTCTACGATCTGATCGTGGAGGAGAATATTTGAGTTACGAGTTTGGTGTACATTTGAAAAACTGTGGAATAGTTTCGCAACTAACGCCACCCGGAACACCACAGCGTAATGGTGTGTCCGAACGTCGTAATCGTACTTTACTAGATATGGTGCGATCTATGATGTCTCTTACTGATTTACCGCTATCGTTTTGGGGTTATGCTCTAGAGACGGCTGCATTCACGTTAAATAGGGCACCATCAAAATCCGTTGAGACGACGCCTTATGAACTGTGGTTTGGCAAGAAACCAAAGTTATCGTTTCTTAAAGTTTGGGGCTGCGATGCTTATGTGAAAAAGCTTCAACCTGATAAGCTCGAACCCAAATCGGAGAAATGTGTCTTCATAGGATACCCAAAGGAAACTGTTGGGTACACCTTCTATCACAGATCCGAAGGCAAGACATTCGTTGCTAAGAATGGATCCTTTCTAGAGAAGGAGTTTCTCTCGAAACAAGTGAGTGGGAGGAAAGTAGAACTTGACGAGGTAACTGTACCTGCTCCCTTATTGGAAAGTAGTTCATCACAGAAAACTGTTTCAGTGACGCCTACACCAGTTAGTGAGGAAGCCAATGATAATGATCATGAAACTTCAGATCAAGATACTACTGAACCTCGTAGATCAACCAGAGTAAGATCCGCACCAGAGTGGTACGGTAATCCTGTTCTGGAAGTCATGATACTAGATCATGATGAACCTACGAACTATGAAGAAGCGATGGTGAGCCCAGATTCCGCAAAATGGCTTGAAGCCATGAAATCTAAGATGGGATCCATGTATGAGAACAAAGTATGGACTTTGGTTGACTTGCCCGATGATGGGCAAGCAATTGAGAATAAATGGATCTTCAAGAAGAAGACTGACGCTGATGGTAATATAACTGTCTACAAAGATCGACTTGTCGCAAAAGGTTTTCGGCAAGTTCAAGGGATTGACTACGACGAGACCTTCTCACCCGTAGCGATGCTTAAGTCCGTCCGAATCATGTTAGCGGTTGCCGCATTTTATGATTATGAAATTTGGCAGATGGATGTCAAAACTGCATTCCTGAATGGATTTCTGGAAGAAGAGTTGTATATGATGCAACCGGAAGGTTTTGTCGATCCAAAGGGAGCTAACAAAGTGTGCAAGCTCCAGCGATCCATTTATGGACTGGTGCAAGCCTCTCGGAGTTGGAATAAACGTTTTGATAGTGTGATCAAAGCATTTGGTTTTATACAGACTTTCGGAGAAGCCTGTATTTACAAGAAAGTGAGTGGGAGCTCTGTAGCATTTCTGATATTATATGTGGATGACATATTGCTGATTGGAAATGATATAGAATTTCTGGATAGCATAAAGGGATACTTGAATAAGAGTTTTTCTATGAAAGACCTCGGTGAAGCTGCTTACATATTAGGCATTAAGATCTATAGAGATAGATCAAGACGCTTAATTGGACTTTCACAAAGCACATACCTTGACAAGATTTTGAAGAAATTCAAAATGGATCAAGCAAAGAAAGGATTCTTGCCTGTGTTACAAGGTGTGAAGTTGAGTAAGACTCAATGCCCGACCACTGCAGAAGATAGAGAGAATATGAAAGATGTTCCCTATGCATCAGCCATAGGCTCTATCATGTATGCAATGCTGTGTACCAGACCTGATTTGTGCCTTGATATAAGTTTAGCAGGGAGGTACCAAAGTAATCCAGGAGTGGATCACTGGACAGCGGTCAAGAACATCCTGAAATACCTGAAAAGGACTAAGGATATGTTTCTCGTATATGGAGGTGACAAAGAGCTCACCGTAAAAGGTTACGTTGATGCAAGCTTTGACACTGATCCAGACGATTCTAAATCGCAACCGGATACGTGTTTACATTAAACGGTGGAGCTGTCAGTTGGTGCAGTTCTAAACAAAGCGTCGTAGCGGGATCTACATGTGAAGCGGAGTACATAGCTGCTTCGGAAGCAGCGAACGAAGGAGTCTGGATGAAGGAGTTCATATCCGATCTAGGTGTAATACCTAGTGCATCGGGTCCAATGAAAATCTTTTGTGATAATACTGGTGCAATTGCCTTGGCAAAGGAATCCAGATTTCACAAAAGGACCAAACACATCAAGAGACGCTTCAATTCCATCCGGGATCTAGTCCAGGTGGGAGACATAGAGATTTGCAAGATACATACGGATCTGAATGTTGCAGACCCGTTGACTAAGCCTCTTCCACGAGCAAAACATGATCAGCACCAAGGCTCCATGGGTGTTAGAATCATTACAATGTAATCTAGATTATTGACTCTAGTGCAAGTGGGAGACTGAAGGAAATATGCCCCAGAGGCAATAATAAAGTTATGATTTATTTCCTTATAATCATGATAAATGTTTATTATTCATGCTAGAATTGTATTAACCGGAAACATAATACATGTGTAAATACATAGACAAACAAAGTGTCACTAGTATGCCTCTACTTGACTAGCTTGTTAATCAAAGATGGTTATGTTTCCTAACCATGAACAATAAGTTGTTATTTGATTAACAAGGTCACATCATTAGTTGAATGATCTGATTGACATGACCCATTCCATTAGCTTAGCACCCGATCATTTAGTATGTTGCTATTGCTTTTCTTCATGACTTATACATGTTCCTATGACTATGAGATTATGCAACTCCCGTTTGCCGGAGGAACACTTTGGGTGCTACCAAACGTCACAACGTAACTGGGTGATTATAAAGGAGCATTACAGGTGTCTCCAAAGGTAGATGTTGGGTTGGCGTATTTCGAGATTAGGATTTGTCACTCCGATTGTCGGAGAGGTATCTCTGGGCCCTCTCGGTAATACACATCACATAAGCCTTGCAAGCATTACAACTAATATGTTAGTTGTGAGATGATGTATTACGAAACGAGTAAAGAGACTTGCCGGTAACGAGATTGAACTAGGTATTGGATACCGACGATCGAATCTCGGGCAAGGAACATACCGATGACAAAGGGAACAACGTATGTTGTTATGCGGTCTGACCGATAAAGATCTTCGTAGAATATGTAGGAGCCAATATGGGCATCCAGGTCCCGCTATTGGTTATTGACTGGAGACGTGTCTCGGTCATGTCTACATTGTTCTCGAACCCGTAGGGTCTGCACGCTTAAGGTTACGATGACAGTTACATTATGAGTTTATGCATTTTGATGTACCGAAGGTTGTTCGGAGTCCCGGATGTGATCACGGACATGACGAGGAGTCTCGAAATGGTCGAGACGTAAAGATTGATATATTGGAAGCCTATGTTTGGACATCGGAAGTGTTCCGGGTAAAATCAGGATTTTACCGGGTTACCGGGAGGTTACCGGAACCCCCCGGGAGCCATATGGGCCTTCATGGGCCTTAGTGGAAAGAAGAAAGGGGCATCCCAAGGTGGCTGCGCCACTTCCCCCTCCCCTAGTCCTATTAGGACTAGGAGAAGGTGGCCGGCCCCCCTCTCTCTCTTTCCCCCCTTGGGAATCCTAGTTGGAATAGGATTGGGGGGGGGAGTCCTACTCCCGGAAGGAGTAGGACTCCTCCTGCGCCTCTCTCCCTGGCCGGTGCCCCCCTCCCCCCTTGGCTCCTTTATATACTGAGGTAGAGGCACCCTAGAACACACAAGTTGATCCACGTAATCTATTCCTTAGCCGTGTGCGGTGCCCCCTGCCACCATATACCTCGATAATACTGTAGCGGAGTTTAGGCGAAGCCCTGCTGCTGTAGTACATCAAGATCGTCACCACGCCGTCATGCTGACGAAACTCTTCCCCGACACTTTGCTGGATCGGAGTCCGGGGATCGTCATCGAGCTGAACGTGTGCTCGAACTCGGAGGTGCCGTAGTTTCGGTGCTTGATCGGTTGGATCGTGAAGACGTACGACTACTTCCTCTACGTCGTGTCATCGCTTCCGCAGTCGGTCTGCGTTTGGTACGTAGACAACACTCTCCCCCTTGTTGCTATGCATCACATGATCTTGCGTGTGCGTAGGAAATTTTTAGAAATTACTACGAAACCCATCAGTTTGCGTGTATGATTAGTGTACGATTGAATCGGGGGCGTCACAAGTTGGTATCAGAGCCGACTGCCTATAGGAATCCCCCTTTCCAACTTCTTGGCCGAAGTCGAGTCTAGTCATTGAAAAACTTTTACCAGCATGGCTGTGCGGCTTACGGGCCCACGTCGCCATTTGGGTGGTATTAGGATCTTTTACTCCTTGTCTATACTCTGGGACTCTGATCTCTCGGATTAAATGAATTTTGCTAACTCTAACTCTAGGTTCTCGTAAATACTTTCTCCCGGAAAGCCCTACCGTCCGGACGATCGACTGCTTCAACAGAAGATTCTGACAATACTCTCAGATGTCCTCCCGAGACTTTGTGCCATCGCGTTTGCAATTCCCCTTCCATCGTCAACCCTTATGGATAACTACTTGCAGTTGTTATTCTTACATTCATCCCCAGTTGGTCTTGTTATTACAAGATACCCTGAAATACTCGTCATTGTTTCGATAATCCTTTGAGCTTACTGCCTTGCTGTTCTTTGTCATCTGAAGACCCCTATGGATAATTCTTGCACTTATCGAGTATCCGCTCATATCCCAGTTGTTCATGTGTTTCACAATGGTCTTCGAAATACTATTCGATCCTCCAAAAATCCTTAGTAGCTTATTGCTCTGCAATACTTGTATGCTTGCATTATGGATGCTTTCCATATGTCTGGCAATATTCGTTAGTATCCTTAGACACTGTCATTTTGATCCTATTGAGTCAACATGAGTGCGAATGCACGCAATCATCAGTTGATCCTTTTAAATTATCTTTCTGGCTCAGACGTCATTTTTGAACATTAGCTTGTTCTTGACCAATCTGTTTGCCGTCAATTGTGCCCTTAGGTCTATTGAACTTATCCACCCTTGATCAGAGCGTCTGCTTCTGATCCTTCTATTTGGAAATCATAATTCCTTTGATATCTAAGCATCGAATCATTCAGGTGTCCTATAATCTGATGCCCTTGCATCCTTTCTTCAACTGACTGTGTGCCGATGCTCACATCAGCTCCGCTATGGATTGTCAGATCCTTTATTGGATTATTATTCGATAGTGTCCTCCTTATTCAATAACCTTGTGAGCGTTTCCTCAGATATAAAATGCTTTTGGTAAATTGCATCCTCTGCTTTCTCAACTATGCTCTGTTTTTGAGCTGGTGGTATTTACTATTGAAGCTTGTGGTATATGTTTCCACGATACCCTGACGGGATGAACCTATGCCTTCCTTATTATGTGCGAACTCGAAGGTTTTCATGATTCATAATCTTCTGGTATTTTGCTAGATAAAATTTCTACACTACAGCTTCATCAAAAGTGAGAATTAAAATGAAAGGTTATGCATGGAAGAAGTGGGAGTCGACCTTGAGCCTTTGCGATCATGCCCATGGACCCAATTGTTGGGGAACGCAGTAATTTCAAAAAATTTCCTACGCACACGCAAGATCATGGTGATGCATAGCAACGAGAGGGGAGAGTATGATCTACGTACCCTTGTAGATCAACAACGGAAGCGTTGACGCGACGTAGAGAAAGTAGTCGTACGTCTTCTCGATCCGACCGATCCAAGCACCGTTACTCCGGCACCTCCGAGTTCTTAGCACACGTACAGCTCGATGACGCTCCCCGGGCTCCGATCCAGCAAAGCTTCGGGGATGAGTTCCGTCAGCACAACGGCGTGGTGACGATGATGATGTTCTACCGACGCAGGGCTTCGCCTAAGCACTACAACGATATGATCGAGGTGGAATATGGTGGCAGGGGGCACCACACACGGCTAAGGAACGATCACGTGGATCAACTTGTGTGTTCTAGGGTGCCCCCTGCCTCCGTATATAAAGGAGCCAAGGGGGAGGGGGCGGCCGGCCAAGGAGGGCGCGCCAAGGGAGTCCTACTCCCTCTGGGAGTAGGATTCCCCCCCCCAATCCTAGTTGGAATAGGATTCCTTGAGGGGGGAAAAGAGAGAGGGGGCCGGCCACCTCTCCTAGTCCTAATAGGACTAGGGGAGGGGGGAGGCGCGCGGCCCACCTTGGGCTGCCCCTTTCTCTTTTCCACTAAAGCCCACTAAGGCCCATATAGCTTCCGGGGGGTTCCGGTAACCTCCCGGTACTCCGGTAAAATCCCGATTTCACCCGGAACACTTCCGATATCCAAACATAGGCTTCCAATATATCAATCTTTATGTCTCGGCCATTTCGAGACTCCTCGTCATGTCCATGATCACATCCGGGACTCCGAACAACCTTCGGTACATCAAAATGCATAAACTCATAATAACTGTCATCGTAACGTTAAGCGTGCGGACCCTACGGTTCGAGAACAATGTAGACATGACCGAGACACGTCTCCGGTCAATAACCAATAGCGGGACCTGGATGCCCATATTGGCTCCTACATATTCTACGAAGATCTTTATCGGTCAGACCGCATAACAACATACGTTGTTCCCTTTGTCATCGGTATGTTACTTGCCCGAGATTCGATCGTCGGTATCCAATACCTAGCTCAATCTCGTTACCGGCAAGTCTCTTTACTCGTTCCGTAATACATCATCTCACAACTAACGTATTAGTTGTAATGCTTGCAAGGCTTATATGATGTGCATTACCGAGAGGGCCCAGAGATACCTCTCTGACAATCGGAGTGACAAATCCTAATCTCGAAATATGCCAACCCAACATCTACCTTTGGAGACACCTGTAATGCTCCTTTATAATCACCCAGTTACGTTGTGACGTTTGGTAGCACCCAAAGTGTTCCTCAGGCAAACGGGAGTTGCATAATCTCATAGTCATAGGAACATGTATAAGTCATGAAGAAAGCAATAGCAACATACTAAACGATCGGGTGCTAAGCTAATGTAATGGGTCATGTCAATCAGATCATTCAACTAATGATGTGATCCCGTTAATCAAATAACAACTCTTTGTTCATGGTTAGGAAACATAACCATCTTTGATTAACAAGCTAGTCAAGTAGAGGCATACTAGTGACACTCTGTTTGTCTATGTATTCACACATGTATTATGTTTCCAGTTAATACAATTCTAGCATGAATAATAAACATTTATCATGATATAAGGAAATAAATAATAACTTTATTATTGCCTCTAGGGCATATTTCCTTCACCAATGTGAAACTTATCATCGAAGCTTCTTGTAAATGATAATAATCCCCTTGTTATAAGTTTGTCCTGTATCTATGTTTGGTCATTTGCAATCATGGTTTCGATCATATTTTCTCATTAATACCATTTATCAAACAAGTTGAACTAGTTGTTGTGCAGATCATTGCATCTGTCCAACCTCTACTTTGATCTACCGTCGAGTATTACACTATGATATTTTGATAATGTCATGGAACTGCATAACTTCCTATGGGTTCTTCATCAACTGTTATTTCTCACCAATTCTAATTTTTCAGGGTTCCGGGTTGTCGTCAACCGAGGACACCAATAATTGAATCGATTCCGCACTCTGATTCAATAACTCTTAAGTAATTGTTGTTGCTTACGAGTTAATAATCATTTAAGTCACTCCTAGCCTGATCGGCTATATCATCATTGTGCTAAATTTTAACTATGCTACCTGGTCTTTCTTCACGGAGCACAATTCTCGATGATGAGCTAAGCTTATGTCGATTTTCCTCATCATATCATTTCGCCTTGAACCGCAAGCTTGATTTCGAGTTTGTGTCGTAACCATGGTTCCAATAACCTTCCGTTTATCATTCGTTTGACTAGATGTCATCACCGATTGATTACATCTTCATGAAATCTCTCAACAATTGTGTCGTGATCATCATCAATCTTATGAGCTCTTCTAGGATATCAATCGAAGTCATGATGAGAAATACCATCCTTGTCCCTCGATGAACTGTGTTATCATCGACAACTTTATTACCTTCCCTCCAACACAAACTTGTTCGTGTTCTGTGTTATAACTTGAGTTCCTTGCTATCCAACATTTGTTCTTCTTTACCTTGGAGTATTACCATCTTTTATATCCAAGTTGTCGTGCTTAGCACACCCGGCCGAAGGCCCTATGGTTATAGATTCCTTTTCAGCAAGGTTATCCATTCTTCCATGAGGAAATTGTAAGACTTATTCTACAAGTTATTCCTGAGGGATCCTTTGTGTTTCCAAAGTCTGGCCTTTGCCCGAAGACCATGTCAATGCTATCTCGAAGCATATATATGTTACTCCAATTTTCAACAAGCACATTTAAAGCCTAATGTTGAATGTTTCCTGCTCAATTATCCAAACACCGCTATATGGGTAATGTCCTGAAATTTCTCTCCCCTTACCTAAAGAGTTTTCTACATAATATCTTGTCATGGATATCGTGCTCTGTTTGTCCTTGGGAAGGATATACCCTTGAAATATGTGTTTAGACACATTTTCCTTTCCATTGTTCTGTTTAATCTGATAATCATATTTTTCTCTCCATTGTTTGGTTTAACCTTTCTTGTGATCTATATGATCTAAGCAGTAATATTCTCCTGCTTATGTAAACACCTCGTTGTACAATTATGTCAGCAAGACCCTGTTACTATTGTTGATAACATTTCGGTTGCCACCGATGGACGAGACCTTTGCCTATAGGTCCGCCTCGTTCAACGAGCAGGAAAATGGTTCTCTTCGCCCCTCGCCCTTGGTACCAACGATGCTGCCAACATAACTGACTGGTTATTCACTGACATGCCTTGCTTGCATGATCGTGCAAGACGTCACCCCTCTTCCTACTATTAACCCACATGCTGGGCCCATAACCCACAGTTCCACAGGATCGAAACCTGACTCTCCTGTACACCCCCCTGTTCGCAAGGTTGTGCCTCGTGCGTGGCCTCGTAAATAATTCACAGACCACCTTCCTAGTGATCTAATTTGGTAACACACGCAATACTTATCCTCGTTGCTCTGAACCCCTTTCTCGCTTTGGTTCAGACTTTGAGCAGCTACCTATCCGCTTGGACCCTCTCATTGTACCTTCGTATCGTACTCTCGATGTATTTTATATGTTCAACTCGAGAGATAACCTTATCCTCATTCATGGGTTAACCCCAGATTGTTTCCCTCGTAAACATGCTGTCGTAGCCGAGCTGCCCCTTACCTATTCGTAAGTACGTTGGAGTTTCCGAAGAAAAGGACGGCAACCTCATCATGATGCATTGATACATAGGAATGAAGACATCAACGCTATGGATCGACCACTTCGAGAAGAGCAACCAAGACCGAGAAGAATCTTTAGAATTTCGTAACCTTTTCTTCCCCCTTACTCCCCTCTTAAATCTCGGGACGAGATTTCTTGTAGTGGAGGAGAATTGTGACGCCCGGATAATCAAGCTACAGTAACCTCTGCTAATGATGCCACGTCACCACCCTTACTATTGTAAACCTCGCGATGATTCAATCCCGTTTGAATTCAGAATTCAAAATCAAGGCAAACAATAGAAGTTTTCAAACATTAAAACTAAAATGTTCTATATGTGCCAAATATTGCATAAATAATTATGGTGGAGAATTCACATTTTTTATAAAGTATTTAGTTGCACTGAAATAAATAAAACAGTAACAAAGACAAATAATTAAATGCCTTTACTAATTAATAAATTATCAAGCTAAATTATTTGGGGACTAGACATTTTGTGACAGTGGACTAAACTGAAATACTAAATTAGACGCTAAGTATATATTTTACAGAAACTAAAATAAAACAGGAAAGAATAAATAAAAATAAAAGAACAACTAGAAAACAAAAGAAAGAAAAGGAGAAAGGAGCCCCCCCCACTAGACCACACGGCCCAACCGGCCTCTGGTCCAACCAGGCCGGCCCACCCCGTACCCCCATAACCCCACTACCGAATCCCTAACGCAGCCACCACCCCACTCTCCCCCCACGTTCGGTCTCTCCCTCTCCTCCTCGTCTCGATCCAGATCTGGATCGGGAGGGGGAACGAACCCACGACCGCGCTCGAGCCCGACGCCGCCCTCGCCGCACGACGACCACGCCGGCGCCCGGAGCTCCCTCACCGGACCACCTCAACGGCCTGCTCCCTCCCCGTCGCCCGGTCGTCCCCGTCGACCTCCTCAACCCCCACTGCCTTTTTCCCTACGGCCACCGTGAGCGCCCTGTTCGCCTCCCCTCCTCTCCCGCTCACGCGCCATGGCTGTCCCTTCCCTGCCATGCTGCGCGCACTTGCCCGCCGTCGCCCGAATCCATCCGAGCCTGCGCTTGGAGCTTCGCTCCCCCACTGCGCGCTCGCCTCCCTCGGCATAGCCCAACGCATGCGCGCGCCCGAGGCAGCCGCTGCAAGTTCCCCTGGCCGCCCCTACCCGCGCCCGGGGTGCCCCCTACGCGTGCGCCCGCCATAGGTGCCGTGCTCCGCCGCTGGATGGTCGTCGATGTTGTGCCGCCGCTGCTGCATCCAGCCCCGCTGCCACACGCGTCGCGCCGCTCCCTCCGTGGCCCGCCGCCCGTGCCCTGCAGCGCACCTCGCCCCGTCCCGCTCGACCCACGCCGCCGCTCGCCTCCACTGCTCCGCTCGAGCCTCACCACGCTCGCATCTTCTCCCTACTGCTACGCGCCGCCGCTGCTCGCCCCTCACACGCGCCTCGCCGCCCGCGTCCGCCTTCACCTGGCCTCGCCTGCCTCCAGACGCTGCTCCGGCCACCTGGCCGGTGCCGCGGCCACCGACCTGCCCTTCTCCGGCGCCTGGCTGGGTACGCCCACCCCTGGGCGTGCGCCCGCTCGGGCCACACCCGCGGCACCCGGTGCCTGTTTCGCCCGGCGCCCGCAAACTCCCCCTGGGCCACTTACGAACGGGGCCCACGCCCAGAACAAAAAAATAATAAGAAGAAGAATTAAAAAATATATTAATTAATTAATTAACTAAATAATTTACTTAATTAATACTATTTAAATTAACTAATTAAGGTTAATTAACCTAATGATTAATTAACCTAATGATTAATTAACCTAACTAACTATTGTTAATTAGCTAAACAGTCCCTAACAGGTGGGACCCACCTGTCGGGTTGACCAGGTCAACGGTCAACGTTGACTGCTGATGTCATGCTGATGTCAGCAAGTACTATTCTATATAATGTTAATTTAATTAATAATTAATAAATTAGAAAATGATTTAAAACTTTGAAAATTAATATAAATTAAACCGTAGGTGAGAGGAAAATACTTTCTACATGAAAGTTGCTTAGAACGACGAGACGAACCCGGATACGCAGCCCATTCGTCCTCTACGCATCCCTAGCATATCGAACAAGCAACTTTCCCCCTCCAGTTCATCTGTCCGAAAACGCGAAACACCGGGGATATTTTCCCGGATGTTTCCCCCCTTCACCGGTACCACCTCTTATCGCGTTAGAGCACCCCTAGCACCTCTACTTATCATTGTCAGGCATCGCTATGCATCTGTTTGCTTAATATTTATTGTTTCCTCCCCCTCTTCTCTCGCTAGACACCGAGACCGACGCCGCAGCTACCCAGTACGACTTCAGTGTTGATGACCCCTCTCTCTTGCCAGAGCAATCAGGCAAGCCCCCCTCCCCTTGATCATCAGATATCGCCTACTCTCCTCTATACTGCTTGCATTAGAGTAGTGTAGCATGTTACTGCTTTCCGTTAATCCTATTCTGATGCATAGCCTGTCATTGTTGCTACAACTGTTGATACCTTACTTGCAATCCTAAATGCTTAGTATAGGATGCTAGATTATCATCAGTGGCCCTACACTCTTGTCCGTCTGGCATGCTATACTACTGGGCCGTGACCACTTCAGGATGTGGTCACGGGTATATACTATATTCTTTACACTGTTACATTACCGGGGAAACTGTTTGGAGATGGAGGCTGAAGGGGCAGGTGGCTCCATCCAGGTAGTGGTGGGCCTGAGTTCCCGACGGCCCCCGACTGTTACTTTGAGTCGGAGCGATAGGGCATGTTGAGACCACCTAGGAGAGAGGTGAGCCTGGCTCTAGTCGGCGTCCGTGGTTATTTCAAAATAACACGCTTAACGAGATATTGGTATTTGATCTGAGTCTGGCTACTGGCCTATACGCACTAACCATCTACACGGGGACAGTTATGGGCACTCGACGTCGTGGTATTAGCCGAAGCCTTCGTGACGTCAGCGACTGAGCGGCGCGCGCCGGGTTGGACCACGTAACGCAACTTCCTTTGTAATGGAGGTTGCTAGGCCTGCTCACCGGCGGCGTACGCAACGTGCAGGTGTGCAATGGGCGATGGGCCCAGACCCCTGCGCCATAGGATTTAGACCGGCGTGCTGACCTCTCTGTTGTGCCTAGGTAGGGCTGCGACGTGTTGATCTTCCGAGGCCGGGCATGACCCAGGAAAGTGTGTCCGGCCAAATGGGATCGAGCGTGTTGGGTTATGTGGTGCACCCCTGCAGGGAAGTTAATCTATTCGAATAGCCGTGTCCCTCGGTAAAAGGACGACCCGGAGTTGTACCTTGACCTTATGACAACTAGAATCGGATACTTAATAAAACACACCCTTCCAAGTGCCAGATACAACCGGTGATCGCTCTCTCACAGGGCGATGAGGGGAGGATCATCGGTTAGGATTATGCTATGCGATGCTACTTGGTGAACTTACCATCTAATCTCTTCTTCTACTGCAAGATGGAGGTTACCAGAAGCGTAGTCTTCGATAAGGACTAGCTATCCCCCTCTTATTTTGGCATTATGCAGTTCAGTCCACATATGATACCCTCTTTCCATTTGATACAAATGCATATGTAGTGTAGCTCCTTGCTTGCGAATACTTTGGATGAGTACTCACGGTTGCTTTGCTCCCTCTTTTCCCCTTTCTATACCCGATTGCTGCGACCAGACGATGGAGTCCAGGAGCCAGACGCCACTGTCGATGACGACAACTACTACTCAGGAGGTGCCTACTACTATGTGCAGCCCATTGACGACGACCAGGAGTAGTTTAGGAGGATCCCAGGCAGGAGGCTTGCGCCTCTTTCGATCTGTATCTCAGTCTGTGCTAGCCTTCTTAAGGAAAACTTGTTTAACTCATGTCTATACTCAGATAATGTTGCTTCCGCTGACTTGTCTATGATCGAGCTCTTGTATTCGAGCCCTCGAGCCCCCTGGCTTGTAATATGATGCTTGTATGACTTATTTTATTTGTAGAGTTGTGTTGTGATATCTTCCTGTGAGTTCCTGATCTTGATCGTACAAGTTTGCGTGTATGATTAGTGTACGATTGAATCGGGGGTGTCACAACACGAGACTAGGTGTGAGGAAGCAACATCTACATCTGGCTTGAAGAAGAAAAGAGGATGCCAGATCGAGCCTCCTCCACAGATAAACAATGAGTGCATCGAGAAGGCCCTAACCCAACTCAAGGGAGCAGTTATAGAAGTTGGGTATCTTCTAAAATGTATTCTTGTTATTCTTATTTTCTTTGGTCTTACTTTACTAGTCAAAATGTGATGATGTATTGTTCATGTATCGAAAATGAATGATGAAAAGAAGTGAAGGACTTGAAAAGAAAAATTTCAGGACAGGCCTAGACACGACCCCATCGCCCTATCCAAACGGACAGAATCTGGACAAAACGAACGTCCGTTTGGGATCGCATGGTGGAGTTGGCCTAAGCTACGACTACGAGACAAGTTCAAGTGATGGGGGTTTTACGATGCAACGTGGGCAACCGACAAGCACGGGGAACATTCTGGAAAGAACAAGTGTTTTGAGGGGACACAAGTGACATTCTTATATCACATTTTTGAGGGGCCATCTTTTTGGATTACAGGATTTAAATATAATAACTTGGCCAAGTTTTCTTTGGAAATGGCTTAAACGGAGGGAGTACATCTGTGCCACGATGATGTCGGTATTCCTTCTCGGCAGGGAATCGTTTTCATCGGCAGAAGATGATGTTTTCAGCACATTAAACGCGCAAAAATGACGTTCCCATCGGAGACTATTCACCATCGGCTTTTTCAACGTTGCATATGAGCAAAAATTACTAGTATACGATGGCTAGTGTGAGCAGTACGTTTTATAGGATCCAACTACCGGTCCCTGCTTCTGAGTTTCCATGTTTTGTCTGCTCCGCGTGAGACGGAGTCCATGTCGATCGACTGTGATACTACGTGAAGCTCCCTGGCTAGCTAGCCAGCTAGGTTAACCATGAGCCAACTGGGGCACGACATGACGGCACAAGTAGCATCGATCAGTGAACCGATGGGGACATGGCAGCTACCATACCTGTTCTGGCTGCCAAGGCCTCTTTCTAGCTCGACTCGAGAATAGGTCGGTTTGCCACTAAAAGAGGAACATGATCGTACCGGAGCCGTTTCCTTTCATGTATGTCCGGGTGTCGTGGTGTGTCGCGTCAAGCAAAGGATGATGCATGGATTATTGATGGACGAGCGATGACCGTGTCAGGGTAGTTCTACCTAGTGAGCTAGCCGATGATCAACCCCTCACCTAATAATCGAGGGACGTAACCGTGGTCTCATCGCCATCAGCTGTCCTGTGCCCGGAAGAAGTACCGTGCCCTCGTGCTTCAAGAAGGCCCAAGCTCGAGCTCAATCAGCCATTTTTCTTCGAGAGCGACTCGTCTATATATGTCCACATATCAAATCACATCGTGACCCTAGCCTTACCTTAGTCCATATCGATCTCGCGTTCCGGAGGCTCAGTAGCAAAGCTTGGCATCCGAAGATGACGCGCCTACATTCCAATGAACAATGATTAGATTCAGTTAGATCGTCCACGCATTGGAAAACAATATATGTTTGTCGGATGAACATGGACACCTGGTCTAATTTGCAAGCTGTACGTACGAAGACTTTTTGGGAGATACACGGGCTGATCCGAAGATGAATGATCCTCTGAGGAACATGTGAAAGGGCATGAAGGTACTTTAAATTCTAAATCTCTACTTTTAACGTTTGAGTTCGTAAGACTGCGTCCATGGTTTTTTTTCGTCTCACTATTTTCATCCGTTTTTTTCGTCTGATTTTTTTTGTCCCCTGTTTCCTCTGTTTTTCTACGGCAAGATCGATTCAACGCCTCGTGCCAACGGCAACTTGCGTTGGATATATGCACGCTGTCCCATCTGGCCGTCTCGATCGTGTCCATACTACGTGCGTAACGAAATGTTTGAGGCGGCTTCGACCACATACGAGGCGGCAATACATGCATGTATATGTACATACATTGATACATACACAGCTGGTACAGAAAAAAAAAAGAGAAGGAAGGAAGTACAGGTGGGTGCTGTAGCGTCGCCGTCGGTGTCCGTCGTCGTCCCGCAGACGGGTCCCTCTCCGTCCCGTCCGCCGAGGTGCTCCAAAGTGCTAAGCTGCGACTATGAGACAAGTTCAAATGACGGGGTTTGAGGACGCAACGTGGGCAACCGACAAGCGCGCGGTAGCATTCTGGAAAGAACAAGTGAGAGCATCTACAGCCAGGATTAGTCAAAATCGACCCCTCAACCGTCCACGGACGCGCGTCCATGGACACTAACCGGTCAAGTCTTAAATAATAGATTTCACATCCGAACACCTTAAATTAGAAATCTTAAATTCATATTATTAGATGCAACGTGAAATCTAATCTACGTGGAGCTTGTCCGACTCCGCCATGCTCATGTCCGGCCACCGACTGCGCTCCCCGAGTGTTGGCCCAATCGTTGGCAAGGTAGAGTAGGGCATGGGACACAAGCCGGCTCACGGGACTCAAGGCGCCGCCGCCTTCCATGCCCAACTCTTCCTCATTGGAGTCCATAACCCAGACGGTGCCTAGGACGAGCCGGCAACATCCAGCATGATGCGTGTGTGGCGCCCGCAGTGGTGCATACAGGGCGTCGGAGAATGCTACTCCGCCTTGTCGACATCCACCGCCGCCTCCCGGGCCCGCACGGGTGCATAACGGGTGCCGGAGAATGCGACTCCGCCTCGCTGACGTCCACCGCCGCGAGGGCTGCCGCCGCCCCTCGAGCCCGCTGCCTTGCACGGCGGGCACGCCACGCCATGTTTGCGTCGGACGACACACCTAGCGCTAGAGCGTTTGCACGCGCATGGAGCGTCCTCCTGCTCCGCGCGTCAACGAAGGAGTTGCGCGTCCGCCACCCCGTTCGGACATCAGTCGGACCACACCGCCTCCAGTGAGGCAGCAACGACACACCTAGCGCCGGATCCATGCACCAATTGGGCTGACGCAATAGATTCCAGACGGAAGGAGTCCGCACGCTGCTTTGCACGGGCCTCCTCCCGGGAGTGGCGGAGCGCAAGCCAGACGACCATCTCCTCCTCAGCGCCGCGTGGGATGAGCTTGTGGCCGACGGATCTGGAGGTGAAGGACTCGGATCCGCTGCCCGCCATGGCGGAGAAGGTCGTTGATCGCCGGACGAGAGTTTGGGTGGCGAAGGGGAGTTGATGAAATTGGCTAGGGTTTGGTCCAGTGAGCAGATGAGGAGGAATATATGTGGGGTCGAGCGGTCCAGGTTCGACGTGGTGGACGCACCCAGGCGCCCCCATATATGCCCCATGTTTGGGCTGGATATGAGGGGTGCCGGTCATCCCAGGCGTTTGAAGCCCATTTGAGGTGCCAATCTGCGTCGAAAATTCATGAAATTCGTGACCGGGCGACCCGCCCGGGCGTTTGAGGTGAGTTTGGGGCACCCGGTTGTAGATGCTCTGACATGTTTTTTTTAGGGACACAAGTGCATTTTTAGATCACATTTTGAAGGGGCCGTTATTTTGAATTGCGGGGTTTAAATGTAAAAGTTTGGCTGAGTTTTCTGTCGAAATGGCTTAAATTTAGCTATACATAGAAACAAGTGTGAAAAAACACATCTTGAGAACGTAATTTAGGTCTTTCTGGCTCATGCCATATGTTTGTTGAAAAGTTGATAATACCCTTAGATATGATCGTGTCCTGGTTGTTTAATTATACGTTTTTTGTAATAATCTACTGCAGATTAGTTCAAGAATATGAACACTATAAATCCACTAGCGACGCATGCATTTGCAGATCATCCATTCGTCCTATATTAGTTGTCGCTGAAATTAATGTATCTAGATGTATTTCAATATTAGATACAACTAATATGAGACCTACGGAATATAATCCAACATACATACAATAAACACAAAGAGTATTTGCAAAAACGAGTGCGCCGACTGGCTCGGGCCCGACGAGTCCAATTGTCGCTCTGTGATTGATCCAGGACCAAAGTTATACCTTGGGTGCAAGTTCTGAGACTGAATAGGGTCATTTTGCAAGTTATAGGATCAAATCATCACATCTCAGACAAGTTCTATTACCCGAGTGCTTTTAACTCTTTTATAGGATCCAACCACCGATCCCTGCTTCTGAGATTCCCTGCTTCTTCTCGTGTTTTGTCTCCTCCACGTGCGATGGAATCCAAATCAACTGACTGTGATACGTGAAGCTTCCTGGCTAGCTAGCCAGCTAGGTTAACGGTGAGCGAATCGGGCACGAAATGACGGCACAAGTCGCAGTTACCAGTAGCATCGCTCAGTGGACCGACGTGGACAGAGCAGCCACCGGACCCTGTTCTAGCTAGGCTTCTTCGCACTAGCTCTAGAGATTGCCACTAAAAGTGGGACGTGATTGTCCCGGAGCCGTTGCCTTATATGCATGGCCGGGTGTCGTGGTGTGCATCCTCAGGAAACGGATGATGGATTGATGGGTGAGCCATGACCGTGTCAGGGCTGATGTAGCTTCCAACTTAGTAGTGAAGAAGTGGTGGTGTACTACTAGCTACGTGATGAGGAAGAAGCTGATGATCAACCCCTCACCTAATCGGGAGCTAGCAACTAACAAGGTCTCATCGCCACAGCTGATCCGTGCCCGGAAGAACCACCGCGACATCCTCCAGAGCTCCTTCTCAGCAAAGGCTCTCGTGGTGCTAGCGGAAGGATTAAGCTCAAGATCAGGCCAGAGGCCACGTACCGTTTCTTCTTTGAGAGCGACCCATATGTGTATCTCAAGTCACATCGCCACCCATGATCGGTCTACCATTCCGGAGACTAATGGCATAGCTTGGCATCTACTAGTACGCATCATTCCGGAAAAAGATAACGAGATTCAATTCGATCGTCGACACATCATCAATAAAAAACAAAAAGTTTGTAGGATGAACATGCATGGACACCTGGTTTAATTTTACAAGCTGTGCGTAGAGGCGGAGCCAGAATTTCTCAAAGTCTGGGGCTAAAACTAACTGACTAAATATATCGTCAAATACCACGCACAACAACGTGTGTTATAAGTATGGTACAAAATCACATCCAAAATGAAATATAAATTCATTACTATCACGAGAGGAAATTCCATAGAAACAAATAGTTTAACAAAGTGCATCATTGCAAACATGGTTTGGTACCAAATTACCGAAGACTTCCTTAATTCAAGGCCATCGTTTCTTCACCAGGAATAGTAGAAGGACCTGGATCTGCAAACATAAAATCAAGACATTGGACATAAACTAAATCAATTGTTCATATGAAATTTAGCAAAAAAAAAAAACATATTATACCATTTACACAAAGTCCACGAGGTAGTAGCCCCTTGCATTTCCTCATATTTTTTTGATAGCACCGTATAATATTAATATCATCAATGCTTGCAAATACATCACGCTAAACTGATTGGAAAAAAGATTCAATTGCACGGGTCCTCTTGATCTTGGACTTATAA
The DNA here is from genome assembly GCF_056163025.1 of Triticum urartu. Taxonomy (NCBI): domain Eukaryota; kingdom Viridiplantae; phylum Streptophyta; class Magnoliopsida; order Poales; family Poaceae; genus Triticum; species Triticum urartu. The sequence continues at coordinate 78,666,131 of NC_141878.1, read as the reverse complement.
TCTCCCGATGACAATGAAATAAAACTGACTAAGTAATAGAGTATGATTTAACACCACCAATTCATGGAGTTTGCATGATATAAAAGGAACTAGGAAAATAATTAGATGATATAGAGTTGAGTATTGTTGAAGATATTGAATTGATTAGATGATACAGAGTTAGAAAAAATCAATTGCTGGAATGGCTGATGATATAGAAGGATTTCTAATTAATTGAGCAATACGTATTACCTGTGCCGCTTTACGACAGTGTGTGCGTGCACTGTAATTTAGGAACACTTCAAGAAGATCAGAAGAAGAAGAGGCAGGTGGCCAGGACGCCGGACCGGGCGGCCGGCGGGGAAACGCGGTTGGCGACTCGCGAGGGCGGCGGCGACTAGGCGGGGGTTTCTTTTTTTTTTGAGCATCAGTACAGACACAAGCGCTCATATACACGCGCATACACTCACCCCTATGAACGCACACACGCACACCCTACCCCTATGAGCACCTCCGAAAGACTGAGCCGGCACATCATCTTGAGATTTACGAAGTCACCGTAAGCGCCTCGTCGTCGACGGGAACGTCTCCTCCTACTGAAAGGACATCGCCGAAAATTCTGAAATAAATCCAGAAATAATGCGAGCATCAGAATTTGAACCCTGATGGATTGGTTCGCAGGCGAGGGTTTCTTGATCGGGAGAGGGGATTTTTTTCTTTGGCGAACGAACGACAGATCGAAGCCTCGACCTGCTGCGCGATTGATTTAGAAAGTCCAGCCATCGATCGACTTGAGTTGGGCTAATGGGCTGAAGCCTTGTACATGAAGCCTGGGGCTAATCGTCTATCCATCTCAAATTCTCAAAAAAAATCTTCTAACGTACAGGTGCCAGTTAGGCTACGCCTGGGTTGCCCCAGGCCCAATTTCGCCGCGTACGGAGACTTTTTGGGAGATACTAGTACTACACGGGCTGATCCGAAGATGAACGATCCTTTGATTCTGAGGAACATGTGAAAAGGCATTGAAGGTACTTTTAAAAGGTAACTGAAGTGGGAACTGAACATGGCATGCTCGAATCCAGGAAGGATGCCGAGGATGGCTGTGGTGGTTGAACTGGTTCCCGCACCGGGAGGCGTTGGACTTTCTGATGCACCAAGACAAGGACCAGAGAACCACCAGCTCATGCATACATGCACTTCCATGCATTACTGACTAGCTCGAGATCTCTGCTAAACTAGTCTTGTCCTCTCCAAAGTCCTTTTTCTTTTTGCAAATCTCTCCCTAATCCCTAGTTATGTACTAGTACTAGTATTGTATTTCGTTACATGATAGACGCAGGGCATCTCCAAGGCGGACTGTAAACCTCCCGCAACCGTTTGAACCGTGTTTTTCGGACCGCGGAAGCCATCCAACACTATCATGTATCGATTCACGAAGCGATCCGGACGCGATTTTTCTCGTAAACCGGAGACAAAAGTGGAGGAGATTTGTGGAAGTTCGAACCACTCCCAAGCCCCGTTTCTCACCATCCTGGTCCACCAAAAAGACCCCGACCTCGCTGTCGCGTGGGCGCTCGACTGCTCTGTCACCACTTCAAAGACAGCCGCCAGGCGCCGCCGCTGCCTTGAAGGCGAGGAGTGGTCGCTCAGTGACTGCTCCGAGAACGCCAGTCGCGGCAAGGCCGCCGCCAGGGCTACATGGGCCACGTCGGCAGTGGTCGTGGCTGCCCTCCACACGGCATAGCAGGAGGCGGAGCGACTCCTCCGCGAGCGTCGGCAAACATCGTGCAAGGTTGTAGCGGCGCTCCGGCGTCGTTCTGCCACTGGAGCGACGACGAAGACGACGGCGGCGACATCGACGTAGGCAGCAATGTGGCAAGGCAGGGCGGTCAGACGTACGAGGTAGTCGTCCGGTATAGGGTTTAGTCTTTTGTTGGTTTTTTAGTTAAACGGTCGAAATATCGACCTTTTATGCAAATTATATCCAAACATGAATTAAAATCATCCGGTTTACACGAATTACGTCCGATTGGTTTGAGTTGTTGTGAAAAAATATGCGGCTACCGTTGAATAACTGCTCCCTGCATCCCTGTTCGCGGACTGATTCCCCCTGTTCGCGAATGGATGCAAGAGGTTTTTTACGGGTTGTCGTTGGAGATCCCGTAACCCAGCAAGGACAATGACATGCCCAAACAAGTGTCTCTTTGGAGAGCAAGCATTTGAACACGTCCATGGATTAAAACATTTGAAAACCTCAAAAAATAGATTAAAACATGTGATTTTAGAACGTGAGATTTCTTAGGTGATAACTTTGTATTGCACACACACAGGGTCGGTAGCACAACCCCATGACCAGAAGGGTTTTCATAGGAGGCAAAAAAAATTAACATTCAAATCGTCAAAGGTTCCCACGAAGGTCTATTTGGTTTGCAGGATTCTTAAAACATGTGAATGAAACAAACAAAAGAGTTGCACAAAAAAGGATAAACAAAAATTTTAGACTGATTGGTTTGGTTCCCGTGATGAATAAAAAAAATTAAAGCCAAGAGGCGAACCAAACATAATAAAAATAGTTATAATTTTTTCTTGCGAGTAAAATGGGAGTTTTATTCCAAAATTGTAGAGTTACAATCAGCTGACAAAAGTTCAGCTATACATGGATGGCCTCTGCGAAGCCAACAAGCCATACTATGATCAGTTCTACCATGATTTGCCAGATGATCTGCTACTCTATTCTGGTCCATAGAAATTTTCATAGGAATAAACTCCCTTCCTACCATCAGATCCTTAATCTCTAAGATGAGATGCCCATATGCCGATCGGTCCAACTCATTAGAAGTTAGAACTGATAGTGTCGTCGTTGAATCCGATTGAACAACCACCAGAAGAGTAGTATGCTCGACAGACAGTACCATCCCCTCCATTATCGCATGTAGCTCCACCTCAAGAGCATCGTTGCAATGAAATAAGTGACGGTGAGCCGAGAAAATAACACTCCCATCCCAGTTCCGAAGTATCATGCCTGACCCTGCTGACCCGTCTTCTGCCGAAAAGGAGCCATCGACTGATAAAGCTACCTTGCCCGGCATCGGTGGCGGCCACCGTTTGTACGATGCTTGGGGTTTTTTAGTTATAATTTTTTTCTTGCAACTACATTAACAAAAAAAGTTATGTTAGGGCATCTCAAAGGCGGACCCGCAAACCTCGCGCAACCGTTCAGACCGTGCTGTTCAGATCGCGGAATCCATTCAACGCCGATCAATGTCGGTCCATGAAGCAGTCCGGACAGATTTCTCCCGCGGGCTAGAGACAAATGTTGGGGGGGGGGTCTTTGCGGGAGTCCGGACTGCTCCCAAACCCGCTTCTGATTACCCTGAACCACCAAAAACCCATCCCCCTCTCGGGTTGGCTTCCCGTCCGAAACGATCAGCGCCGCTCCTAAGCGTCGATGCCCGCGTTCATGCTCGGCCAGAGCGGACGCAACCGCTCACTGGCACCGGCATTGATGCGCCGCGACGGCCGAGAGGCCGTCGCCCACGCCACTTCCTGGTGCAGTCAACTGTCGCGTGTTCAAATGATAAGACGGCCGCCCATCTGTCCATCTGCCGCTCGCAATAATGGCACGCGGTTGCCGAGGCATTTCCTCCGGCGCCACCCGCCCGTCACTCTGCCACCCACCAGTGCTATATAAACCGCTGCCCCAGTCCCCGGCCATAGCCACACTCGTCCCTCTCTGCACCACTCCCCGCCATGGATCCCTCCACCGCCAAAGCTCTCTAGGACGGGCTAACTTCGAGTAGAAGAAGGAGATGGCCACTATTGCTACCGTCTGGCAAGCCGGCAGGCAGCCGGAGGACGCCTCCTCTGACGAGCCAGCGCCACCCTCCTCTTCCTCCGCGGCACCCTCCTCCTCCACTACACGCTCGCCGATGCATTGCACCATGACCATTGACGTGGCACGTGCCCATTATATGGACATGGTGCGTGAAAAGCGGGAGGAGCAGTTCCGGGAGGCACAGGCCAACGCCAACTAAAACCACAACCTCCTCCAGGAGCATCTGCAGGCGGAGGAGCAGGACGTCGCGGGCAGGGCGATCTCACCGGACGCAGACCTGGCGGAGCAGGAGGCGTTGTTTGAGTCATGCCGCTCTGCCCGCGAGATTCGCCTCGCCGCTGGCGATATCGCCAACGGGTGGTGGAGGTGGCGGCCGCTGGCAAGGAGTGCGACGACGAGGCGAGTGATGCGTTGTTCGGCGAGACGGACGAGGAGGACAACGCCAATGTCGTGCCCCGGTGCCACGACCACGAAGAAGCTGGCATGTCCGCAGGCGTCACCGACAACGAGGAGGAGTAGTGCATGGTAGGTCACCGCTGCTCGTGTCTCAAGAAGGCAACCGCTCCTCCCCTCCCGTCGACGCCAAGCTTGGTGGGCTCAACATCGGCGCCTGATTAGTCACTTGGCAACGACATGGAGGCGGACAACTTCAGTTCCCGAGGCTCCAGAGGCAGAGCTGGAGAGCGCCGAGGTGGAACTGGAGACTGTGAAGTTTCAGTTGTCGGGGTTGATGGCCGGACACGGGGACCGGACGCCGGTGAACATTTAGATTAGGTATTAATTATACTCCAGAGCCTGACTAACACCGTGTTGATGTAATTTTAATAAAATCCGTCGTGTTTACATGAAATCCGGTATGTTTATATGAAATCCAGCCGTGTTTATATGAAATCTGAATTTGTTTGGACAAATTTCATCCGGTTGGTTTAAGTTGTTGTGCAAATATATGCAGCTATAGTTAGATGAATGCCTACCGCATCCGTGTCCGTGGTCCGCGGACGGATGCGAAAGGATTTTTACGAGTTGTCATTGAAAATGCCCTTAGCCCCTTGGGAGGTCTTATTCCATGCCAAAATCATTAACTTGTTGCTATAACGTTCACATGGAAAAGTCCATGAAGCTCTCCTTGCGCAGCATGGCTCCTTGCTTTGTTCACTCGCTTAGCTTTTTCTTCGCCCTCTCCATGCCAGCAAAAAAAATGATATCTCTTTTTTATTCGAAAAGATTTTGTCTAATCAAAAGAATGTTTTTATAAAAAATTGTGAATTAAAAAAATTCTTGGATTTCAAACAATTTCACAAATTTGGAAAAGGTTTTCATATTTAAAAGAAATAACGACACCAGTGGTGCTTAAACTTATCATCGACGTTCACTTTGATGCATATACTTGAAAAATACACCGAACTGATTATAAAACTTGGCAGTATGATTTAAATACGTTTCAAACCACGTCCACATACGTATCTGTTGCTGACTGGACATGCCAGCATGGCGTGGGGTCCACTTACAATGCCAGGAAAAAGTGTATGTCTCAATGACAACTGGGTCCTATCTGTCAGTGGACAACAGAAATAAAGAAAAAATATTGCCACGGCTGGGTTTTCAACCGCCGACTTCTACGAGCTAACCAGTTGGGCTAATCAACTCGGCTAGATCACTCCACTGACCCTTTTGCATCGCTACACTTTATGAACCTAAAGTGCCTCTGGAGTTAAATGATTCACATGTTTGTTGTTTTTCCTTTTTTTAGAAATTACAAAAATATTCAAACCATGATTAATAAAATAAGTAAATGTTCATGTAATTAAAATAATGCTTAAAATGTTTTAATATTTCTAAAATCATCTCCATAATTAATAAAATCATATTGAAAAGTTGTATACATTCGAAATTTTTAACTAATTTTAAAAATTCTCATGTGGTCCTTTTTATAGAATGTTATTTTTTTTCTTTTTTACATGGCAGTTTCACTTGTGAGGTTTTTTCGTTTTTAGAAATTATATAAATTATTATAGTAGTAATAAAAATAAATTTAGAATATTCCTGTATTATAAATAATATGTGTAAGAAATAAATCACTTTAAAAAATGTTAATGTAATTTTAAAATATTTATGTAGTATTTAGAAAATCATGAAAAGTTAAATAAGCTACAGCGATGCATGCCATGGGCGGACTGGTTATCTGGACATAATTTGAACTGTATTTGAACCATACTGCCATAGAACCAGTTCGATATATTTTTCAAATTCATGCACCAGAGTGAACATTGATGGCAAGTTTAAGCAGCACTGGCGTTATTACCTCTATTTAAAAGTGTTTTGGTCAATTTCAAAAAATATTCTTAGTTTTGAAAATTATTCATGGATCCAGAAAACACTGTTTTTAAAGTGTTCACAACTTTTTTAGAAATATCAATAAATTGAAATGTGCAAATAAAAGGAGAAAAAGGCAAACAACTAAGAAAAATTGGTAAACCAGTAGAAAACACAACAAACAAAGTAAATAAAAACTAGGGGATACCTTAACCAAACTAGGAAAATCGGTCAGCCCATCACGACAATATAGGTGTGTGTTATTGTCAACCAGCGACACACACTCTTACAGACAGGGTCCATAGCTGACCCCACAGCCACAGCTCCCGACCCATACAGTGGTTTCAAATCTAAAAAGCTTAGTACTATTTGAATAGATAAATTATAACTTTTTTCTATCTATTCAAATAGTACTGTAGATTATAACTTTTTATATCTGCAACTTTTTTTATAAAAATAAGATGATAAAGAATTCCTCCATTTTCCTTTGCTCCATTTGCCAGGAGAAATTTTTTGTTCATGTATTTCTCCTCTACTATTTTCCTACGAACAAAAAGGGGCCCAAAAAAATCCTACAATTGAGAAGGGGCCTTAGTTGTAAATTCCATGTAGTTTGGGTCAAACCTTACTCACTTGTAAGTATGTAAATAAATAATTAAAGGATGTGATTAGATCTCAGTCGACTGAGACTTAACGAAGTCTCAGTCAAGTAAAAGGACGTATAAAGATGAAGAAAAAAATGTTCAAGAAAATTCTACACAAATCTTCAAGTAAGATCTGAATAATACAACATCGACTGAGATTTAGCAATCCCGATAATGAAATATGAAGACCAAACTTAAACCCGGCAAGCAGACTATCGATAGTGGGGAGTAACTTAGACTTGTAACATGCATATGTTACTAGTCTATATTGCTATATCTACAGTGATAAGTAACATATATGTGGTGTTATGCAACTCTTTATTTATTAGATTATAGATTTATTTTGTCTTGATATGTGTGATGTTATTCATAATAGAGTCGTGTGCCACGAACTCGCCATCTCATGGGGTGGCGGTGGTCCTGCTGGAGCTGAAAAAGATCACAGGCAAATCATATGTCTTGTACTCCTATTTGACGATGATTTGTTAATTTCCGTAAACCCATCAATCAATCGTGAGCAGACGGCAGGGACCGGGGATGAGAGGTCCCATGCATGCAACCGACAACCTCCGATACATCCCCATGACAGAGTAGTTTATGGTTAGGGAAGTAATGGCGTTGGCATGGACCACGAGTCCATGAGCACATGCCCCATGGACCGTGGACAACTTGTCGCGCATCCCAGTTTGTTTTTTAGCCCGGGGCGAGACTCGCGTGCCGGCGACGTGCAAACTACTCTGTTTCCACCACCTTTTTGAGGGTCCAGCACAACGGCTTCGTCTTGCCAGAGTTAAGCTTCGGTACGATAGCACGAGCATAAAATAGTGTTACCCAAGCGCGTTTGATGGCTCAGGACCCATGTGTCAACGACCTGCCGCTGAGCCAGGCATGGGGTTCCTCCACCCTGTGACCATACTACTTCACTAGAGGGGTAAGAGAAAAGTCAACATGGCAGTGGGTATCCGTAACTCGTGAACCCGACGGGTAAAAACTTTATTAGAATAAAGGTTTTAAAAGATTAATATCCATGGATTTATAAATGAGAAAAAAATAATGCTTATCGGGTAAGCCGGGTATGGGTATGGGAAGTCAATACCCATACCCATGTACCCGCATACCTGCGTACGAAAAAGCAACCACTAGCCTCGACCCAGAATCCCATCCCCTTACCACGTAAAAATAATCCCATCCCCTTACCCATGTGCATGATCTTATTTAAATATGTTGTTCTTGTTTTGTAAACTTATGATTTTGTTGACCTTATTACAGTCTCTTCATTTGATCATTTTAAATTATGGGAAATCGTGTCCCTCTTGTTTGTCTTGTAGTTGGAAAAAAAAGAAAGAACATATGTGAATTTTCTCTATGAAGTCACTTACATATGTGATTGTTTGGTGCCATCTAGTTCATGCTTATTGCTACCCACTTTTGTAAATTAATACCAATTTTTATTCCATCGCACAACAAATCGCGACATGCATGTGCTGAAATGCTAAAATGTGGTATATATTTGTTGAAATTTTGAAGTATACATGCTGAAATTTTGTGTGTATATGCAAAAATGCTAAAAAAATATATGGTGAAGTGTGAATTGGGTAAGGTGGCCAAGATGGGTATTTTCACCCGTGGGTTATTACCCGCACCCAGCCGGGTACGGGTATGAGAACAATTTGAAACCTGATGTGCGGGTACGGGTATGAGAACAATTTAAAACCCGATGTGCGGATACAGTGAGAACAATTTAAAACCCGATATGCGGGTACAGATATGAGAACAATTTGAAACCTGAGGTGCGGGTATGAGTACGGGTTTGGATGAAAAATATTGAGACGGGTAAGGGTTTAGGCGACCATTACCCGCACCTGAACCCAGCGGGTGCCATGTTGAGAGAAAAGTGAACATATTGTATGTGAGTTTTGCTTGGTACATCCCCTAAAAATCCGCAAGAATATTGTTTGAAGTTCATGTAGCTAAAAAACAAAATCTACAAATTTTTGTTTTTACTCCACTAATTATGGAGGATCGGCTGCACCCACCGTTAGCGGAGTAAAAATTTACTTCACTACCTCTACTCCGCCAAATCCTCACTTAATTTTTATGGGATCGGTTAGAAATGCCTTAAACATTTTATCTCCCTAAACAAAACCACATTAGAAGAAAAAAAATCATAGCTTGACGTCTCGATCGCCTGGACAAGCATCAACACATCGTTTCCACCACAGCTCGGCTACTACATATGAACCAACCTGTGTTTGGATGGTTAAAGGGACAGTGGTATCAATAGCCCACCAGGGTTCAAGTCCTGGTGGTCGCATTATTTTTGGATTTATTTCAAAGTTTTCGGTGATACGCTTTCTGTGGGAGATGACGTTCCAAGATGAGGCGCCTACGGTAACTTCGTAAATCTCAAGATGATATGTCGGCTCAGTCTCTCAAAATTGCTCATAGAGATAGGATGTGTGCGCGTGTTCATAGGGATGAGCGTATGCGCGGGTGTGCGTGTGTTCATAGAGGTGAATGTATGAGCGCTTGCGTGTACTGTGTTATTAAAATACTGTAGATTCATTCATTTTGTTTCGTATGTAGTTACTTGTTGAAATCTCTAAAATGACAAGTATTTAGGAAGGGGGGAGTAGAAAAAAGCTCGGCTAATGCCCAATTCCTTCGCCTTGTGCAATGCTTGAATGCAAACTTCAGCTTCAGTTTGTAGCGCATACATTCAGAGCACTAATACTCCGTACCGCTTCGGCGACACCCCTCGAGGGTGATCGCCGGGGTCAATGAAAATATTAAGCTGGAACTGTCGGGGTATCTTAGGCGCCCCGACAGTTCAGTCGCTTCTGGAAATCTAGAGGCGGCATAAACCTGAAGTGTTTTTTCTGTCTGAAACACACCTGGATAATGATAAGGCAGAAGTGCTAATGAGGAAACTTGGCATGGATGAAAGAATTGTTGCACCAAGCATGGATGGAAGAAAAGGAGGGCTCTTAATGGTTTGGAAGAAGGAGGTGAGGATCTACTCCCAAACCACTACCCTTGCGAGAATTGATGTGAATGTGCATGAAACTAATGGAAACATATGGAGATTGACTGGAATATACAGAGAGCCGAGCTGGGAGCATAAGGATCGTACTTTTCAATTCATCTGAGATATGCATGCACACTCTAGGCTACCGTGGGTAATCATTGGTGACTTAATGAGATCTTGCTCTCATCTGAAAAGGAAGGAGGGGTTGCACGGCACCAATCCCGTCTGGCAGCGTTCCAAGATGCTCTGTCTGAATGCTCTCTAGAGGATATGGGATATGTTGGCGATAAGTTCACTTGGTTTAGAGGTGGACTGAAGGAACGCTTAGACAGGGCTGTTACAAATGCTGAGTGGATGGGCATGCACCCGTATGCAGGCCTGTGTAATCTAGAGATGGGGAAATCTGATCACCGCCCCATCCTGCTAGATACAGAATATCTTGCTGAAGTGGCAGAGAATAGGCCTAAATACAAGCGATGTTTTGAGGCTAGATGGTTAGAAGAAGAAACTATTGCAGAGGTGGTAAGGACGGCCTGGCAGAAAGCAGTTCACCAAGGCTTACACCCAACTGTGAAAGGAAAGATTGATTCGGCTCACCTCAATATGCATGAATGGGACAGGAAGACGCTGAAAGGGCCACGGGCCCGACTCAATAAAGCTCAGAAACAGCTAGAGAAACTCATGCAGGCACCTTATACAAAGGAGGTCAGGGCACAACAAAAAGAACTCTCGGTCCTAATAGAAAACCTGCTAGACCAAGAGGAAATTTTTTGGGCCCAGAGAGGAAGGGTCAAATGGCTACGGAAAGGTGATCGTAATACTCGGTATTACAACCAATTTGCCTCGGCAAGGAGAAGGAGAAATATGATTAAAAGGCTTCGTAATAGTAATAATGCATGGACCGAGGGTAATGAAAACCTTAGCCCGTTGATCCGTGGTTATTTTGATGGACTATTTCAGCCGGATAATGTAGAATGTGACCAGCAACTTCTGCAGGCGGTGAAACCACGGGTAACACCTGAGATGAACAGTTTGCTAACAGCAACTTATACCCGGGAAGAGGTCCGAAAGGCATTATTCCAAATCAGGGACATGAAAGCACCGGGGCCGGATGGGTTGCATGCGGTGTTTTTTAAGAGATTCTGGCATATCTTGGGGGAGGAGCTCACTGATGAGGTCTTAGAAGCAATCCACATGAGGAGGATACCTGAAGGATGGAATCACACAAATATTGTGCTAATCCCAAAGGTTGAAAGTCCAGAGGTAATTACACAGTTCAGGCCTATAAGTCTTTTCAATGTGATTTATAAAATAATATCAAAAATGCTTGCAAACAGACTAAAGAAAGTGCTCCCTGAGATTATATCCCCCACACAAAGTGCTTTTGTGCCGGGGAGGCTTATAACAGATAATGTGTTAATTGCTTATGAATGCTTCCATGCAATTAAGAAAAAAACTCATGGTTCTAATGGGTTTTGTGCGGTAAAGCTGGACATGATGAAGGCGTATGATCGTGTGGAGTGGGGTTTCCTGAGGAAAATGATGGAAAAGCTTGATTCGATCCAGGTTGGATAAAGATGATCATGCACTGTGTCTCTTCAGTAAGTTATAAGATAAGATTTAATGGCACAGATACTGAAGACATATTACCCACTCGAGGTTTGAGACAAGGAGACCCCTTGTCCCCTTATTTATTTCTGCTATGCTCAGAAGGATTATCAAGCATGTTGGCGCATGGGGAAGAGGTGGGTGGTCTGGAGGGTATTAGAGTCTGTCGTAATGCACCATCCATCTCTCATTTACTTTTTGCAGATGACTCTCTCATACTTATGAAGGCAAATGTGGAGAATGCTAATGCCTTGAAGAGGGTCCTAGATGTGTATTGTGCAAGTTCGGGACAGCTTGTCAGCATGGCAAAATCAAGTGTATTTTTCAGCCCCAACACAAGTGTAGGCGTGAGGGAAGAGGTTTGCAGAAACCTCGACATATTAACAGAAGCTCTCTCTGATAAATACCTTGGTCTCCCTACAATTGTAGGTGTGGACAGAAGTGATTGTTTTCAGCACTTGATTGACCGAATTTGCCAGAGAATTAAAGGATGGAAGGAAAAAGTATTGTCAGTCCAAGGGAAGGAAATTTTGTTGAAAGCAGTGGCCCAATCAATCCCCTCGTATGCTATGTCAGTGTTTAAACCGCCGAAGGGAATCTGTAAAGCAATAACAGATGAACTGGCAGGATTTTGGTGGGGGGATGGTGAAGAGAAGAAAATGATGCATTGGTTCGCATGGTGGAAATTGTGCATGCCAAAGAGGAAAGGAGGATTGGGGTTCAGAGACCTACACAATTTTAATCTTGCTTTACTAGCAAAACAGTGTTGGCGACTACTCCAGAATCCAGAATCGTTGTGTGCTCAAGTTCTTAGTGCCAAATATTATCCTGATGGGAATATATTGACTGCAGGGCCGAAGAAGGGTTCTTCCTTCACTTGGCAGAGTATTGTTGCGGGTATCCAAACGTTCAAAAGAGGATGCATTTGGAGAGTTGGTACGGGATCACATATTAATATTTGGCAAGACCCGTGGATACCTTCAAGTGAGTCCAGGAAAATTATAACACCGCGGGGTGTCACAATGTTGACAAAAGTGGAAGAGTTAATTGACCCACATACCGGACAGTGGAATGAGGTACTAATCCGCGATGTTTTCTGGCCGGTGGATGTGTACAGAATATTGCAAATCCCACTCAGAGTGCATGTTATGGAGGACTTTGTATCATGGCACTATAACCAAACTGGAAGTTTTACTGTAAGGTCGGCCTATCATACCGAGTTTAAACATCAATTCGGGAGACAAATGGATTTGTCTTTGTTGGGGAACATTGCAGAAAACAAAAAAAAAATCTACGGTTTCACCAAGATCCATCTATGAGTTCATCTAGCAACGAGTGATCGGATTGCATCTACATACCTTTGTAGATCACGCGCGGAAGCGTTCAAAGAACGGGGATGAGGAAGTCGTACTCGACGTGATCCAAATCACCGGAGATCCTAGCGCCGAACGGACGGCACCTCCGCGTTCAACACACGTACGGTCAGCGTGACGTCTCCTCATTCTTGATCCAACAAGGGGGAAGGAGAGGTTGATGAAGATCCAGCAGCACGACGGCGTGGTGGTGGATGCAGGGGTCACCGCAGCAGGGCTTCGCCGTTCTACCATGAGAGGGAGAGGTGTTGCAGGGGAGAGGGAGGTGCCAAGACTCAAGGGTGCGACTGCCCCCTCCCTCCCCCCTTTATATAGGCCCCCTAGGGGGTGCGCCGGCCCTAGGAGATGGGATCTCCTAGGGGGGCGGCGGCCAAGGGGTGGAGTGCCCCCCAAGCCAGGTTGGGCGCCCCCCCCCCACCCTAGGGTTCCCAACCCTAGGCGCATGGGGTGGGCCAAGGGGGGCGCGCCAGCCCACTATGGGCTGGTTCCCCTCCCCACTTTGGCCCATGGGGCACTCCGGGATGGGTGGCCCCACCCGATGGACCCCCGGGACCCTTCCGGTGGTCCCGGTACAATACCGGTGACCCCCGAAACTCTCCCGATGGCCGAAACTGCACTTCCTATATACAATTCTTCACCTCCGGACCATTCCGGAACTCCTCGTGATGTCCAGGATCTCATCCGGGACTCCGAACAACTTTCGGGTTACTGCATATTCATATCTCTACAACCCTAGCGTCACCGAACCTTAAGTGTGTAGACCCTACGGGTTCGGGAGACATGTAGACATGACCGAGATGGCTCTCCACTCAATAACCAACAGCGGGATCTGGATACCCATGTTGGCTCCCACATGCTCCTCGATGAGCTCATCGGATGAACCACGACGTCGAGGATTCAAGCAACCCCGTATACAATTCCCTTTGTCAATCGGTACGTTACTTGCCCGAGATTCGATCGTCGGTATCCCAATACCTCGTTCAATCTCGTTACCGGCAAGTCACTTTACTCGTACCGTAATGCATGATCCCGTGACCAGACACTTGGTCACTTTGAGCTCATTGTGATGATGCATTACCGAGTGGGCCCAGAGATACCTCTCCGTCATACGGAGTGACAAATCCCAGTCTTGATCCGTGTCAACCCAACAGACACTTTCGGAGATACCCACAGTATACCTTTATAGTCACCCAGTTACGTTGTGACATTTGGTACACCCAAAGCACTCCTACGGTATCCGGGAGTTACACGATCTCATGGTCTAAGGAAAAGATACTTGACATTGGAAAAACTCTAGCAAACGAACTATACGATCTTGTGCTATGTTTAGGATTGGGTCTTGTCCATCACATCATTCTCCTAATGATGTGATCCCGTTATCAATGACATCCCCATGTCCATAGCCAGGAAACCATGACTATCTGTTGATCAACGAGCTAGTCAACTAGAGGCTCACTAGGGACACATTGTGGTCTATGTATTCACACATGTATTACGATTTCCGTATAATAAAATTATAGCATGAATAATAGACAATTATCATGAACAAGGAAATATAATAATAATCCTTTTATTATTGCCTCTAGGGCATATTTCCAACAGTCTCCCACTTGCACTAGAGTCAATAATCTAGTTACATTGTGATGAATCGAACACCCATGGAATTCTGGTGTTGATCATGTTTTGCTCTAGGGAGAGGTTTAGTCAACGGATCTGCTACATTCAGGTCCGTATGTACTTTACAAATCTCTATGTCTCCATTTTGAACACTTTCACGAATGGAGTTGAAGCGACGCTTGATATGCCTGGTCTTCCTGTGAAACCTGGGCTCCTTGGCAAGGGCAATAGCTCCAGTGTTGTCACAGAAGAGAGTCATCGGGCCCGACGCATTGGGTATGACTCCTAGGTCGGTAATGAACTCCTTCACCCAGACTGCTTCGTGTGCTGCCTCCGAGGCTGCCATGTACTCCGCTTCACATGTAGATCCCGCCACAACGCTTTGCTTGCAACTGCACCAGCTTACTGCCCCACCATTCAAAATATACACGTATCCGGTTTGTGACTTAGAGTCATCCAGATATGTGTCGAAGCTAGCATCGACGTAACCCTTTACGACGAGCTCTTCGTCACCTCCATAAATGAGAAACATTTCCTTAGTCCTTTTCAGGTACTTCAGGATATTCTTGACCGCTGTCCAGTGTTCCTTGCCGGGATTACTTTGGTACCTACCTACCAAACTTACGGCAAGGTTTACATCAGGTCTGGTACACAGCATGGCATACATAATAGAACCTATGGCTGAGGCATAGGGGATGACACTCATCTCTTCTATATCTTCTGCCGTGGTCGGACATTGAGCTGAGCTCAATTTCACACCTTGCAACACAGGCAAGAACCCCTTCTTAGACTGATCCATATTGAACTTCTTCAATATCTTATCAAGGTATGTGCTTTGTGAAAGACCTATGAGGCGTCTTGATATATCTCTATAGATCTTGATGCCTAATATATAAGCAGCTTCTCCAAGGTCCTTCATTGAAAAACTCTTATTCAAGTAGGCCTTAATGCTGTCCAAAAGTTCTATATCATTTCCCATCAAAAGTATGTCATCTACATATAATATGAGAAATGCTACAGAGTTCCCACTCTCTTTCTTGTAAATGCAGGCTTCTCCATAAGTCTGCATAAACCCAAACGCTTTGATCATCTCATCAAAGCGAATGTTCCAACTCCGAGATGCTTGCACCAGCCCATAAATCGAGCGTTGGAGCTTGCACACCTTGTCAGCATTCTTAGGATCGACAAAACCTTCCGGCTGCATCATATACAGTTCTTCCTTAAGATAACCGTTAAGGAATGTCGTTTTGACGTCCATTTGCCATATCTCATAATCATAGTATGCGGCAATTGCTAACATGATTTGGACGGACTTCAACTTTGCCACGGGAGAGAATGTCTCATCGTAGTCAACCCCTTGAACTTGTCGATAACCCTTAGCGACAAGCCTAGCTTTATAGATGGTCGCATTACCATCCGCGTCTGTCTTCTTCTTAAAGATCCATTTATTTTCTATGGCTCGCCAATCATCGGGCAAGTCAGTCAAAGTCCATACTTCATTTTCATACATGGATCCTATCTCGGATTTCATGGCTTCCAGCCATTTGTCGGAATCCGGGCCCGCCATCGCTTCTTCATAGTTCGAAGGTTCACCGTTGTCTAACAACATGATTTCCAAGACAGGGTTGCCGTACCACTCTGGTGCGGAACGTGTCCTTGTGGACCTTCGAAGTTCAGTAGGAGCTTGATCAGAAATATCTTGATCATCATCATTAACTTCCTCTCTAATTGGTGCAGGCACCACAGGAACATTTTCCTGAGCTGCGCTACTCTCTGCTTCAAGAGGCAGTACTTCATCAAGCTCTACTTTCCTCCCACTTACTTCTTTCGAGAGAAACTCTTTCTCTAGAAAGGATCCATTCTTGGCAACAAAGATCTTGCCTTCGGATCTGAGGTAGAAGGTATACCCAATAGTTTCTTTAGGGTATCCTATGAAGACGCATTTTTCCGACTTGGGTTCGAGCTTTTCAGGTTGAAGTTTCTTGACATAAGCATCGCATCCCCAAACTTTTAGAAACGACAGCTTAGGCTTCTTCCCAAACCATAATTCATACGGTGTCGTCTCAACAGATTTCGACGGAGCCCTATTTAAAGTGAATGCGGCAGTCTCTAAAGCATAGCCCCAAAATGACAGCGATAAATCGGTAAGAGACATCATAGATCGCACCATATCCAATAGAATGCGATTACGACGTTCGGACACACCATTACGCTGAGGTGTTCCAGGCGGCGTGAGTTGTGAAACTATTCCACATTTTCTTAAGTGTGTGCCAAATTCGTGACTCAAGTATTATCCTCCATGATCTGATCGCAAAAACTTGATTTTTCTGTCACGTTGATTTTCAACCTCACTCTGAAATTCCTTGAACTTTTCAAAGGTTTCAGACTTGTGTTTCATTAAGTAGACATACCCATATCTACTCAAGTCATCAGTGAGGGTGAGAACATAACGATAGCCACCACGAGCCTCAACACTCATTGGACCGCACACATCAGTATGTATGATTTCTAATAGGTTGGTTGCTCGCTCCATTGTTCCTGAGAACGGAGTCTTGGTCATCTTACCCATGAGGCATGATTCGCACGTGTCAAATGATTCGTAATCAAGAGACTCTAAAAGTCCATCTGCATGGAGCTTCTTCATGCGTTTGACACCTATGTGACCAAGGCGGCAGTGCCACAAGTATGTGGGACTATCATTATCCACCTTACATCTTTTGGTATTCACACTATGAATATGTGTAGCATTACGCTCGAGACTCATTAAGAATAAACCATTCACCATAGGAGCATGACCATAAAACATATCTCTCATATAAATAGAACAACCATTATTCTCGGATTTAAATGAGTAGCCATCTCGAATTAAACGAGATCCTGATACAATGTTCATGCTCAAAGCTGGTACTAAATAACAATTATTGAGGTTTAAAACTAATCCCGTGGGTAAATGTAGAGGTAGCGTGCCGACGGCGATCACATCGACCTTGGAACCATTCCCGACGCGCATCGTCACCTCGTTCTTCGCCAGTCTCCGTTTATTCCGCAGCTCCTGCTTTGAGTTACAAATGTGAGCAACCGCACCGGTATCAGATACCCATGAGCTACTATGAATACTGGTAAGGTACACATCAATTACATGTATATCACATATACCTTTTGTGTTGCCGGCCTTCTTGTCCGCTAAGTATTTGGGGCAGTTCCGCTTCCAGTGACCACTTCCCTTGCAATAAAAGCACTCAGTCTCGGGCTTGGGTCCATTCTTTGGCTTCTTCCCGGCAGCTTACTTACCGGGCGCGGCAACTCCCTTGTCGTCCTTCTTGAAGTTCTTTTTACCCTTGCCTTTCTTGAACTTGGTGGTTTTATTGACCATCAACACTTGATGTTCCTTTTTGACTTCTACCTCTGCTGATTTTAGCATTGAAAATACCTCAGGAATGGTCTTTTCCATCCCCTACATATTGAAGTTCATCACAAAGCTCTTGTAGCTCGGTGGAAGCGACTGAAGGATTCTGTCAATGACCGCGTCATCCGGGAGATTAACTCCCAGCTGAGTTAAGCGGTTATGTAATCCAGACATAGTGAGTATGTGCTCACTGACAGAACTATTTTCCTCCATATTACAGCTGAAGAACTTGTCGGAGACTTCATATCTCTCGACCCGGGCATGAGCTTGAAAAACCATTTTCAGCTCTTCGAACATCTCATATGCTCCGTGTCTCTCAAAACGCTTTTGGAGCCCCGGTTCTAAGCTGTAAAGCATGCCGCACTGAACGAGGGAGTAGTCATCAGCACGTGTCTGCCAAGCGTTCATAACGTCTTGGTTCTGTGGGATGGGTGAAGGAAATATGCCCTAGAGGCAATAATAAAGTTATTATTTATTTCCTTATATCATGATAGATGTTTATTATTCATGCTAGAATTGTATTAACCGGAAACATAATACATGTGTGAATACATAGACAAACAGAGTGTCACTAGTATGCCTCTACTTGACTAGCTCGTTAATCAAAGATGGTTATGTTTCCTAACCATGAACAAAGAGTTGTTATTTGATTAACGGGATCACATCATTAAGTGAATGATCTGATTGACATGACCCATTCCATTAGCTTAGCACCCGATCGTTTAGTATGTTGCTATTGCTTTCTTCATGACTTATACATGTTCCTATGACTATGAGATTATGCAACTCCTGTTTGCCGGAGGAACACTTTGTGTGCTATCAAACTTCACAACGTAAATGGGTGATTATAAAGGTGCTCTACAGGTGTCTCCAAAGGTAGATGTTGGGTTGGCGTATTTCGAGATTAGGATTTGTCACTCCGATTGTCGGAGAGGTATCTCTGGGCCCTCTCGGTAATGCACATCACATAAGCCTTGCAAGCATTGCAACTAATGAGTTAGTTGCGAGATGATGTATTACGGAACGAGTAAAGAGACTTGCCGGTAACGAGATTGAACTAGGTATTGGATACCGATGATCGAATCTCGGGCAAGTAACATACCGATGACAAAGGGAACAACGTATGTTGTTATGCGGTCTGATCGATAAAGATCTTCGTAGAATATGTAGGAGCCAATATGGGCATCCAGGTCCCGCTATTGGTTATTGACCGGAGACGTGTCTCGGTCATGTCTACATTGTTCTCGAACCGTAGGGTCCGCACGCTTAAGGTTTCGATGACAGTTATATTATGAGTTTATGAGTTTTGATGTACCGAAGGAGTTCGGAGTCCCGGATGAGATCGGGGACATGACGAGGAGTCTCGAAATGGTCGAGACGTAAAGATCGATATATTGGACGACTATATTCGGACATCGGAAAGGTTCCGAGT
Source organism: Triticum urartu (assembly GCF_056163025.1). Lineage (NCBI taxonomy): Eukaryota > Viridiplantae > Streptophyta > Magnoliopsida > Poales > Poaceae > Triticum > Triticum urartu. The sequence continues at coordinate 78,646,896 of NC_141878.1, read as the reverse complement.
GATTCGGGTATTTTTTGAAGTACCGGGTAGTTACGGGAGAAGCAATGGGCCTTAATGGGCTTTAGTGGGAAGAGGAGAAAGGGCCAAGGGGCTGCTGCGCCCCCCTCCCCTCTGGTCCGAATTGGACTAGGGAAAAGGGGGCCGGCCACCTTTCCTTCTGCTCCACTTCCTTCTCCCTTCCTCCCCTCTTGGTGGACTCCTACTAGGACTTGGAGTCCTAGTAGGACTTCACATCCTGGCCGCACCAAGCCTTGGCCGGCCTCCTCCTCCTCCATCCTTTATATACTGAGGCAGGGGGCACCCCATAGACACACAAGTTGATCTTCGTGATCGTTCCTTAGCCGTGTGCGGTGCCCCCTTCCACCATATTCCACCTCGGTCATAATGTAGCGGTGCTTAGGCGAAGCCCTGTGATGGTAGAACATCAAGATCGTCACCACGCCGTCGTGCTGACTGAACTCCTCCCCGAAGCTTTGCTGGATCGGAGCCCGGGGAGCGTCATCGAGCTGAATGTGTGCCAAGAACTCGGAGGTGCCGGAGTAACGGTGCTTGGATTGGTCGGATCGTAGAGACGTACGACTACATCAACCAAACGCTTCCGTTATCGATCTACAAGGGTACGTAGATCACACTCTCCCCTCTTGTTGCTATGCATCACCATGATCTTGCGTGTGCGTAGGAATTTTTTTGAAATTACTACGTCCCCAACAGTGGTATCAGAGCCTAGGTTTTATATGTTGATGTTATATGCACGAGTAGAACACAAGTGAGTTGTGGGCGATATAAGTCATACTGCTTACCAGTATGTCATACTTTGGTTCGACGGTATTGTTGGACGAAGCGGCCCGGACCAACATTACGCATACGCTTACGCGAGACCGGTTCTCCCGACGTGCTTTGCCCAGAGGTGGCTTGCGGGTGACAGTTTCTCCAACTTTAGTTGAACCGAGTGTGGCTACGCCCGGTCCTTGCGAAGGTTAAAACAGCACCAACTTGACAAACTATCGTTGTGGTTTTGATGCGTAGGTAAGATTGGTTCTTGCTTAAGCCCGTAGCAGCCACGTAAAACTTGCAACAACAAAGTAGAGGACGTCTAACTTGTTTTTGCAGGGCATGTTGTGATGTGATATGGTCAAGACATGATGCTAAATTTTATTGTATGAGATGATCATGTTTTGTAACCGAGTTATCGGCAACTAGCAGGAGCCATATGGTTGTCGCTTTATTGTATGCAATGCAATCGCGCTGTAATGCTTTACTTTATCACTAAGCGGTAGCGATAGTCGTGGAAGCATAAGATTGGCGAGACGACAACGATGCTACGATGGAGATCAAGGTGTCGCGCCGGTGACGATGGTGATCAAGGTGCTTCGAAGATGGAGATCACAAGCACAAGATGATGATGGCACTATCATATCACTTATATTGATTGCATGTGATGTTTATCTTTTATGCATCTTATCTTGCTTTGATTGACGGTAGCATTATAAGATGATCTCTCACTAATTATCAAGAAGTGTTCTCCCTGAGTATGCACCGTTGCGAAAGTTCTTTGTGCTGAGACACCACGTGATGATCGGGTGTGATAGGCTCTACGTTCAAATACAACGGGTGCAAAACAGTTGCACACGCGGAATACTCAGGTTATACTTGACGAGCCAAGCATATGCAGATATGGCCTCAGAACACGGAGACCGAAATGTCGAGCGTGAATCATATAGTAGATATGATCAACATAGTGATGTTCACCAATGAAACTACTCCATCTCACGTGATGATCGGACATGGTTTAGTTGATTTGGATCACGTAATCACTTAGAGGATTAGAGGGATGTCTATCTAAGTGGGAGTTCTTAAGTAATATGATTAATTGAACTTTAATTTATCATGAACTTAGTCCTGGTAGTATTAGCATATCTATGTTGTAGATCAATAGCTCGCGTTGTTGCTTTCATATGTTTATTTTGATATGTTCCTAGAGAAAATTGTGTTGAAAGATGTTAGTAGCAATGATGCGGATTGGATCCGTGATCTGAGGTTTATCCTCATTGCTGCACAGAAGAATTATGTCCTTGATGCACCGCTAGGTGGCAGACCTATTGCAGGAGCAGATGCAGACGTTATGAACGTTTGGCTAGCTCAATATGATGACTACTTGATAGTTTAGTGCACCATGCTTAATGGATTAGAATCGGGACTTCCAAGACGTTTTGAACGTCATGGACCATATGAGATGTTCCAGGAGTTGAAGTTAATATTTCAAGCAAATACCCGAGTTGAGAGATATGAAGTCTCCAACAAGTTCTATAGCTAAAAGATGGAGGAGAATCGCTCAACTAGTGAGCATGTGCTCAGATTGTCTGGGTACTACAATCGCTTGAATCAAGTGGGAGTTAATCTTCCAGATAAGATAGTGATTGACAGAATTCTCTAGTCACCATCACCAAGTTAGTAGAACTTCGTGATGAACTATAGTATGCAAGGGATGACAAAAACGAATCCTGAGCTTTTCATGATGATGAAATCGATGAAGGTAGAAATCAAGAAAGAGCATCAAGTGTTGATGGTTGACAAGATCACTAGTTTCAAGAAAAGGGCAAAGGGAAAAAGGGGAACTTCAGGAAAAAACAGCAAGCAAGTTGCTGCTCATGTGAAGAAGCCCAAGTCTAGTCCTAAGCCTGAGACTAAGTGTTTCTACTGCAAAGGGACTGGTCACTGGAAGCGGAACTACCCCAAGTGATTGGCGGATAAGAAGGATGGCAAAGTGAACATAAGTATATTGGATATACATGTTATTGATGTGTACTTTACTAGTGTTTATAGCAACCCCTCAGTATTTGATGCTAGTTCAGTTGCTAAGAGTAGTAACTCGAAACGGGAGTTGCAGAATAAACAGAGACTAGTTAAGGGTGAAGTGACGATGTGTGTTGGAAGTGGTTCCAAGATTGATATGATCATCATCGCACACTCCCTATAATTTTGGGATTAGTGTTGAACCTAAATAAGTGTTATTTGGTGTTTGCGTTGAGCATGAATATGATTTGATCATGTTTATTGTAATACGGTTATTCATTTAAGTAAGAGAATAAATTGTTGTTCTGTTTACATGAATAAAAACCTTATATGGTTACACACCCAATGAAAATAGTTCGTTGGATCTCGATCGTAGTAATACACATAATCATAATATTGAAACCAAAAGATGCAAAGTTAATAATGATAGTGCAACTTATTTATGGCACTGCTGTTTAGGTCATATTGGTGTAAAGCGCATGAAGAAACTCCATGCTGATGGGCTTTTGGAATCAATTGATTATGAATCAGTTGATGCTTGCGAACCATGCCTCATGGGCAGGATGACTAAGACTCCGTTCTTCAGAACAATGGAGCGAGCAACAAATTTATTGGAAATCATACATACTGATGTATGTGGTCTGATGAATATTGAGACTCGCGACAGGTATCATTATTTTCTGAACTTCACAGATGATTTGAGCAGATATGGGTATATCTACTTGATGAAACATAAGTCTGAAACATTTGAAAAGTTCAAAGAATTTCAGAGTGAAGTGGAAAATCATCGTAACAAGAAAATAAAGTTTCTACAATCTGATCGTGGAGAAAAATATGTGAGTTACGAGTTTGGTCTTCAGTTAAAACAATTTGGAATAGTTTCACAAACTCATGCCACATGGAACACCACAGCATAATGGTGTGTTCGAACGTCATAACCGTACTTTATTGGATATAGTGCAATCTATGATGTCTCTTACCGATCTACCACTATCGTTTTGGGGTTATGCATTAAAGACAGCTGCATTCACGTTAAAAGGGCACCATCTAAATCCGTTGAGACGACGCCTTATGAACTGTGGTTTGGCAAGAAACCAAAGTTGTCGTTTCTTAAAGTTTTGGGTTGTGATGCTTATGTAAAAAAAAAAT